>NC_090274.1:7840000-8170833 GCF_040414725.1 Anabrus simplex
ACATCTGCAGGGCTCATGGGCAGTTAGGCACAATTCGGGACCGATGGGTTGAACCATTGTCTTACCGTACGTACAGGTGGCCTGCAAGGTGTAGGGGTGAACATGACCTTCCTGTAACATTCATCAATGAGGGACGTTGAGAGATGTACCAGGGTCCCACTTCATCCCACGTGAACAGTCCCCGTACGAAGACACTACCACCGCCGGCCAGACAAGAGGGATCCATTGCTTCATCTGGTTTACGACGTACTCGAACCCGGCCATCGGCGTCTAGTGTACCGACTGCTACCTCGACTCATCTGTTCCGGCGACCTTTCTCCATGCTGCGACCGTCCACTTGGCCACGTTTGACCATGTCAGTCGTAGTGTCTTGTGACGGTGTTGAATAGCAATACCATTGTGGGACCGTTGCTTCAATCAATTTCAAACACTACTTGTCAGCATTTAGGGCAGTCACACACGTCGCAGATTCCCTGTCTGTTGTTTTCCTAGCCTTTTCTTAAAAGGTTGCAAAGAAATTGGAAATGTATTGAACATCTTGCTTGGTAAATTTTCCAGTGCCAAACTCCCTTTCCTATAAACGGATATTTGACCCAATTTGTCCTCTTAAATCCCAACTTTATCTTCATATTGTGATCTTTCCTACTTTTAAAGACACCGCTCAAACTTATTCGTCTACTAATGTCGTTCCACGGCATCTCTCCACTGACAGCTCGGAACATACCACTTAGTCGAGCAGCTCGTCTCCTTTCTCCCAAGTTTTCCAAGCCCAAACTTTGCGGCGTTTTCATAACGCTACTCTTTTGTCGGAAATCATCCAGAACAAATCGAGCTGCTTTCCTCTGGATTTTTTTCCAGTTATTGAATGAAGTAATCCTGGTGAGGGTCCCATACACTGGAACCATACTCTACAGTAGTTGGGGTCTTACCAGAGACTTTAATGCCCCCTCTTTTACATCCTTACTACAAGCCCTATACCCGTTCTGTACCCTATGTCGAGGAGATGTGTGTTTGAACTTGTGAACTTTAGATAGCATTACAGGCCTACGTAACAGTTTATAGATAGCAGGACACACTTTTCGAAATAAATAAATAAATAAATAAATAAATAAATAAATAAATAAATAAATAAATAAATAAATAAATAAATAAATAAATAAATAAAAGTGAACAAGTGTAGTCAAAAGAAGTCAGGTGGTGCAGACTAGTTAAAGTAAAGAAGGCCTTTCTTAAGACAGGAAATTTGCACATTTCGAATATTGATACAGGAATTAGTAAGATGTTTTTGAGCGTGGCCTTCTGTGGAAGTGAAACAGGGGCATTAACTAGTTCAAAAAGAAGGAGAATATAAGCTTTTGAAATGTGGTGTTACGGAAGAATGCTGAAGATGAGATGGATAAATAAAAAACACGAATGAAGAGATGCTGAATCGAATTGGTGAGAGGGGAATGATTTGGCGAAATTCGACCAGAAGAAGCGATAGAAAGATAGGACACATCTTAAGACACCCAGGACTTGTTCAGTTGGCTTTTGAGAAAAGTGTATGCGGTAAGAACGGTAGAGGTAGACCGAGGCATGAGTATGACATGCAGATTAGTGTAGATGTGATGCAGCACTCCATGACATCCTATCCTGTGGTAACCTTTTCATGTTTACGTAACTACAGTACTACATCTTCCTCTTCTTTCGCCCACAGGGGGCAGAACATCTTCCTTGTTATCTTTACTATTAGCGTTTAAAAAAGAGTTAATTCTCTCGTTGTATTTCTTCTTATAACAATAATTATCACCTCCGGTTCTTGCTTTTTCCCTGTTCACGTTGTTCTGTTAAGTCGTTTAATTCGGTAGTAAAATACACGTGGTAGGACATGAGCCTGAAGGCCATGCATTGTCATTCACATCCGTCTGTACATATTTGTAGAGTGAGGTGGTTCGTACCGGTACTGCTGAAATCAGGCTCGTTTTTAGAACACGAAAGTGTGGACTCGGTACGCCAGACACATTTGTAAAAATAAAAAAATAATAATGTGATATTACACTCGTCAAAGCAACTTAAGCATGAAATATTTGTATCATTCATGGTTACATAGTAAGTACGTTATTTAAATCATTTGTTCTCAACCTTTGTGAGCCTGCGCAGCTCCCCCCCCCCCCTAATGAATTATTGATTTACACAAGTTCTACTTTTCTGTTAGGGTTAATATCTCAAAAAATCGTTCTATATAATTATATAAAAATGATTGTTTGTATGTATGTCTGGAATGGACTCAAAAACTACTGGACCGATCTCGCTGAAAATTTTACAGCGTGTTCTTATAACCCCTCGGAGGGTTACGGGGTGAGAAGGGGGAAAAAAATTAGGGGAAGGTAAGTAAACCGCATGACAAGTCTGATCAGCGGGTTGCCTAACCAACAGTATGTAAAGATTATGATGTGTTTCTTAAAATTTATCTTCTTCTTCTTCTTCTTCTTCTTCTTCTTCTATAAACGGTGTATAAAAGTGAAAAGTCCAAGTTCAGTCCCTATGCCGTAGGGGGTGAGAATGTGTGAAGAAAAAAAATGTCTAAAATGACAGAGATTGCGAGTGAATGTGTGTGTATGTTTCAGCATAGCTCCCAAGCAAACATGATACTCATATGACTTACTGTTTGGGGAAGAAAACTCTACGGGCGGGGGTTGAAGGGGGGTGAAATATTAAAATAATAGAAAACGACCAATATTAAAATTCAAAACGATGAATGTTAAGAAATATAGTTTTTATTTTGCATATTATTAAATGGAGTCCACCTCTGTGGTGTAGTGGTTAGCGTGATTAGTTGCCACTCCCGGAAGCCCGGGTTCGATTCTCGGCTCTGCGACGAAATTTGAAAAGTAGTACGAGGGCTGGAACGGGGTTCACTCAGACTCGGGAGGTCAACTGAGTAGAGGTGGGTTCGATTCCCACCTCAGCCATCCTGGAAGTGGTTTTTCGTGGTTTCCCACTTCTCCTCCAGGCAAATGCCGGGATGGCTAACTTAAGGCCACGGACACTTCCTTCCCTTTTCCTTGTCTATCCCTTCCAATCTCCCCATCCCCCGCCAAGGCCCCTGTTCAGCATAGCAGGTGAGGCCGCTTGCGAGAGGTACTGGTCATCCTCCCCAGTTGTATCCCCAGACCCAGAGTCTGAAGCTCCAGGACACTGCCCTTGAGGCGGTAGATGGTAAACAGATTAATAAAGAAGATTTCATTAAATGGTTTAGAAAAATCTAACGTGGTTGAATTAATAAACGCGTGTGAGTATCTATATATATAAAATAAGAGTTTTGTCTGTACATTGCTCAGAATTTGAAAATAATGGTATTTCTGTATCGGTCATGTCCATAGTAACAAGAAAATGCACTTTTTACTTTTCCGTAATTTCTGTCTGTCTGTCTGTACACGCATCACGAGAAAACAGTTGAAGAGAATTTAATGAAAATCGGTGTGTGAAGTCGGGGGATGAGCCTCTACAATCTAGGCTATAAATCATTTTACTCGCGCTGTGTGAAATGGTAGCTTAGGGGAAGGCCCAAAATTTAATTCTCAAATATTGTTGTTATTAGTAGTCCTTTCTTGATGAAAATCGGTATGCAAAGTCAGGAAATAAGTCGCTATAGTCTAGGCTGTAAATTATTTTATTCACGCTGAGTGAAATGGTAGTTTAAGGGAAGGCCTAAAATGTAATTCTCGAATATTTCTTATTAGAGGTGTAATCGATGAATGCTACATAACTAAGGTTATATAGTATTAAATTTCCTATTATTCATGTCTTATACATTGTTACCGTACTGGCTATGATCACAAAGATAGTCATGAATTTGGATTTTTGTTACTAAGTCCATATCAGTGCCGAGTAACGAGAAAATGGGTAAACAGTATTTAATGAAAATCGGTATGTAAAGTCGGAGTATAAGAAACTACAGTTTATGGTATAAAATATTTTACAAATCACAGAGTCGAAAGAAAACCAAATGTGAAGGCCTACAATATAGAAAGCGCTTAACATTGATCAACAATAACATTACATTGACCATTGTTTGTCGTGATATGCTTTGTGTCTTCTGTTGCCTTCATCTCCGGTAGATAGGATTACTGCTGCGTACAGAGTATTTTTTATGTGATTTACGTTGCACCGACATAGGTTTTTATGGCGACGATGGGATAGGAAAGGGCTAGGAGTGCCTTAGGCCTTAATTAAGGTACAGGCCCAGCATTTGACTGGTGTGAAAGTGGCAAACTACGGAATACCATCTTCAGCGCTGCCGACAATGGGGTTCGAATCCACTATCTCTCGGATGCAAGCTCACAGCTGCGCACCACTAACCACACGGTCAACTCGCCCAGTCGGACAGAGTGTAACAGCCTGTCTGAATATTGATGGGAAGTAGCTGGGGAGTTAGATAACTTTCTTCTTTAGCATGCCATTCCCCTGGTTTATAAATTTGCTGATACTACTGGTACGTAACACACTGGATCATCATAGCATTCGAGCTATTCAATCCCTACTCTCGAGGCACTGATTGGAATGAACAGTGTGCATATTTAGCGGAATAATGGCAGATGAGTGTTCATGGCAATCTGCGGCCTGGTCATCCCAGCTCTGGAACTTTGGACTATTAGATTGGCACCGCAATCTAACCGCAGCACTGTTCGTTAAAAGTGATAAAACGTGCGGCTTTCCATTTGATCGAGTATTTTATATGAAAGCATTGCTTTTAATCGCTACATTCATACTTGCGTTTTTGTAATGACCTACGTTGATTTCAGGTTAGGAAAACCACAAAGTCAGTCTTTCTGAGAATCCCGTAGCGAAGCACGGGTACATCAGCTAGTTTTATAATAATTTTATTATTAATTATGAGTACTTTATACATAATATTAAATGTTCCAAAATAATAATTATAATGCAATCTGTTAACAAACTTGCGGACTCCATGATGGGGGACTGCAGCCCCTCAGGACTTTGACGACACCAGAGGGTGGCTTGCGTTCGATGGTCCAGAGCACACCAGACTTGGACACGAGATCAATGGAACAGAACGTTGCTCACCGAATTGGTTTCCACACTCTCTGAGCATACGGAGGGCAAGGGGGGAACGCCACCAGCAGCACTATTGCGGGTAGGTATCATGTTGGGCCGCACTGTACAACATTCTACGATCCACAGTAAGTAGTTTTGCAAGGACTGCAAGAGATGGGTTTTTCTCTACAGGAGGATAACGCCCATGCACATCGTGCAGTGGCTGTGAATGGATACCTGGAGAGACGTGAGATCCACGGATTGGCCTGGCCAGCGCCGTCCTCGGACATCAACTGCATGAAGCATACGTGGACCTTTCTTATAAAAGCAGTTTCCTACGGTCAACATCCAGAGACGTTTCAGGCCCTAAAATATGCTGTCATCGAGGAATGGGACCGTTTGCCTCAAGACATGTTCGATGAGCTGTACTGAGCCTGCTGCGTTGCATTCAAGAGTGCCTGAGATTTCTTGCACTGCAAACTGTCTTTAATTTATTATATTCTAGGTGAGGAGGTTCCTTAATTTGTCACATACTGAGACTTTTTATTTTCATACTGGATCCAAAGTCGTTGTAACTACTATTCTGAGTTTCAGATTAAATAGTCTTATATCGGTTCCACCTCAACACAACAGTGTAGATATCAGCTGTGCGCTTACGAGAATAAAAACATTTTTAAAGATATTGTATAGTTCTTGCAGTTCCCTCGTTAACGACCGACACGCTTTCGAAGCCTAGCTGGCGGGCTGTGTTTAAATTCTTTGTCTGCGGAGTGTCAGCATTTCCCTATCTCGAGACACAGCGTTGTCAACTATCCGTGCCCGGCTGAGTGGCTCTGTCCTTCTGACCCCAAGTTGGCAGGTCCGATCCTGGCTCAGTCCGGTAGCGTTTTGAGGTGCTCACATACGACAGCCTCGTAGCACGTAAAAGAACCCCTGAGGGACTAAATTCTGGCACCTCGGCTTCTCCGAAAACCGTAAAAGTAATTAGTGGGACGTAAAGCAAATGACATTATTATTTTAGAACTGCGTGAGACACTGGAGACCTGACAAACGAGTCGGATCCAAGACCTGCACGATTTTGAAGTACTCGGCGCGCTATTGGTCACAACAGAGGCGATTGTAGACACTCATAAATCTGGATACTGTAGGGGCGTGGTACTGCCTAAGCTTTGAGTCTACAATCGTTAAGGAGAAAACTGAGAGAACTTTAGGCTGCAGCGGTCATACAATGTAGGCAATTAGTGTGGCAGTCGTGTCGTGCCGAGGTGCGGCCTCGTGAACTATGGCGATGCGTCCAAACAGGACCAACGTGCTGTTATTCTAACGAAGGACAAACACCGGTGAATGAAGGCTGCGTCTGTCGAAAACCACCATGGTTCATCAAGCTCCGTGCGGGTCGCAGGACAGCAGCAAATGGGCGGTCGTGACCTCTCGCCCTCAGAAAGGCTTTGAAGGGACAGCGCTTCCTGTCGGAGGAGGATGTGTAGCACGCGGTGTTCCACCACATGGACATCTTCAAACTGTCGGATGACTGCCTCAATATTCACGGCGATTTTGACTGATTGGAATCCCGATTCAGGACTGTACGGGCATTGAACGGAAACTTTTTGATCACCCCTCATATATTATCACAATTCTCAACATACATAATGCATGCAAAATTTGTATGATTATGTCCGTGTCAACAAAATGTGACGTTGGACTCCTAATGACAATGATTATCAGCGGCATTCCCCACGCAGAACTGATGCTTGTTCGAGACATAGAAATTCTTAACTTTTTTTTCCTACAGCAGGCGTTGAATAAGATCAGGTGTAGATGTGCTAAGTAATACACCGATCTATTAAGAATAATATTGTGCCTCAGCTGTGGGTTCTAGGAGCTGTTTGTGGTTTGATTGTATGTGCTGACCGTGTGGTGGTGGTGTCTTGTAACTACGATCTCTTATTAGTGATATTAGGGTTATATTTTGCTATATTTTTGTATCCTAAGTGTCAGACATCTTAATTACTCACAATCAATCCATAGATAAGACCGGTTAGAAGGGCAATTTATTATTTTTGTCGATCATACTGCCCTAAGTGTCGGCATGCTTCAAGGGAACTGATAACTGAAATTTTGTGATTTCCGTACAAAACAAAATTTTTGTTAAAACATAACACCAATCTTTCTATTATTAGAAAATGGCAGAATATTTCAAGTTGCACGGACATTATAATCCGCTGCCCACCTCACACTGATGGCACTTTATCGTTGCCGTTTGATCAAGGTTTGATAAATAACAGTGGTATGGTGTCACGAACTGTTCACCTCATAATCTTTAAACAATAACACGTGCAATCAAACCTGTTGATGCCTATTTCTCACCTTTCATTTTCCCAGTGCTTTGCTTCCTACAAACAGCTCCATGTGCAGCACTTCTTGTCCGATTGATATGAAACTTTCTGGAGTTATCGTAATATCTTCAACTAACAAAATATACTTATAAAGAAAGTTTTTTTGTTCAATGGAAGCAATGTTACATGCATTTGATTACGACAGTATATTATTTTTCTATAGAAATTAGCAAACCAGAAATTCAAAAATTTCTAGCCTGATACATATTTGAGGTAAAATTCATTTTTAAAGTAAGTTATGTTTATATAAGTATGCAAACACCATTATCAAATTTTGAAGGCATAGAAACCACAGTTTTGTCTCAGGGAAGTTTTTTCAGTAACCCATTACTAAATATCGAAAAATAATAATTTAAAAAGAATGAATCAATCCCCTGCTTTGAAACTTCGTATAGTAGGTAATATTTACTTCGTGAATGTGCTCAAAACATTTCATGCCGATATCTGCTAAATTGTAGAAATTGGAAATTTCAGTCAACTACGATACAGGTGGGGACTTTAGGCCACAGAGTTTGTTTTGTTTGTGTACACGTTCTGCCTTTACTTAGGGACTGAACATCTCTGGGTATAAGGAGATCCCCTATACTTAGTGCCAAATGTGTCCCTCAGAGTGGATGAGGAGGTGTAGGTTAGGACACTCTCTTGTCCCTAAAGGCGGAGGAACCAAATTCTGGTCAGCGGTATTAGGATTCAGAAGGTATCGGGAAACCACTGAATTCAAGATCCTCAAGGATATCCCTATACATTTACATAGCAATCGCTCAGTACAGTGCAAAGATCAGCCTCCGTATCGAGACGGCGTCTTAAGAAGAAGAAGAAGAAGAAGAAGAAGAAGAAGAACTGTGCTTACTTCAAATCAAGCTCAAGTTTCATGTTGTACGTTTATCCTGGGCTGAGGAAGAGTTGCTTTAGAAAAATGATAAGAAATGTTTTTGGAGTGGTTGAAAATAATCAGACAAGAGTTTTTCATATATATATAAATAAGTGAGTGGTTCCTAGAGAAGAAGTAAAAAACCCGAGGAATATTTACTACAACTACTAATAAAATATAATTAATGAACGCCAAGAACAATTTGTCTCATACGCCCTAATGCAGAATTAAACAAGGAAAACGTTGGTATAACTCAGTTCGCAATAGGCCTATCGGCTTGTTTGTAAGTAAAGCCTAAACTCTAAGTGCCCATAATAAAAAAAATCGACAGTATGCATCAATGCTCTTCTACTGTGTATCCTTGCACCTGCGAGATCTTCTTACCTTCTTGTTGAAGCACCTGTGGTTATTTCGTCTACATAAATCAAGATTCTGCTATTTTCACGTGGTTCTGGAACAAACAAACAAACACTCTGATAGAAACTGAACATGACAGGAGGAGAATTTGCACCCTTTTCAAAATATATAGACAGACTTTATTTATCGAGATGAGAATATGGGCACTGTGCTCGATAAAAGTTTCTTGCGAGCTCCCACGAATTGTCGACAGACCTTGGCGTTTCCATCTCTATCAACTCAACATACAAGGCCTCTCTTACAAACCCAGTCCGTTCAGCGGCGTTTCTACTCTCCGAGACGTGTTCGACCTCGCAGGCATCAGTCGCTAATTTGAATCTCAGCTGTAAAAATGGTGAGACAGTTATCATTCCAACACAGTATTTTCGTGTGCAAAAGTTGTTTTAGATACGAGTCTGCTCGACGCGGACGCGATGCGTTTGTTCAGCAATTTCCTGATGCAGTGCCACCTTCACAGATTCTCGTAATTGTAAATAAATTTGAAACTACTGACTCAGTGTTCGATAACAAATATTCGCGTATACGAACAGTTTTAACAGAGGAAAAGCTAATCTTGAACGGTCACCGAATAAATGACTTACAAAATTAGCACAACAAGTAGCGGTTCGGTTTCTTCTGCAGACAGAGGTACAAAGCTGTTACTCATCAAACCATACATTGTTTAGAACTTGCTGATCCAGCCACAAGAGTGTGCAGAGAATCCTAATGGTGTTTATGAAGTCCCTCATTATGAAGGATCTGTATACACTGTTAAAGCAGGGCTGAGTTTATAAGACAGACCCTGTAGTATGCGGAAGTACGGAAGTGGTTCCATATGAACTTAGCAAACCAGCACTTAATATCTGTGAACATCACCTGTAGGTGAACAGTCCTGAAACGTATTGTCACGTGCGATGAAAAATGGTTCTTAATTTCCGGGGAACTGCAGGGAATAAGAACGGTTAGGGGCAGGCAAAGACTTAAATCTGATAAACAAAATGAGTAGATTTAGGATGTGATAGTTTCAAGGCTCAGAACAATGGCAGTAACTTGTTACGATAACACTGAGATTGGCTTAGCCTTTGTAAACTGGATAAGACTGGATGAACTTGTCGGGGGTCAAGGCACTTGGCTAACCTGATACAAACAAAAACTTCCTGGAGTTTGTTTACCAGAATAGTCTGGATATAACTCGGCTGTCGATCACTGCTGCCACTCACATCGAGGTCATTATTGACGTGTATACGCACCTGCCGGATAACGTGGATCCTACAAGATTGTACGTTCCTTTGGAAAATAGAGGCGCATTTTGTGACGGATGCTTTGAAACATTTTAAATGTAATGGCCATTTCTTCTTTAGTCACAAGTACTCCTTGTTGAATTCTAGCTCGAGTTTACCTGACACGCCTAGGAGCTACCATGGCTCCCAATGCAACACCGCCGACAACTTCACATCTTCTATACAAAATACTCTGCACTAATTTTCCCTACTATCACTCTGTTTTTCCTCTCCTCCTGTCATGCAAACATTAGCGATCGTCTCTCTCATCGCAAGTTTAAGGGAACCCGAAAGTTTGAAACGATTTTAAAAGACATTTTTTGGTTCCCAAACCCCGTTGTTATGTTGTTGTTGTTGTTGTTGTTTGAGTCATCAGTCCATAGACTGGTTTGATGCACTTCTCCATGCCACCCTATCCTGTGCTAACCCTTTTATTTCTACATAACTACAACATCCTACATCCTCTTTTTGTCATATTCATACCTTGGTCTACTCCTACCGTTCTTACCGCCTACCCTCCTCTCAAAAACCAACTGCACAAGTCCTGGGTGTGTTAAGATGTGTCCTATCATTCTGTCTCTTCTTCTCGTCAAATTAGGCAAATAGATCTCCTCTCCCCAAATCGATTCAGCATCTCTTCATTCAATTTATCCATGTCACATTGAGCATTCTTCTGTAACACCACATTTCAAAAGCTTCAATTCTCTTCTTTCTTTCTGAGCTAGTTATCGTCCAGGTCTCACTTCCATACAATGCCACGCTCCACACGAAAGTCTTCAGAAGCATCTTTCTAATTCCTATATCACTGTTCGAAATGAACAATTTTCTTTTCCTTGCTTGTGCTAGTCTGCATTTTATGTCCTCCTTACTTCTGCCATCGTTAGTTATTTTACTACCCAAGTAACAATATTCAACTGCTTTCTTTAAGACTTCATTTCCTAATCTAATATTTTCTGCATCACCTGCCTTCCATTACGTTTGTGCTCCTTACCCAAGACTCTCTCCGTACCATTCAGCAGTTTCTCCAGATCTTGAGCAGTTTCAGACAAAATAACAATATCATCAGCAAATCTCAAGGTCTTGAATTCCTTTACTGCCTGTTCTATATACACATTGAAAAGAAGGGGGGAACAAACTGCAACCTTGCCTCACTCCTTTCTGGATTGCTGTGCGAAACCCTGTATCAAAAAGAAAATGGACTAAGCGATGTACATTGTAATAAATTCCGCTAAGTTACCTGAGGAAAAAATGTATTTTTATTTCTATACTCACCGGCACAAAAAGTGGCTGTCAGAGAAGTTGACTTTCTTGTTTGAAATGGAATGAACATATCGTGCAGGTGGTAGGACTGTTTTCACAGAAATGAAGGGTAACCAAGGGCTCATAATTGTAGCCCATACACAGAATATGTATTACTCAGTAGTATAGGCAGGATCGACCGATGGGGGTTGTAATTACAAAATGATGATAGAACATAACGTAGGTGCTTGTGAGTGTCTTTATAAGGACACTGGTACAAGTGAATTATATTGATATTCAGATCGCAGTACAGAACATTAAAATACAGAACAAGAACAATACAATGAAGCTAAACAGTTGTACAGTGAACGGTATGTTCAGATTAGAATCTAAAATCCTACTTTCGAGTCTTCTTCGAAAATAGATTCAAGAGATCTGATGGTGTTACAGTTATGTCTCTGTGAGTGTTCAAAAGAGCCTCAGTAGAATTTCACTTGCTTATTGTCAGTTTCCGTTTGTTGTCTTTTGTAAAACTTGCAGGGAGGGGGGTATAACCCCCTCAGCTACGCCCCTGAGTCTTACGAATGTTTAAAGTGCTGCATTTTGTGCATTTTGTTTCATGAGCATGAAAAACCAGCAGCTATTGCACATCTACTTGACACAGGTCATTAAGCATGAAATATACAAAATATTCTCTGTTTTACAGATATATCGGAAACGCCCGAAATGTATAGGCATCAGTTAACAGATACTCAATGAATGTTAAAAACCTGAGTTTCAACAGCAAATGAACATTTCTGAGGTGACACACACGAATAGTTGATGTAACAAATTCATAACGCATATAGCCCATAGTCTTCAAAAAATCCACTTCGAGGATGGCTGACGTGGGAATCGAACCCCCCTCTACTCAGTTGACCTCCCGAGGCTGAGTGGGACCCGTTCCAGCCCTTGTACCACTTTTCGAATTTCGTGGCAGAGCGGGGAATCGAACGCGGGTCTCCGGGGTGGCAGCTAATCACACTAACCACTACAGCACACAGGCGGACTATTATCCTCGTATTACAATGATATGTTGATACTACACGAGGGTTTTTAATTACCATCTAATGGACTGTCTATTGTAGCGGAGATTTTCTGTTATTCCATTTATTTGTGGAACAGTACTTGCAGTTTATTAAATACTGATGGCGAATTACGACATGTCCGCCTCTATTGTGTGGTGGTTAGTGTGATTAGCTACCACCCCCGGAGACCCGGGTTCGATTACCACCTCAGCAATCCTGGAAGTGGATTTTCGTGGTTTTCCACTTCTCCTTCAGGCAAATGCAGGGATGGTACCTAACTTAAGGCCCCGGCCACTTCCTTCCCTTTTCCTTGTTTATTCCTTCCAATCTTGCCATCCCCCCGCAAGGCCCCTGTTCAGCATAGCAAGTGAGGAAGACTGGGCGACGTACTGGTCCTCCTTCCCAGTTGTATTCCACAACCCAATGTCTCACGTTCAAGGACACTGCCCTTGAGGTGGGATCCCTCGCTGATTCCGAAGGGAAAACCAACCCTGGAGGGTAAACAGATTAAGAAGAAGAATTAGAACATTCAATTTTTTTAATATATTGATAATTCGATCTTATTCAGGTCAACATATTATTACAGTGTTGTGCCCGCTAAACTAAATTCGTTACCGGGCCAGATGGCCTTCCTTCATATTTTCTCATTCACCATATTTCAGATATTTGCTTCTAAGCTTCTGAAGCCATCCATGTCGCCGCCATGACACCTTCTACTCAGCTGCCCTGCACGTCTCACTTCCTTGGTACTCTATCACTGAAAGTGATATTCACTTACTATTCAGTAAAAATTCTCCGCCCTACTGGGAATCGAACTCCAGTGCTCCCCATCCATTCTCCAGTGCGTTACCACACGACCATACATCACTGTCGGACGTTAGTATTGAGATACTGGGTAATGAAGTTCAAAAGAGAAGGGAGCTAAAAAGATCCATTCACTCAAGCGTAAGTACTATGAATTTGATTTAGTAGGCGCAATGTAGTAAAAATACATACTTAATGAATGTATTGACTTAAATAAGAATGAGTTATTTACGATTCACAAAAAAGTCCCGCTGTACTGAGATTCGAACTGTGGCGCTCACCATTTATAACGCAGTGCGTTACCCCGAACCCAAACATCACTGTTGAACGTTAGAATTGAGATGCTGAGTAATGAAGTTCAAAAGACAACGGAGATTTTAAAAAATTAATTCGGGCTGATAAGTGGAAGGTCCGCCTCTGTGGTGTAGTGGTTAGTGTGATTAGCTGCCACCCCCGGAGGCCCGGGTTCGATTCCCGGCTCTGCCACGAAATTTGAAAAAGTGGCATGAGGGCTGGAACGGGGTCCACTCAGCCTCGGGAGGTCAACTGAGTAGAGGTGGGTTCGATTCCCACCTCAGCCATCCTGGAAGTGGTTTTCCGTGGTTTCCCACTTCACCCCCAGGCGAATGCCGGGATGGTACCTAACATAAGGCCACGGCCGCTTCCTTCCCTCTTCCTTGCCTATCCCTTCCAATCTTCCCATCCCTCCACAAGGCCCCTGTTCAGCATAGCAGGTGAGGCCGCCTGGGCGAGGTACTGGTCATTCTCCCCAGTTGTATCCCCGACCAAGAGTCTGAAGCTCCAGGACACTGCCCTTGAGGCGGTAGAGGTGGGATCCCTCGCTGTGTCCGAGGGAAAAACCGACCCTGGAGGGTAAACAGATGATGATGATGATGATGATAAGTGGAAGTATAAGTTGTTGGGTACACGTCAAAGGCATCTGTGGTCCGACCCAAATGTCTTAAATACAGGGAGCTCTCTACGCCTGCTTATCCAAAACACGTCGTTGACTCCTACTGTGCGGGTTCCCTACTTCACAGGCGTATGTTCCACTTTCACCCCAACCCTTAAACGCAGCCGTTTACTCATATCATATTTCTTCCTAACTATTTTCAGGACTTCCCTTCTTTAGACTTGTTTCTTCGTGTTCTCGCATGATTCATATTTCAGTCCTGCATATCGACCGTATGACAAGATCTATTCATCCCTTGTGTCTAGCCATCTATTGGCTGCTCTGCTCCACTCACTTCCTTGACGCTCTCTTACTAAAGGCTATATCCATTTAATATTCAGTAAAAATTCTCCGCCTCACTGGGATTCGAACTCCGGCATCCGGCAGCCACAGACCAGCGCGTTACCCCGAGACTATACAGTACTGTGACACAGTAGCATTGAGATCTTGGGCAATGAAATACAAAAGATAATGAACGTAGTAAGAACCATTCATACAAGTACAAAGAATTTAGTTTAGTGGGCACAACACTGCAATAATATGTATCGTAATCTGTTTATCCTCCAGGGTCGGTTTTTCCCTCGGACTCAGCAACGGACCCTACCTCTACCGCCTCAAGGGCAGTGTCCTGGAGCTTCAGACTCTGGGTCGGGGGATACAACTGGGAAGGATGACCAGTACCTCACCCAGGCGGCCTCACCTGCTATGCTGAACAGGGGCCTTGTGGAGGGATGGGAAGATTGGAAGGGATAGACAAGAAAGAGGGAAGGAAGGGGCCGTGGCCTTAAGTTAGGTACCATCCCGGCATTTGTCTGGCGGAGAAGTGGGAAACCACGGAAAACCACTTCCAGGATGGTTGAGGTGGGAATCGAACCCACCTCTACTCAGTTGACCTCCCGAGGCTGAGTGGACCCCGTTCCAGCCCTCGTACAACTTTTCAAATTTCGTGGCAGAGCCGGGAATCGGACCCGGACCGCCGGGGGTGGCAGCTAATCACACTAACCACTACACCACAGAGGCGGCGCAATAATATGTTGAACTGAATAAGATCGAATTATTTCCAATATAAAAACATATTTTTGAATGTTCCTAGTCGCTATCAGTATTTAATAAACTGCAAGTACTGTTCCTAAAGTAAATGGCATAACAGAAAATTACCGGTGTAATAGGCAGTCCGTTAGATGCTAATTAAGAACTGTTGTGTAGTCTAATATATAATTGTAATACGATAATAATAATAATAATGGGAGCACTAAAAATAGAACACCTAAAAGTAAAATACAGCCTGTCATTGACCTAAGCAGGGCGTGGCGTGGCGGAAAGTCAATGGACTGAGAAGCCAGTTGGACTCGCGCCAATGACAGAGCAACACCTCGCATTCTATACTTGAGTGGAGGGAAAAGAAGACTTCATTAAGATACGTTCGAGATTTCAAGTTGCTAAGTATTATTTAAACTCAAGTAAACGTTTATAGATTTCTAAATATTTGATACAATCTGATGATGATGTTCAACAATGAAACATGTATAGTACGCGAACCTGAGTTCCATAGTAATGAATGTGAACTTGGGCTCAAGAAAAGGTTCGCGTACTATCATTTTATTTTAACTTGCATCCTGGACAATTTTCGGTTGTGACTTTGTGTGATGAACGTGATTGATATCTTCCTCTACACTGAGACCTCACGTGTCACACGGACAGGTTTTCGTGAATGTTGAATGTGCGTTCTTAGTTTCAACATAGCGCCTTGACTCTGAAGAAATGGGCGCTAATATATTTTTCAGTGCGAGTCAATGCACGTGTGTGCGTATCCTTAGGCGATGAAGACTTTTGTGTAGTAGGTATTTTGTGCTCCTATTCCGTAGGTTGTAGGTTCATGGTTGGAAGAAAAGTGTGACGATCTTGGTAAATATATGTAATTTATCTTTCTTTCTTAATCTGTGTATCGTCCAGGGTAGGCTTTTCCCTCGGTCTGAGCGAGGGAGAGCGAGGGATCCCACCTCTATCGCCTCAAGGGCACTGTCCTGGAGATTCAGATTTTGGGTCGGGGATACAACTGGGGAGAATGACCAGTACCTCGCCCAGACGGCCTCACCTGCTATGCTCAACAGGGGCCTTGTTGAGGGATGGGGAGATTGGATGGGACAGGCAAGGAAGAGGGAAGGAAGCGGCCGTGGCCTTAAGTTTCAAATTTCGTGGCAGAGCCGGGAATCGAACCCGGCCTCCGGAGGTGGCAGCTAATCACGCTAATCACTACACTACAGAGGCGACTCTAAGACTATTACACTGTTTTATTGAAGACTAAGGGCTATATCCGGTATGAATTTGTTACATCTATGTTGAGTCAGCTTATCTGTTTCGGATATATCTGTAAAACAGATAATATTTTGTATATTTGATGCTTAATCACCTGTGTTATGTAATATTACAACTCCTGATTATTTTTAAACCACTTTATTTACAATGTACAATATACAAATTAGAAAATAACAATGATGTATCTAACGAGGAAATTAGAATAATACAAACTAAGAACAAAAATAGAATTAGTAATAATAGAAACAATAATAATAATAAACCACTATGAATATAAAGTACAAAAAGGTAATATTGTATTAAATGAAAATAACAATAGTAATAAAACAACAAGAAAGTAGCAAATACAATTTATTTTTTAAGAAATGTACTTTTATATTTTTTATATAATAGGATTGATTAGATACCACCCCCGTAGGCCCGCGTTCGATTCCCGGCTCTGCTACGAAATTTGAAAAGTGGTACGAGGGCTGGAACGGTGTCGACTCACCCTCGCGAGGTCAAATGAGTAGAGGAGGTTTCGATTCCCACCTCAGCCATCCTAGAAATGGTTTTCCGTGGTTTCCCACTTCTCCTCCAGGCAAATGCCGGGATGGTATTTAACTTAAGGCCACGGCCGCTTCCTTACCATCCCCCTACAAGGCCCCTGTTCAGCATAGCAGGTGAGGCCGCCTGGGCGAGGTACTGATCATTCTCCCCAGTTGTATCCCCGACGCAAAGTCTCATGCTTCAGGACACTGCCCTTGAGGCGGTAGAGGTGGGATCCCTCGCTGAGTCCGAGGGAAAAACCGAACCTGGAGGGTAAACAGATTACGAAAGAAAGAAGTGTTATAAACTACATTACGAATGCGTTAGTTATTTATGTACCGGAATAAAATGTTCATAAAACCATAAAAAGGGCAGGAAAAAGAATATGACTACAACAAGCATAGCAAGACGAGTTATCTGACCTGTTTATACGGAAAGTACGGGTCCTCTGGTTACTATATAACCACTTTCAACATTCGTAAGAATAAGGGGCGTAGCCAAGGGGGTTAGACACCCCCCCCCCCCCATGGAAGTTTTACAACATAAAATAAACAAAAACTGACAATATACTTGTGAAAGTCGACTGAGGATCTTTTGAACATTCACACAGCTCTGCACAAAATAAATTATCAGGGTCCAATATGGGAGACCTTCGAACTTTCAATATTACTACATCAATAACAACATATTATTATACAATTTGTATCATCATTCACTTTGTTGTGCGGAGAGATTCAATGTTAATGGAGTACACTTTCCTGTAGTAGAATGCAGTGCAAATAATGAATCGACAGGGAGCAAGGAAATAAAAAAAAAAACTGTTCTTGTCAACAATGAGCTCCATGATATTTGCACCGTCATACCTTTGAACTACCTTGTTAATAAAGACATATTTGTATTTTATAATTGTAAAACCAACAGATCTCTTGAATCTATTTTCTAAGCCTTGAAAGTTAGATTTTAGATTGTAATCATCGCGTAAAACTGTACGCCTTGACCAACATGGATATTAACATATTCAGTTGCACCAGTGCCGTTATAAAGGCACTCACTCATGCGCACACTCACAAGCACCTTCGTTATGTTCTATCATCATTTTGTAATTATAACCCCCATCGGTCAATCCTGGCTACTGTTTGCAACTGAACAACAAAAGAAATATAACGCCATAAATGCATTCTATCCTCACGAGAATCGACTTCAACGTTTACTTCTGGAATCTCTAGTGTAAGGAAGAGGCGGGGGAGCTGTCGAGTATCTCCAAAAATGCGGAAATCTTCATAGAGCTTTTGTTTATCAATTTCCTGCACATTATAGACAAGAAAAGTTCTTTCCGGTTTAATGCACTCTTTATTCAATAGTTTGGCAATTGTATAGAATTCTGTCTGTCTCTCTGTTTTTATTTCATATTCACTTGCTAGATATTTTACTCCCAGTGCTTCGGCTGCCCCACAAGATGCGCTTCTTCCATTTTTTTGTTTTTTTTTTGCTAGTTGCTTTACGTCGCACCGACACGGATAGGTCTTATGGCGACGATGGGACAGAACATGGCTAGGAGTGGGAAGGAAGCGGTCGTGGCCTTAATTAAGGTACAAGCCCAGCATTTGCCTGGTGTGAAAATGGGAAACCACGGAAAACCTTCAGGGCTGCAGACAGTGCGGCTCGAACCCACTATCTCCCGGATGCAAGCTCACAGCTGCGCGACTAACTCGCCTGGTTTTCTTCCATTTCTTCTCCACAGAGTAGACATTGATTTTCGTTATTTCTCTCTCTCTCTCTCTGACCCTTATTTTTATAAATTCCTATTAGCCACTACGACATTCCTTTCATTCCTCTGTTAGGTGGCTTTTCTCTCCTTATTGCGATATTGTGTATTTTCTTTCTTTCTTTCTTTATCCTTTTGGTTCTTCCCGGACTTAGCGAGAGATCCCACCTCTACCGCCTCAAGGGCAGTGTCCCGGAGCATCAGACTTTGAATCGGGGGGATATAACTAGGGAGGAGGGCCAGTACCGCGCCCAGGCAGCCTCACCTGGGGGGTGGGAACATTGGAAGGGATAGACAAGGAAGAGGGAGGGAACCGGCCGTGGCCTTAAGTTAGGTACCATCCCGGCATTTGCCTGGAGGATAATTGAGAAACCACGGAAAACCACTTCCAAGATGGCTGAGGTGGGAATCGAACCCAAGCCTCCGGGAGTGGCAGCTAATCACTACACCACAGAGGCGGACTATATTGTGTATAATTTTACAAAATTCCAGCAGTGTCCTGTTAGTTCCACATTCCGCCATAATCGTCTGTTTCTCATTACTTTCTTACTGAATTCCTTATCTTTATACTGAATCTCTTCCAATTCCTATTCTGTCGAGCATCCTTTTCACTTTCGTTAGCCAGTAATCATCGTTCAAGTGTGGGGGCGTGTAGTACAGGTAACAACCCTACCGCCGTTCGTTCGCAATGCAGTGAGAAGACACAAGTGTTGCTGCAACATTATAAATGTACGCTCGCACTCAAAGGAGCTTGGTTGAGAATTTCTTCCGCATTCCTCTTATTCTCGCAATCTTCCTCCCTCAGATTTCCACCTGTTCCGTTCCGTTCTGTGTCCAAGGAAACTTCTTTGATAATGCTCTTCGAATTTGGCTCGACGACTTATTTAACTCCAAACTAGCGGGAGTGGAGTTGATAAATTGCCCCAGCGTTGGCAGAAAGTCATAGATAATGCTGGAGAATATGTTCTGATTAGCGTGTAAAAATAAGAGACTTCTGTCAGACCGAAACAAAAATCGCTACTGTGCGGTGATCTACATCAACCTTAATAGTCAAATAATAGTTTCGGATTTTGTGGGTTGTTTCGAACCTGAAAACAAGCCGTCATCGTGCAATTTTGCATAGAATTGATAATTGTGCGGATGATTATCCTGTGGAGAGAAATGTAGTCGCAAATTAGACCGCCTAACAAAACCTCACCTAGAATTTTAGACTAATATGTACAATCCTATTCTCATTATGTGCCAACTGAATGTTTGAGAATTCTTGTAGCGATGAGCGCCTTACAGTAAAGTGAAGTGTATCTGGACACACAAAGATGGGCGGGGGAATGCAAAACTCAAATAAAATACATATATGTCTTCATTAACAAGGTAGTTCAAAGATGTGACGGTGCAAATATTATGGAGCTCATTGTTGACAAGAACAGTTTTTAAATTTCTTTCCTTGCTACTTGTCGAGTCATACTGCCACAGGAAAGTGCGCCCTATTAACACAACGGTGAGAAATATTCTCTTCAAATATTTGAATCTCTACGCACAACAAAGTGAAAGATATCCAGTTGAATAACAAATTATACAAATTAAATAATAACATGTTATTATTGATGTATTGATAAAGTAATATTGAAAGTTCGAAGGTCTTCATATTGGACCCTGGTCATTTATTTTGTGCAATAGTTGAGAAATACAGAGTTGTGGAAATAACGTCTCTCACGTAGGCGTCAATGACGTGGTCAGGAAGATGACCCGAAAGTTATAGTTCAACGTGGTGTTCGCGGGACGGCTGCATTGGGGCATGGCTGGAGACAAAGTGCGGTCAATCTCTCGCTTCTGGTTGGTTGGACATTTATTTATTAGGCTACGTGGGATTACTTTCAGATTACAATTTTTTTGGGGAGTTAATATTTCGGTGTGGGCGGGTTCTCCCGTTCCGAATTGTAAGGATTGTGAGTGACTGCAGGGGGATGGACAGCAGCCAATGGCATGTTGGCAAGCGGGGTTAAGAGCCAAATTGTAGGTTTCACCAAGAAGCTGCGTTGATGTGGTGAAAGTTCCTTAACGAGGTTGTTAAGAAGGATTACAGATCTCTTTATGTGATTATGAGGTAATTTAGGGATTATTGTAGTAAGGATGTAAAGTATAGGGCATCGGTAAAACCCCAACTAGAGTATGGTTCCAGTGCACGGGACCCTGACCAGGACTATTTGATTCGAGAACTGAAACATGTCCAAGGAAAGCAGCCACGATTAGTTCTGGGTGATTTCCAACAAGTGAGTAGTGTTACGAAAATATTGCAAACTTTGTGCTGGGAAAACTTGGGAGAAAGGAGACGAGTTGTCCGTAGAGAGCTTTAAAAAATAGGAAATACATTAATATGAAGATAAAGTTGGAATTCAAGGGAGAAAATTGAGGCAAATATTCTTTGATAGGACGAGGAGTAAATTATTAAAGGTAATATTCGATAAGTTATTTGAAAATGTTGAACACAATAACTAGGCAAACAACTGATAGGGAATGCAGGTCATTCATGACTGATTGAACGCAACTCCCTCCCCATTCGCTATGTATGCCACTGCACTGCACCTCCTACCACTAAGAAGCTACACTTACTTTCCTGAATATTATTTTCCTCTCTGTAAAATAATGAAAGCTATTGCTGGTTATTTGGCTTTGTTGGGGTCGTTCATGGTGCCGAATGAATAAACAAAAGCTTCTATAATACCCATAGGGTGTCAAGAGGTGCAAGGAAAATGTGTTGAAGATAATGCTGAAATCGCCCACAGCAAGTTGTCACATACTTCCCATGGCTGTCGCCACCTGGAAGCAGGGGAACAAAAGCATTGTTGGTCTGCTTTCTTAACACTAAAAAGACACTGGTGGTAAATTGGCTGGTGTATTTCTAAGATAACTGTTCTCACTAAACAAAGTCATCTCCATACAGGCCGTGAAGGTAAAGGCTTCCACTATCCGTAAACCTCGGCACTTGATGGGGTGGAGTGGTTAGCTCTACGCCCGCCCGCCTTTGCCCCCAGGGAGTAACCTGGTACTCACTTTTGGCGTAGGCTGAGTGAACCTCACGGTCATCTGCACCTCCGGAACTGGAAATCTCGTTTCTTGAATTTTAAGACATCCTGACGGGGATTCGAACCCAGGTCCTTCCGGGCGAACCGAAAACGCCTCGGCCAGGCAACCACTATCACTAGCAGCTGCAAGGTTGCTTTGGAGCGGTACAAATTTATATTTCTTTCTTTCTTAATCTGTTTACCCTCCAGTGTCGATTTTTCCCTCGGAATCGGCGAGGGATTCCACCTCTACCGCCTCAAGGGCAGAGTACTGGAGCGCGAGACTTTGGGTCGGGGATACAACTGGGAACGATAACCAGTACCTCGCCCAGGCGGCCTCATCTGCTATGCTGATCAGACGCCTTGTGGCGGAATGGGAAGGTTGGAAGCGGCCGTGGCCTTAAGTTAGGTACCATCTCGGCATTTACCTGGAGGAGAAGTGGGAAACCACGGAAAACCACTTCCAGGATGGCTGAGATGGGAATCGAACCCACCTCGACTCAGTTGACCTCCCGAGGCTGAGTGGACCCCGTTCCAGCCCTCGTACCACTTTTCAATATTCGTGGTAGAGGCGGGAATCGAACCCGGACCTCCGGGGTTGGCAGCTAATCACGCTAACCACTACACCACAGAGGCGGACATTAATATTATTATTACATTATTTTCTTATGTAAACTCCCGCAGCGATCTTCACTACCATCATTTTCGGAGCGTCGGACCCCTTTCCTCTTCTTTTTTTTTTTTTCCTCTACGATTAATGATAATAGTGGATGGTTGTGTAGTTGTAGCCTACTTCCTCTTAAAACAATTAACACCGTCATTCGTGTTAATATAGGATGATTGTCGAGTTTTACTTCGTCTTAATAACGTAAGTAACGGATGGGAGAGTGGATCTCAAGCTCCGGTCTGCCAGAGGCAGAGTTCCCGAAGCTCTTGCTGGTGGTCCAAGGCTGACTATTTTAGGTAGGGAATATATTTCCTTTGGAAAGATCTTTTTTAATGTGGAAAAAACTTTAGAAGTGTATTAGTTGTAAATTCGTTTAATTGCTGTTGTACGACTTATACCATTTGATTAAACAGTAGGCTATAAGGCTATGGTTAAACATAGTAATCTTGAACATTTTATAAGTTTCGTCTTTAATGGTAATTGACTTGTATATCAAAATACGGATT
The DNA here is from genome assembly GCF_040414725.1 of Anabrus simplex. Taxonomy (NCBI): domain Eukaryota; kingdom Metazoa; phylum Arthropoda; class Insecta; order Orthoptera; family Tettigoniidae; genus Anabrus; species Anabrus simplex. Next base: position 7,862,887 of record NC_090274.1, read on the forward strand.
GAAGATAAACCTGGTGACGTTGATAGGTTGTTGGGAAGTGCATCTTCTAGTTCAGTTGTGTCTTGAGATATTGTAGTAAACCAAAATCTTTATGAATATCTGCAGTACGGATTAGTGCCCCTTCAACCACCAACAACAGCAACTTCAGTGTGTTGTATATTTTGATATTCTCTTGGACGAATGTATAAAAGCTGCCCAAATTTGGAGGCATCTTGAAGAAAGACATTCAGATCATACGTACTTAGATTGATGCTTTCATGGCTCATAATTGTACATATGATTTAGGGCTTTTACCGTGTCAGAAAAAAAAAAAAAAAAAGAATTAAAAAAGGTGAAATTCTGTACGTTTCACAGAGAACTTTCCTCTGAGTCTTCAGAAGAAAATGTCAGTTCTCGAGCAAGACTTCCCTAATAATGAAGGTTTGAATTTTAGAATGCTTTACCGTTGGTCTGTAGCAAGTGGTACTCTCATTCATCACTAGATGGCTCACTGCTACCCTTCTGAGTGCGAGATGATGACACCATCCTAACTCCAATTTAAGACTTTTCTTATTCCATCGTATGTGCGTGTGAACTACACAGCAAGGTCATCAGACGAATGTGGTAGAAGAAATAAATAAAAGTAAAATAAACTTTAAAAAATGAAATAAAACTTTTTTGATTTTCGGAAGATCTATGACTCTTGATAGATAAATACTTAATAAAATTCTCCACAAACTCCGATTAGAACAACAAAATACGCAGACTCATTCTAGAAACCTTGACTAACACCGATTCCAAGGTTACATTTGGAGGCGAGGTCTCGGAAAGATTTGAGATTAAAAGAGGGGTGAGACAGGGCGTTGACTTTCCCACTTCTCTTCAACTGTGTCCTTGAAAAGGTTGTGAGAGAATGGCGCAAAGAACTGACCAACTTGGGTGTTCAGACTCATAAGAAGGAAGGGCTGGTTGTAGATTGCCCCGCCTTGGCTGACGACATGGCAATGATTGCCGATTCATTGGATACAGCAACAATACAGGTCAATTGCCTCAGAAGACAGGCAGCCAGCAGTCTTCAAGTGTGTATGCCATGCAGTGTCTTTCATTGAACTGAAGAAGTCTGATGGAGAAACTGGAAGTCAGAGAGGGAAGAATTCTCAGGAACATCTTAGGCCCGGCAAAGGAAGATGAACAAATCCGAGCTCTATGAACATATAGAGAAAGCTCTCTGATTGTGCTAGGAAAAGGAGAGTAACTCCTTTCTGGCAGAACAAGAACATTCGTACCACTTGGCTGACAGAAATTGAGGACTTTAAAAAACTGGGAATGTGAGATCTTTAAGACAGACTGTCGGTACAATGTTATTACTGATGTAGGCCTGTAGTTTTACGTAGATCTGATGTAGAGATTTGGGTTCCGAGATAAAATGCCGTTCCCGAAATAATTACATTCGCACCTGAGTGACGTAGGGCATATTTTATGATGAGTAGAAAGTGTAGTAGTTCCGTCACTGATGGCCAGCTAAGCATGTATCTTAACTAGTATTCCTCACTCTCCTATGAAAGGAGTCAAGAAGAGTACCTCATTTCAAGGTCTCAATATATCCTAGGAATCTACACGTACAACTTTGGCATATACCGTAATCATAAATCTTTCCATCTTGTACATTTACTATGGATCAGAGGGACCAGAAGAAAGTATCCCCCTGGACATATCAAAAAAGGAGTTACACCGGCAGAAAATGCGAGAATACTGGGCAAAATCAAAACCCAACAACTGAACAAGCATGGTCCAAAGTAGGCCCATTCAAACCAAGAAGAAGAAAGTGCAACGAAGGACTGACACGATATAGCTGAAGATGGAAAGAAAAGTGAGGTTGAAGACATGTAGTATATCCTTCTTTTCGTCCTCTGCCTGACGCAATGATTTTTTGTCGTTGCATTTTATTTATTTCTTCTACCACATTAATCCCTGATTCGTCCTTTCTCTGTAGTTCGCACACACATACGATGGAATAAGAAAAGTCTTAATTGGAACGCTAGTGCACAGTGAGCCATATAGTGACGAATGAGAGTACCATTTACTATATATCAACGGTAAAGCATTCTTAAATTTAAACCTTCGTTATTAGGGGAGTCTTGCTCGTGAACTGACGAAAAGAATTTCACCTTGTTTCCTGACAGATCATCATCATGTCTACATCCAGATGATTCTAGTAGGTCAATTGATGTTTTAAACTGAAAGCCAGAGAAATTCATAAAATAAGAAAAATAATGAAAAAAATACCTCAGAAACCAGTGACGAGAAAGCAAGACTTGCTTTATGTGATGAGTCATTATTTACATTTTGTTTACCTCAGTTTAAATATAGAGTTGTTTGAATTATGTTAAATATAGCAGAACTCACTTAATTTCAACGTTGAAACCTAATCCATCCACGATTACACCAATGACTTTGAGGACTACTGGGTTAGGATACAGGAATAAATTGTCATTACATTTTCTAATTACAAGTTCTTGTTTGATATATACTTTTTGTTTTACGTAGAGCTGCCACATATTTACACATTATACAGTTTAAATTACAAATTGCTATTTACATTGGTGTTGCACATTCATATAACAAGGACACTGAAAGCATATCTTACCTTAAATACAATAATCGTACAGGTTCAACATTGATTTTTACTTAGCTACTTCTGTCAAGTGGAACCAGTGGAGACGATCTGTCAGTATTATTCACTAAAAGGGAAACAAATGGATCCAGTAGACTTCGCTGTATGACAGCAAAGGCTTCGTGGACTTGGTATGTCTTATTCAAAAGCTGATATAAGCCTGTAAGCTTCTTGATGTCCTGCAGAGGAGAGCAACCACCCTTCTGAGATGGGATCTCCAGATTTCTTGATACTAGCGCAATGGCGTGTCGCTCAGCCGATCTCAACAGCATTCTCCTTGCATCATGCGACGAGGGGCGTGTAGAACGCAAAGCTGTGAACCACAAGCCTTTGTTGTTGGTATTATGATTTCCTTCTTTTTTTAATGTATAATTCTGTCTACTGTTTCTGGGCTGTATACATTCGCTTTTGCAATTTGTTTTATTATTTCGATTTCTTTGTTTTCTTTGTTCATGGAGATTCTTAGCAATTCATTAATATAGATGTTTATGCTGCTTGTTTATGTATTAATGGTCGTAATAGTTTGTCTGGGTTTTCTGAAAATATAAATATCTACATTGTTGTTTTTTATCAATGTAAACAATGTAATTTATTATCGTTTTCTTCTTCCATCGTAAATTTTATGTTATTGTCAGGCAAATTTAAGAAGTCCAGGAATGTTTTGCGAGCAGGGTGTGCGTTTAGATATACCACCGTGTCGTCAAGATAAAGGATTCACAGTCTTACTTTCTTGTCGTTCGCGTTTCAAACGGATTTTTCAAGGTTATTTACATAAATATCAGCTAAAAAGTCTGACAGAGGTCGTCCCGCTGTAAATCTGTTTTGTTGATGGTAATATTTCCCATTAAAAACGAAATAATTGTTATTTGGTATTAAATCTAATAAAATATTGTTTCATTAATTTCTGTCTGTGGAGCCTCCGTGGCTCAGGTGGCAGCGCGTCGGCCTCTCACCGCTGGATACCGTGGTTCAAATCCTGGTCACTCCATGTGAGATTTGTGCTGGACAGGTTTTCCTCTGGGTACTCTGGTTTACCCTGTCATCTTCCATTCCAGCAACACTCTCCATTTTCATTTCACAGCATTAATAAATCACCTTGGGAGTGGCGACCTCATAGGCTATATATCAGGTTCATTCATTACATCCCTGACCCGATCAAGGACTGGAAAAGAGGTTGTAGGTTTTCACTCATTTTCATAATTTCTGTTTGTCTTAACAGAGGAAACAAGATAAATTAAGTCTATGGGCTCTTTAATAGGAATATTACAGTACATGTTAGTCATGTCAAGGACACTAATATCTCATTTACTTGCTTTGTCTGTATCTTAAAAATCGCATCTGAGTTTGATATTGATTTCTTGTTTTCTATTTTATTATATTTTTGTAGATGTTCAAGTAGAAATGTTGGCAGTTGAAAGGCAGGGCTAATCCTAGAGTTTAAAATAGGTTTAACAAGGCAGTTTTCTTTCTGAATTTTTAGGAGGGCTTTTAATGTAGGGCATGTTGGATTCATCAACTGTGCATATTCTTGTTGGATCATTCTTTATTTCTTGTATATTGTTTGTCTCTATGAATTAATTTAAAAAAAAATTATATATAGTAATCACTTTTACTCTAATTGTAATAACAGCAGACAAGACAAAGTTATTGTCAGTAATCCTTAAAAATGACTGTTAAATCGAAAAAAATCAATGTAATATAACAATATACTCTACAAGAAATAAGGAAGTATCCAACCAATATTCTAAAAACAAAAATAAAATAATTAAAGGAAACACAGTTTATAACTAATGGGAAAGATATAAACTAGTACCAAAGAATCCAAGATGCCCAACATTAAAAGCTCTCCAAAAATTCATAAAGAAAATGATCCAAGTAGACCCACATTTCAACTGTCAAGATATTTACATGTCCGCCTCTGCGGTGTAGTGGTTAGTGTGATTAGCTGCCACCCCCGGAGGCCCGGGTTCGATTCCCGGCTCTGCCACGAAATTTGAAAAGTGGTACGAGGGCTGGAACGGGGTCCACTCAGCCTCAGGAAGTCAACTGAGTAGAGGTGGGTTCGATTCCCACCTTAGCCATCCTGGAAGTGGTTTTCCATGGTTTCTCACTTCTCCTCCAGGCGAATGCCGGGATGGTACCTAACTTAATGTCACGGCCGCTTCCTTCCCTCTTCCCATCCCCCGCAAGGCCCCTGTTCAGCATAGCAGGTGAGGCCGCCTGGGTGAGGTACTGGTCATTCTCCCCAGTTGTATCCCTGACCCAGAGTCTGAAGCTCCAGCACACTGCCCTTGAGGTGGTAGAGGTGGGATCCCTTGCTAAGTCCGAGGGAAAAACCGAACCTGGAGGGTAAACAGATGATGATGATGATGATGATCTACAAAAACATATAAAAAAAGAAAACAAATAAATATCAAACTCACAAAAGGACATTTTTAAGTACAGACAACAGAAATCCACAAGAAAACTATTCCAGTGTCCTTGACATGACTAACATGTACGGTACTCTAATATTCCTATTAATGAGACTGTAGACTTAACAGAAGATGATTTAAAGAAATAAGGTAAATCCAGACAAACAGAAATTAATGAAACAATACATTTATTACATTTAATACACTTATTTCATATTTTATGGGAAGTACTACCAAAAACAAAACTGGTTTATCTATGGGATGGCCTCTATCAGACTTTTTGGCTGATATTTATTTAAATAACCTTGAAAAATCCATTTGAAACATGTACGACAAGAAAATAAGATTTACAATTCTTTGTGTTTATGACACGGTGGTATTTCTAAATAAACAACTGATTACTCCCGAAACATTTCCAGGCTTCTTAAATTTTCTTGATAATAACATAAAATTCTCAATGCAGAAAGAAAATAACAATAAATTAAATTGTTTAGATCTCATATTGATAAGAAACAACCATGTAGATTTTGAAATTTTCAGAAAACTCACACAAAACAAGCAGCATGAACAGCTACATTAATAATAATGGTGTATGGCCTCCGGAGAGGCCTGGTGCAGGTCTTTTTCTAGCAGACGGCCTATTAGGCAACCTGCATGTCTGTGCAGATGAGGGCCCTACCTAGGATGATTTCTGATGTTGAATACGCCACACACACACCCAGCCCCCGAGCCATTGGAATTAACCAATTAAGGTTAAAATCTCCTACCCGGCCGGGAATCGAACCCAGGACCCTCTGAACCGACGGCCAGTACGCTGACCATTCAGCTGAGTCAGACAGCTACATTAATGAATTGCTAAGAATCAATAAATCAATATCAAACTCGCAAACGAAAGAAATCCAAATAATAAAACATATTGTAAAAACGAATGCATACAGCCCAGAAATAATATAGAATTATACATAAAAAAGAAGGAAAAAAAATGAAAACAAAGATTTAGATTGATATTTTAAAATCGCAAATAACTTCAAGAAATTAAGTTGAAAGCAGCTTGTAGAACTAAAAACAAAAGATCAAAGCAAATCCAGAATTCAAATACTGTCAACAGAACAGGTGTTTTCACTAATTTGGGAGTATAAGGCTCACGTGCAACGACTGAAAAAGACAGAACACTTTTGAGGCTATATTCAGCTTTTGCAGAACATGTTTACAATAACAACCATAATTTTCAAGATATTGAAAGAGATATGAAGTTAATTTCTAAAGTTAACTACAGTTTATAATTAAATGTCGTGAAAATATATATTCTCTTTTATTCTAAGTAGCCAAGTTGGAAGCAATTGCCAACATCCATTTCTGCAATAAGCAATTTTGAACCAACCCTAATTTTGGCCTTCTACTCTGTGTGGGTCAAATTCTGATACACCATGGATCTGAAAGAACATCACAGAACGTGATGGAGCTCAAAAGCTGTGTTTTTGAGTTGGTTCCGTATTGCATAAGCGAGTTAAATTATAAGCAGTTTGTTTGTTGTGCTGATGTGTTAAATCCTGGAGCAAAACGAAACAAGCTGTGGCTACACCACTGGTTCCACTTTCCCACAGAACAACGTCGTACAAAAATCAGTGATAACATTGATATACTCTAACATAGCAAAATAAAAAGACGCATCTTATGAACAAGAAACAATGAATTATTATACCATGTAGTCTTCTCTGGAAGCCGCACATTTACACAACAATAAGTTATGATAGAGTTTAAAGCACTGTTAAACTGTCTCTTGATGATGTTGGTCTCTTGGGAGGTTTTATAAAAATATACCTTTTACGAATACTGACGTCAAAACCATTTATTGTAAGGGTGACCATGCTTTTGTGCTAAATACAGTAGTTTGTTTCTTGCGGATGAGATCACTGCGTTTGTTGAACTTGATACATACCACGATGGAAGATGAGTAGGGGATTCAGGGTAGCTGAGTTGAGGGTAAAACTTTACTACCAGAAGTGCCAAAGACAGGTTAGGAATCAAACATAACACAGCTGCTAGTGACAGGACCATTGGTTTAAGCCCCGGGTTAGAGCCACAAAGTGGCCCCTGCGGCAGTATGGTGAAGGAAATTCTACATTCCACAGTGGACAAAACAGGTTCAGCCACTATTGCGGGGGATACAATTTGCTCGATGCTCATAGAAATTCGTCTGGCGTCTATTTCCCAGTAACTAGTAGGCTACAAAACACAACATTTACAGGGTAAAGGCTCCTCTCCAAAAATGTACCCTTCTTGGCCAAGCGCTTGAACTTGCAGGCAGGTTTCTGGCACATGAAAATGATTCCCCACCCTTTAACTTCCAGATCTCCGACAACAAACTCCTCAATGATTCAATCGCTTAATTAACCAGTGATCAACTAAAATGTCTGTGAATTTCACTTCTTGTGTGCTTAATATATTGATACCACGGATACTGCAGTTGCATCCAAGCCCGCCTAGTAGCCTTGATCGTTAAGGCGTTAGTCTATATGGTCTGACACCATGATTAGCTGGTTTGAGTCCCGTTGGTCGGCAACGTTTTCACCTCGCTAAGTTTATTTATCAGCCTTATTTAATCTTAAAACAAGCATTGGTCAGAGGACATCATCACTTATTATTTATAAAAATTGAAGTGTGATTTATTAAAAATAATGACACTATGGAATAATTGTTATAAAATAAAGATGTTGAAACATAACATATACAACACATGCTAAAATCACTTTATACAATTCAAAATGTTTGTCTAAAAAGAAAGGAATTTTGTGTCATATTAATTGTAAAAACAACACATGTCCGACACTGAAGTGAATCCTCTTTGTAGGAAGTTTGAACATACGCATCGCTTGGGGGTCAGATATCGAATCTAAGACCACAACAGACAAGAGTGATATGACAATACACAAAAGATAAGGTTGAATTCTGTTTTTTATGTAAAACACAGGAGCTAAAAAATATGCTGATGATGCCTAATAAAAGAAGGGAGAAACATGTCCCTTTAAAGTTAGTAATTTCTATGTTTACTTAACCACATAATCATGGAATTAATTGTATTGAACAGGTGGGGTAATAAAAATACTCCTTTTGTAAACTTAGTGAGATAGCTGTTTTCAATACGGAACAAAGATGAGAGTTATGGTTTATAACGTTTTCAGCGCCAGAATGTTGGCCTGCAGGTCGGGGTGGTGGTGGTGGTGGTGGTGGTATACAATTTCTGATCACTAGATTCCGTGCCTAAAGCCTGATAATAATAAAGTTGTTGTTATTACATCCCACTAGCTACTTCCAATGGTTTTCATAGACGCCCACGTGCCAGAATTTAGTGCCGCAGGAGTTCGTTTACGTGTCAGTAAATCTACCAACATGAGGCTGACGTATTTGAGCACCTTCAAATACCACCGGACTGAGCCAGGATCAAACTTGCCAAGTTGGGGTCAGAAGGCCAGCGCCTCAACAGTCTGAGCCACTCCCCGCAGTGTTCATATGGAGTGGCGGCACAGGGTTTCACCCTCTCCCTTCCCACTATCATATATCACGTCATCTCGTTAACTCATCTGTTGAGGTTGACATCATGAAGGGCACCCAGTTGCAAAACTAGCTACCTGATACTGCAGAGAAGTGGGAGAAGGGCTTGACATTTATACTGCAGTTGCAATAAGCACATGCGATTGACACGTCACGTTCGCAGTTTCAGTATTTGCACAGAATGTGGGAGTCGTGGGCCACACATCAGAGACAATAGCAAACTGTTCTGCAGCCAATAGGACCACAGAAAATGATAGCATTTCACAGAGTTACACAGTCTGTTTTAATTATTCTCTGTACGAATAGTTTCAAGGAGCGGGTTCGTGGATCCTTGGCAAGCATAAAGGAAGGATCTCTCCTCTCTGCTCCTTAAGGTATTGTTCACATCATTTTTGCATGATATTCTCCTTCCTACACATGCAGCCCCACTAGTAAAGTACTACTGAATAAAGACTGGGAAGACACAACAAGATCTGTGTTGGGGTCATGGCTGCTAAGTTTAGACGTAGAATATGTTACTGCGAGATAGGTACTGTCGACATTAAATGTCAAGTTAGAATGGGTTTGAAATGTTCCCTCCACTAGGACAGTAGATGTGCTTGGCTGAGGCTCCAGTAGTGTGGACCTAACCTCACAACTCTTGCCCGACTTTACTTTGAGACGGACGCTCCTGATAAGTCGTTTGACACTCGGCATGGGTGATTTTGAACTTTCTGGAATTCTGACAAGTAGCTTTATCCTCTCAAATGTGTTTTTGACCATTTTGAAGCCATTTGCTGACTATTTTTAATGACATTTTGAAGAAGAAGAAGAAGAAGAAGAAGAAGAAGAAGAAGAAGAAGAAGAAGAAGAAGAAGAAGAAGAAGAAGAAGAAGAAGAAGAAGTTACTTGCACTGTTCACTTCGATTTTTTCAACATATACATATATAACTCGCTGAGATGAATTAAACGGCACATCATAAATATGCTACCACACCAGGGTCCAGAGCTACAATAACTGTTAGATGAGCAGCATGGCAATTTTAGTACCTCAAGGTGGCTGTAGTATTGTACACTACATCGTGTCAAGAACTGGAAAAATCCAAAGGAAAGCAGCTCGATTTGTTCTGGGTGATTTCTGACAAAAGAATGGCGTTACAAAAATGTTGCAAAGTTTGGGCTGGGAAGACTTGGCAGAAAGGAGACGAGCTGCTCGACTAAATGGTATGTTCCAAGCTGTCAGATGGGAGATGGCGTGGAATAACATCAGTAGACGAATAAGTTTGGATGGTGTCTTTAAAAGTAGGAAAGATCACAATATGAAGATAAAGTTGGAATTCAAGAGGACAAATTGGGGCAAATATTTGTTTATAGGAAGGGGAGTTAGGGATTGGAATAACTTACCAAGGGAGATATTCCACAAATTTGCAACTTTTATGCAATCATTTAAGAAAAGGCTAGGAAAATAACAGGTAGGGAATCTGCCACCTGGGCGACTGCCCTAAATGCAGATCAGTAGTGACTGATTGGTCGTACTGAAGTCAGACTCTAGCTGCTGCATACACCCTCGAGTTTCTGTAGTGCTCACCGGCGCAAGTACGATTCCTAATCTACTGAAGACAGATTCTACATCACAATTAGAAAGGAGACATCGCCCAAGTTGGTGAGCTGCTGCATGGTGGTATGAGAAATTACGCTGCGACATGGTCACCCTACACGATTGCGAGATCCACGTCGATACTGCTGCTGCACACAGCATCACAGACAATACAGAAGTGAAGTCATCTGTTCCGTCTTCCTGTGCACACTTGTCGAGGCATCTTTCAAGGCTCCCTAACCTAAAATAAACAACAAAGAAATAAGAGAAGAATTAATCAAAAGATAATTTTTTAAATAGGGAATCATAATTTAAAACTCAAACAAAGGCTCAGATTTTTCCGATCATAAAATGACATGCATTTCACCCCAGTTTTCTAACACATCGCAAGTCCTGGTATAACACTCCTGATGTCATAATATTTACAAAAATAAATGTTAGCTTCTTCTGTCAAAACTATATTACAAATTTAAAAAATTAAAAAAATACAAAAAATTACACCAGAATGACATCTTTAGTTCTTGAAAGAACATCAACAAATTCTATGACAACAAATTCTATGAAATTGCACACTTTTTTTATTATAACTTATTATAAAATGACCAATTGTATTGAGAAGTGTAAAAGCATTTATGTTAAAACCTGTGTCCGCTGTTACAATAATTGTTTGAATCTTATAACTTTACTCCTTAACGTGGTTCTTCTCTCTTCACGGGTCCACCTAGGAGTGCGACGTCACGTACTACATTGGCACTGGCTTGTTTACTGTAACTTTCCATTATGTCAAAAGTCTTTCGGGAGTTGTAATTATAGCTTTTTCTTCTTTTTCTTGTCATATTTTAAATTGTTTTGATTGATTTACAACAAAATTAAATTCTTTTCAAGGTCCACCTATTCAATACAATGACGTTTTATTGTGATTCAATCACATGTCAAATAGTCAAATGGTACCAGTTTCGGCATCTATGTGCCATCATCAGCCTTGGGTACAAATTAAAACAAGATATACATTCCTAAAACATCTAAAACACATTTTAACACATTATAAAATAACATACAATTAATGTGGTGATACATGAAATACGATAAAATTATGATACAATTGGTATGATATAAAATTCTTAAAATTCCGGCTGTTCGTTACATAATTCAGTCTGTGTGCATCCGGGTGAATTTTTACAGTTGTATGCTGTCTATGTGAATGACATTTGTTCCTTTAGGAATTTTAAGAATTTTATATCATACCAATTGTATCATAATTTTATCGTATTTCATGTATCACCACATTAATTGTATGTTATTTTATAATGTGTTAAAATGTGTTTTAGATGTTTTAGGAATGTATATCTTGTTTTAATTTGTACCCAAGGCTGATGATGGCACATAGATGCCGAAACTGGTACCATTTGACTATTTGACATGTGATTGAATCACAATAAAACGTCATTGTATTGAATAGGTGGACCTTGAAAAGAATTTAATTTTGTTGTAATCCCACTTCAATACGGAACCAATGAAATTCATAACTATAAATTTGATTGATTTAATATACATCTAATAAATGAAATAATTATATAATTTTTATGTTGTTTGAATTATTGTGTTTCTTGATAAGTTATTTAATTTATATAATGAACATGGGAAAGTCCTAAGTTTGTGTGTTCTTGGATGTTTATGCTACGTTATTTTATGGTGACTACTTCTGCCCACATGCAACCATAATCGTAGTCCATTATTATTATTATTATTATTATTATTATTATTATTATTATTATTAATAAAAGACCAGAAAACTGATCACGCAAAGCTCACTTAGAAGTTGTGCATTTCCTTCTTTGCCAGGCAGCCTTCAATTTTTCTCTAATCGTGGTTCTTTGTTCTTCTGTCCACACAGCTCCTGTCTTCTTCTTGTGGTTTCTCTGACTCTACTTCCCACTTGTTGATTTTCGTTCTGTAGCAGGTTCGGTCAGCGATGTCGGCCATTTTGATTCCTGATTTTTCCAGGTCTTGGCGGATTTCCGTTGTCCACCTATTTGTTTTGATGTTTTCTGTTGCCTCAAGTAAGATTCTTGTCAGTCTGTTTTCTGGAAGGCGTTTGATGTGTCCGTAAAATTTCAGGCGTCTTTTTCTGATGTCGGCCGCAAGGTTTGAGAGCTCCTCGGTTTTTGTACGAGATTGCAGTCTATATACTTCGTCGGTCAGTTTTGGGCCGAGAATTTTTCTGATGATTTTACGTTCCTCTTTCAGGATATCTTCGAGTACTGTTTTCCTGTGGAGCTCCAGTGTTTCACTCGCGTATAGTATTTCAGGTTTGATCACAGTATTGCAATGTCGAATTTTGGTGAAGATTGAGAGGCATTTTTTGTTGTAAATGTTTTGTGTTTGGCTGAGGGCTCTCTTAATTTTCTGGATGCAGACCTCGAGGGCCTTCTGTTCTTTACCTGTTGGTACTATAATTTCTCCGAGATATCGGAACTCGGTTACTTTTTCGATTGTGCCAAATTTCGTGTTCAAATTCTGAGGCTGCAGTGGTTACACATGACCTTGGTTTTTGAGAAGGAGATTTGTAGGCCAAATTTTGTGAGCATTTCTTGAGGGTTTCAATTTGGCTGATTGCCTGTTGTTAGTTTGTCGCAAGGATCGCGAGATCATCTGCAAAGGCAAGACAGGAGATGTTTACATGTTTTCTTGTCATACTTAATGGTTGCCAGTTTCCTTGAGCTTTTAGAGCTTGTTCCCATTCTCTCATGATTTTGTCCAGGGCTATGTTAGAGAGTAGTGGGGAAAGTCCATCTCCTTGTCAGACACCAGTTTTTTACTGAAATTTTTCAGATATATTTCCCATGAATTTTACTTGTGAGGTTGTGTTGGCGAGAGTTAGTCTGATGATATTTTGAGTCTTGTTGTCCAGTCCGTATTCACTCAAGTGTTTGGAAGAGGGATTGCCGGTCAATGGAGTCGTATGCTTTCTGGAAGTCCACGAAGGTGCAGATTGTGGGTTGTTTTCTTGTGTGTCATAGTTCCAAGATGGTTTTCAGGTTGAGTATCTGTTCTGCACAGGATCTGTGGGGCCTGAAGCCCGCTTGGTATTCGCCTACGAGTGGTTCTAGTTGTTCCTGTGTTCTTTGGAGGAGGATTGCGGAGAGGATTTTGTATGCGACTTGCACCAGGGAAATTCCCCTGTAATTGTTCACATCTGTTCGGTCACCTTTTTTGTGAAGTGGAACGAGGAGGGCGTTTGTCCAATTTTCTGGTAGTTTTTCCATTGTCCAAATTTCTTGTATGATTTGTGCGAGTTCCTGGAGAGAATTCTTTCCTAGATGTTTAAGAAGCTCTGCTACGATGCCGTCGTCTCCGGATGCCTTGTTGTTTTTCAGTCGTTGTATGTGTCGATGTATTTCCTCTTGTGTAGGTGGGGATGAGTCTGGGTTTGGGTTCGGGTGGGGTTTAAGTGGAAACCTTTCCGTTGGTTCTGGGCAGTTGAGTAGTGACTCGAAGTATCTCGCGAGTTCCTTGGTGTTTTCGTCATCTGTGAGTGCCAATTTTCCGTTTTGTTTTCTGAAGCAGAGTTTTTTGGGCGTGTACCCATTTAATCTATTATTATTATTATTATTATTATTATTATTATTATTATTATTATTATTATTATTATTATTATTATTATTTTAGACTGTTGTGTAAATATTTTAGGGGCTGTTTAATGAGTATTAGCAGATTAATAAAATTAAATGTTGTGCTATACTAAGTGCAGATTGATGTATTTATGCAGAGTGAAGAGTGGCGAATCTTTTAGGTGTGCACGATCGTTGAGGTTATTGTGGTTGGCTTTTTTCGTGCTGTGAATTTCTATCGACTCCTTTACGTGTATACTTTTTTCAAATTATTTTAATATCTGTACTGATGGTGTGTCTGTTATGTCTAATTGCATTTTTCTGTTCTTTGTACCTAATGTGCAAATTATGTTTTGTCTGGCCGAAGTACATAGAATTACAATTTGGTTCTTGGCATGTGGGATCATATATATCTGATTTGGAAAAACTGTCTTTTTTATTTACATTACATTTACCAATTTGTTTTTGTAATGTGTTGTTCGTTCTGAATGCTATTTTATATCCTTGATATTTGAATACATTAGCAGTTTTGTAAGTGAAATAGTATGTATTTATTGTTTTTGGGTTAGGGTTTATTTAGGTTTTTTTTTTAAGTTTAGAATTCGCTTTACGCCGCACCAATACAAATAGGTCTTATGGCAACGATAGGAAAGGAAAGTGTTAGGAGCGGGAAGGACTTAGCTGTGGCCTTAATTAAGGTACAGTCCCGGCATTTGCCTGATGTGAAAATGGGGAAACCCTCTTCAGGGCTGCCGACAGTGGGATTCAAACCCACTATCTCCTGAATGAAGCTGACAGCTACTCCAAACCACATGGCCACACGCTCGGTTTAGTTGGTGTTTAATATACAATCTACTGTGATGGGATGTGCTAGTTTTCTACCGTGATTCGTTTTATTACTTGTATTTTGTTGTTAAAATCTGTTTTGCTCTGTGTATTATTGCGTTTAGTCCTGCTGATATGTGTGTGTTTGGGTGTTTGGAACCTTTGTCCATTGCGTGTGATGTTTGAGTGGGTTTCCTATATGACAGTTTATCTTTCTTTCTACTGATCATGATGTCCAAAAGGTTAATCTTCCCATTTGTTTCTGGTTCCAATGTGAATTGATAAGATTCTGTAAAGAGTTGAGTGTGTCAAGTAAGCATTAGTGATGACATTATCGTAAAGCGTATATTATGTCATCAGCTTATTTGATCCAGTGCAATACTCCTTTGGAGCTTTGTTCAATTAAGTGTTTGCTAATATTCCCAACAATGGTGAACTCATTGCTAATCCTCCTTTTTGTGAATATATTTTGTTGTTAAACATGAACCTGTTTTGGTTTTAGGTCATTTATTTAGAGGTTGATTATTTCTTCTGTTTCTTGTGTTTAATTGCTTAATTGTTTTTCTATAACCAATCTTTTAATGGAACATGTACATGTACAAGTTTATTTAGTTTTTTCATTAGCTCTGATAGGTTTCTAACTAATCTGTCGCTTTCCATTGTTAACTTTTCTTTTAGCAATTTGTCGAGAAATTTCGGGTTTATGATAAGTTTATCGTTTTATTCTTCGGTGAGGATTAAATCTGTCTTCTTGTCCGCTTGTTTTATGTCTTTTGAAATTGGTTTGTTGTGTCGTATTTGATCTCTTGTAATCCATTATTGCTGGTGAATTCACTAGTTTTTTGTATCAATCTTTTTCTATTATGACCAGTTCTCTTTATCTGCTTTTGTGGCTATTAGATTATCACTTTTTATTTTGCTTCTAATACTTTTCAGAAATCAGTTTTGACTTTTAAAATTTGGTTGGTTTGCCGAATTTTCTAGTTTGATTATTTTTAAAGTTTCATTGGCTGCTATGTCTTTATGTTGTCCCATGCAATTTCAATGTCACTGATTACTTGTTCCATGCTGTTATCCATGTGATGGCAATTAAGTTTTGGAACTTTTTCAAATAAACAAAGAAACCTGTTACGAAAAGTTGTATTGTGCCTGTTAACAAATCTTGGGTAGAAATCAATTTGTTTGTTTGTTTGTTGTTAGTTTGTCTATTGAGTAGATTACTGATTTTGTTATCATTTAGTGCTTGTTTTTGATTGCTTCATTTTTACATCGTTATGTTAATGATCATTGTATGAAGTCCATTTGCAGAGTGTCAAAATTTTCTTAGGTTGAAGTAAATGCGTAACATTTCTTGTTTTCTTATAAATGGTAATCTTATTTTTCATCCATACATTTTGTGGTTGAGATGTTCAGATTTTTCAGTCCTGGCTTGGTTAATTGATAACCTTTAGGTTGTTCTTTCTACTGAATTAATTTGTGAATAAATTATTCAGCCAGTCAGGCAAATTACAAAGCCAAAAGACTCCAATAACTCAAATCGAAATAATGAAAACTGACAAACCATTGTGTTTAAAAAAAAAAAGTTTAGAGTTAAATATCATTCCCAAATACGGTCCCCATAAAATCAAAACCATCCACATTGTCCAGTAAAATCTGAACATCTGAATCACAAAATGTGTGGATAAAAAATAACATTCCCATTTCTAAGAAAACAAGAAATTAATAAGAAATGTTATGCCTTGACTTCAACCTAAGTAAATTTTGGCACTCTGTGAATGGACTTCATATAATGATCACTGGCTTAACAATGTAAAAATGGAGCAATCAAAACACAAGCAGTAATCTACTCAATAAACAAACTAACAAAAACAGCAAACAAATTAAGTTCTACCCAAGATTTATTAACAGGTCCAATACAACTTTTTCAAATAAACAAAGAGACCTGTAGGAAAAGTTCTGAAACGTCAAACAGATAACAGCATGGAACAAGTACTCAGTGATGTTGGAATTGCATGGGACAACATAGCTACAAAACATAAAGACATCATAAAATACGTAGCAACCAATGAAGCGCTAAAATTGATCAAACTAGAAAATTCAGCAAACCAACTAAATTTTAAAATTCAAAACTCATTTCTAAAAAGCATTAAACTTAGAAGCAATATAAAAAGTGGTAATCTAATAGTCACAAATGCAAATAAAGGGAACTGGTCTTAACAAAAAAAAAATATTAATAAATAAAAAAATTAAAAAAAACAGTGAATTCATCAGGAATAATGAAATACAGGAGATCAAACACGACACAAAAAATCAATTTAAAATGACTTAAAACAAACAATCAACACAACAGATTTAATTCTCACGAAAAATAAAAATAAAATCTTATCACAAACTCCAAAAAGATACTTGTCCCATTAGACCAATAATGAATTTCAAAAAAACACCACGTTACATTGTAAACATATTTCTCAACAAATTGCTAAAAGAAAAGATAACAATGAAAAAATATATTACAAGTAACGAAAAAACTAAATCAACTGAAAATGAGAGAAAGCTGACGTGAAAAAAAAAACTGTTCTAAGAATTCTTTAGGAGCACAATTACTTATTCAATTATATTGAATTATATTATATTTATCTATATACTTACTTTCCCGCAACTGAAGAAAATTACTGGATCATCAAGCTATTCTCCAATTTTACTTTGGTGTTTGAAACTACAGTGCCTGATGTTAAATATATCGCGCTGATCACCGGGAGCTGGCAAGTTACTTCAATAGATCTACACATCTTCAACTCCTGCACGATTATGGATCTTCGTATGTGTTCGATTATGATATGACTTTGTGCCTGACAGTGTTTAAAAATTAGCTCATTTAACCGTTCTCCGCTATTCATAAACATTATAAGACTTTGCCTAACACTGCGTGTGCCATAATGCCGCTCAGAAAATTACGCACTGTTTTCTTTTAAGTGACTTACTTTTTACTTCTTCTGAATTTTACAGTGTTTACCCCGTTCATTTTTATATTGCCTCTTCTACTGATCCGGAGTGTACTTGATCTTTTATTTCCTTTTCCTATGCATTGTTTTTCATGTTTTAATCGGCTGATGATGACCTGGACTAGGGTCGAAACCGGTATCACTTCTACTTATTATTAAATAAGAATGTAATTCACTACATTTCTTATTCTTTTGTATTGAATAGGTTGAATCTCTTTTATCAATGATTTTAATTTTAACTGTAATCGATGATGATGATTGTTCTACTTACAGGCCGTGATGACTGCAGCGAGCACCAAGCCGAGAAGCCAGCTTGCACTGTGGTATCGAGAAGCAGCACCACGAACGACGCAGTGCTCGGGAATGTAACCAGTTTTGGACATCATCCAATGGAAACCCTTCATCCGCCTCTGAGCTTTCAGTTCGGGTCCAACCTTGAGACGAATCTGAACATTGTAGTCGTTCAGCCATTTTCTCTGCAAGAGGATAACACAGTCATGAAACATCTCCAGGACTTCCGCAATCAATACTTCGGAATATTTCAAGGTAAGATACTGTGAAGTTTTATAAATCATATCATTACACAACAATTCACTTTGTAGTAAAGAGTCAACCTTAAAATTAGAAACTTGAAAAAGTATAATATCATAGCACTAACAAGGGAAGTCTCCTAGTTGGTTAAGTACGGTAGAAAGAGACGGGTCGCAGTCATACAGTTGAGTGTCGGACTGATAATTTAGGAGAAGCATGCAAGACGCAACGTAAATGTAAGCAATTCGGGGACATTTTATGCACCAGTAAGGATCAACTGTAGACTTGATGGTGCTACTCACAACCATTCTACTGTCATGGATGCCCTGGTAGAAGATTAGTTTAAAATTCTTAACCGTTTTGTTTTTCAAATTTTTCTAAATTTTATGAACTACCGGTACCCGTTTTTTACATGTAGGATATCTTAATCTCATCACTCATCATTCTTGTATTATTATTATTAACACGTTCAGTACCTGCTTCTGAGCAGGACACTTGAATGCCTGGCCCTCTTGACGTGCATCAGTTAATACAATTTACAATTACTCCTAAACTATATATGTCAGAAAAATGATACTTTGTGTTTACCTCTAGTAAATATTTGTAGTGTGATATCTAGTGTCACAGGTTTCAAAACACGTCTAATTTTATAGAGCCTATCTGTACTTTCGGCATAATGATTACTGTCACCGCAGAGTGAAGATATGAAAAAATATGAAGGAAGCGTATACGGAACATTGTATTAGAAAATATCGGAGTACGAAAAACAGGGTCTTCGGTCCAGTACATTTTTATATCAGGATTTTGGACTAATCGGTTTCCACGATTGAATGATCGAATTCTTTGTGAAAGGCTGGGGCACCGCACTTATCACTTGAATCGCGTATAGATTGGTCTGCTCCCACACATTCTGATAAAATTAGTCATTCATGACGTAACTCAAAATATCCTGCTTATTTTCTATTTGATCGCTTATACCTGAATTCTCTGTAAATGGTGGAACGGGTGGAAAATAACTAGGATGATATGTATTCCCGCTAAAACAGCTAAGATAAACATGAGCCCACTCAACGCGAGGGTCAACCAACTTCCTGCTACAACCAATAATGCTGACTAAGGTGTAAGAATGGATAGATGACGAATATAAACAGCATTGCTTCGCACGGATCATTAAACGTCTTACGCCGTCCACGGCCCGCAATGAGTTAAATTAATTTGTATTTAATATAATTAGTGTAAAGTAATACAATATATATTTATTTATTTCAGTGCCTGGTTAGATGGAAGAGAAGGCATGAAGACCTTAATCTTGCCAGGTAGAATAAAACATTACTGAACTAAAGTAAATGAAACTAAATGTACGAGTTTCTATCACCAGTCGGGCCTCACTCCCCTCCCCATGGCGTAGCAGTAAGCACGGCAATACCCTCACTTTGTGCGTGCACCTCAAAATACCGCTATGTGGCAAATGTTCAGGGGGGAAATACCGACCCGCAGCACTTGTATCAGTTGGAACGAAAATTCGTTGATATAATTCATGCAATACTGAACCTTAGATGACAGAACATTTCTGGTCAGAGTTCTAAGCTCAAATATTATCACATAGTGAGTGGTTTTTCTAGATGCAGTTCAGATGGATCCAATCATGGTTCCTGTTGGGTCATGGTTCTGAATGAATTTACAAGGCTGGCAAAACAAGTGGAGACTACCGTGGCCAAATGGACCATGCAAATTTTGAGAAGTGAGTGAGAGGCGCACGAAATGTCATACATCGGAAATGTTTTATACAATGTGTAAACCTGGGCTCACAACCGTGTCCTTTCGTGAACAGAAACCTTATTTCATGCGTGATCCGACAGGCAGCACCACTGCGTACCGGCTGCCAGTTATACAGCATGGCGGACAAAGGGAGATTGACGCATGAACAGAAGGTGAAGATAGTGTTGTTTCTTTGAAACAAGAGCGTAGCTCGGACCCAGGAAAGATTTCGTGTTCATTTCCGTACTCGGTGGGCCCTTGCCAGACTGGCCAAGCAATTTGAAAGAGAACGCAACATACTCGAGAGAAAACGGCCCCGCCTCAAGCCGCTCCGCTCATCGGAGAATGTTGCGGCTGTGGCTCGGAGCCCCTCCAAATCCACCAGAACTGCATGTGTTCAGCTGGGCACCTCTCGTCGGTCAATTCAGAGAATACTGAAGTCTGACCTTGACGTGTTTCCATACAAAATGACAAATGTTCTGAACTTCCTGAATGAACATTTCGGGCCCCGTGCAATGTCCCATCGATATCCAGAGCATTTTCAGAGCGGCTCAATCTGGCCACCGCATAGCCCCGATCTCAATCCCTGCGACTTCTCCCTGCGGAGATATTTGAAGGAGACAATCTACCGGCTTAAACCAGAAAATGTACAGCACTTGCAAGCGGCCATTGTGACTTTCTTCCGAGGGTTGAGTGAGGACTTGTGCCGTAGAGTGATCGCGAACATGCAGGTTCGTCTCGAAGCTCTTGTAACACCGAGAAGGTGGGCATATTGAACATGTCCTGCACACGGACTAACCATGCCCATGTCAGTGAATGTTGTAACGCCATTTTGTATTCAATATGTTGTATATTACATTTTCTGTAAACAATTTCCAGTGTATGACATTTCGTGACGATGTGTGTCTCCTGTCTGAGGCACATGGTGAAATGCAATCAAAGATTGAAGACTTGGTAAATGAAGGAAAAAAGGAGGGACTAACGATCAACTCAAAGAAGACCAAGGCCCTAAGGATGAACACCAACAAACTAGACCCATTTGTCTTCAGTGATGAACCTATAGGGGGTGTGGATAGTTTCACCTACTTGGGCAGTGTAGTTACCAAAGATGGACGAGCAGTACAGGATGTTTCTCAACGTATACAAAAAGCAAATGGTGCCTTTGTTCGACTCTATCCGGTATGGAAGAATAAAAAAATATCTATCAGGACCAAACTTCGCATTTTCCGAAGAAATGTCAAGGCTGTTCTACTGTATGGGTCCGAGAGCTGAAAAGTGACTAAAGTGATAACCTCCAAGTTGCAGACCTTTGTCAACCGCTGTTTAAGGAAGATTGTAAACATCTACTGGCCGGAAGTAATCTCCAATCATGAACTATGGAGAAGGACGGGTGAAACCGAGATGGCCATACAAATAAAGCAGCGGAAATGGAAATAGATAGGGCATACGTTGAGGAAAGGGAATGAAGCCATTGAGAGAGAGGCACTGGATTGGAACCCACAGGGTAAAAGGAGGAGAGGAAGGCCCAAACAAACGTGGTGAAGATCTGTACACGTGGAGGCAATGGAAGAAGGCAAGACCTGGAGAGAGATGAAGAGGTTGGCTGGCAACAGGATCAGATGGAGATGCTTTGTTGATGCCCTATGTTCCACAAGGAACAACAGGAATTAAGTCAAGTAAGTCAAGTCTACAGACAAGATGCAACTAGAAATTTCCAGTTCAAACACGGTGCTATAAGGAGACAGTTCACATTCTACGTTCCAAGTTACGTGGAAAAAGAAAAGAACAGACATTTTACTAGTCATCAATTAAAGCATGTTTTTAGAAATATTTACTAGCTATAGGTTTTAACCAAAATTGACATAGCTAAGTTCTTAATCTCCCTCAACCCCCCACCCCACTACCACTTCCTTTGTTTTTAAAGATCTAACCCAAAAGTTTTTAACATAACAGAGATTATTTTAAGATTCATATGGAATTGTACATCTCTGTACTTTTATAAATTTCTACCTAAACTGAAAAGTGTAGCCGTTGATGTTTGGTCAATCTAAACATAACACGTACTACTTGTAAATTAAATTTTCCAAAGAGAAAATAAAAACCATCGATTTGGTGGAACAATTTCTCTGCTTGTTTGATTGATTGATTTATCGATACAGACAATGAAGTGGCTGGCTGCATACACCGACATGAAATAGTCTCTTCACTGTTGCAACACTTAACAGGTATAACTTACGTGATCATGGCTCAGCATCGCCACGTTGATAAGCTTCGGCTCGAAAGGTACGAGAGTAACGACTCTGAAGCCCAGGTAATTCTCACCCAAGCTGTGCTGTAAAAACAGAAAAAACTGTTATTGTGTTCATGAGTAGACAAGATGAAACTGATAGAAACAATCTGTAAGGTTATCAAAGAAATGCAATTTATTTTTTATATTCTTGTTATCTGCTTAATGTCGCCCTAATGTTGGAAAGGTAGCCCATTGCGTACACACAGAACACAAACCCACATTCTCCAAATGACCTGTACTTGGTTTATTAAAATTTATTAGATAATACATCAAGGGAGTACCAGGTGTATGCAAAAGTCTTTTCCGGTTTCACTAAGAGATGGCACCAGCAAACAGTACGCAGCTTATGAATTTGACACAGGTCACTTTGTTCGTCTGACATTAACCTACCAACACACACAAGTGAATCCGCCAAACACTAGCGTCTGTGCTGTATTGTTCATTGATCATGTCGACGTTTGTGCCTAAAAAGACCATTTGCGGCACGCACTGCTTTTCTTATTTAATCAAAAGAAAAAGGCTGTGGAAAAGTCATTGTTTGCTGGTAGAAACATACGGTGAACACGCTCCATTGATTAGAACATGCGAGACATGGTTTCGACAATTCGCTTTGGTAAGAAGATCATGCTTTGTGTCTGGTGGAACCAGAGCGGTATTGTGTATTATGAACTCTTGAAGCCTGGCAAAACCATTAATTCACAACGCTATCGCCAACAAAGGATTACTTTAAATCATGCATTAATCGCAAGACGACCGGAATGGGCCACAAGACGTGGCAAAGTGATTTTGTTACAGGACAATGCGCCGTCTCACACAGCAAAACCAGTGAAAGACACACCTTGAAATCGCTTGCATGGGACATCCTTCCTCACCCAGCATACTGCCCCGACCTGGCGCCATCTGACTATTACCCCTTTGCATCAATGGGGCACACGCTCAAAGAGCAGCACTTTAGCAATTTCGAGGAAGTTGGAAAATGGCTCGACGAATGGTTTGCCGCAAACGACTAGCAGTTTTTCTAGCACGGTATTCATAACTTACCTGAAAGATGGGCAGAGTGCGTACAAGCTGATAGCCAATATCTTGAATAAACAAAAAATAAATTTCCCTTGAAAATTATGTGTTTTCTTTACCACAAAAACCACCTGGTATCAGTACACAAGGAACAGAGTTTTGTGCAACACACTTTTTGTGAATGCTTTGGTCACAAAACTTCACCCAAACATAAAACTGCCCACTGGGATACCAAACTTCTAATCATAAGTTATAAATGTACCTTTTTTTATTTTTCAAAATTCATAATTTGGTCAAATATCATTGCATACATTTTGGTCAATTTCATGCATATAGAACTTCCCATCCTCCATTTAATCCACGGCACTGGCAGAGTTAAATCCTTAGAATGTTCATCACGTTCAAAATCACTACATTAAAACCTTGGATTGCGAGCGACTTCGTTTGCGAGTTTTTTGCAAGACGAGCAAAAGTTTTAATACATTTTTGATAAATGAGCAAAGTTTTGAGTAGATCTGTCTGCTGAGCAACACGTAACCACAGCCGAGTTAATAGCTTCCCCTCATGCAGTGGGATTGTGGGTAATCTCCTCCCATGGTCGAGTTCAGTTAGCGTGCCTTGCTCATGTAGTCAACGTCCATGCAAACCATCACATATGCTTAAACAAAACATATTCTATTTTGTGTCCAAGTGCAGAGACTTATTTAGTAACTTCACTACAGCAATGGGCCTGGTGGCATGATCATCGAGGTGTTAAGTCTACGTGATCTGACACCATGGTTAGCCGGTTCGAGCCCCGTTGGTGGAGAAAATGTTCACCATCAGAATGTTGGTCAGCAGGGTAGGAGAGGTGGTGGTATAAAATTTCCCAGACCTCTCCGCAGTGCCCGTATGGAGTGAGGGCATATGATGCTGTTGATGGCGATTTATCTGTCCGATGGGGATGTAAAGCCTTGAGCAGATCCCTCAGTGCTATTAGACAGGAGAAGGCTAGGTGCCGACACTGGGTTTCACCTTCTCCCTTCCTACTATTAACTCCACCAAAATCAGAAGCTTTATTAAGGCCATGGCAGCTTCCTTTCCCTGTCCTACCCCATTGTTGCCAAAAAAATCCTGCCTACTATGTGAGAACGAAGAAAGATTACTTTTGAGTTCAGATTTTTAAAGTAAAGATAACAAGAGATGAAAGAACTAACCTTAGTGGAACGCTCCTCCACTTCTAAGATGTTCTCCAGCCGAACTCCAAACTGACCCTCCTTGTAGTAGCCAGGTTCTGAAAGCACAGAACACAACCGCATATTTAGATAACATCTGAACAGTAAATTCTGTGTATAGGGTAACCAGATGCAAATAGATAAAAATAGGACAAAACTGTTTAAAAAGGAGGACAATGCTGCAAAAAAAAAAGAGGACAAAAAATACTCCACTGAGAGTCTGAATTCTAATTTTCACATACATAAACAAAGTGTATCCATTTCCATGTTATACTGTCACTCCATGAGAGACAAAGAGGAAGCGGAACAGGTTTTCCTCCGAGTACTCCAGTTTTTCCTGTCATAATTCATTGCAACAACACTCTACAATATTTCATTTCATCTGTCAGTCATTACTCATTGCCCCAGAGGAGTGCGACAGGCTTCAGCAGCCGGCACAATTCCTATCCTCACCGCTAGATGAGGGCTTAATTCATTCCATCCCTGACCCAGTTAAAGGATTGGAAACAAACTGAGGATTTTTCACAGTAAATTCTTACAAAATTTAAACAATGAAACTAATTTACATGCCTTGCCGGTACTTTTCTGAAGATGCAGTTGCCTTTAGGAGTTTTGGCGTCTCTAACATATATATTCTTAAAGGGAAGAGAAACGCGCAGTCACACATTATTTTTGTAATGAATTTACTGCTTTAACATCATTTGCAGAGGTTATGTTATATTGCATTTACGCACATGATTTGAATAAAAAATTACAGCAATGCAATGGAAATTCATATTTTATTGCAAGGAAAACATATTAGGAGTTCAATAATAATATTGATCGTGTTATTTGCTTAACGTCTTCCAATATTGGGAGAATTTACTACTAATAATATGCGAAGGTCATCATAAACCGAACATTGCAGACTGTGTTTACTTATAACTTAAACCAAACCAAACCCCATGGCACTACAGCCCTCGAAGGGCCTTGGCCTACAAAGCAACCGCTGCTCAGCCCGAAGGCCTGCAGATTACGAGGTGTCGTGGGGTCACCACGACGAATCCTCTCGGCCGTTATTCTTGGCTTTCTAGACCGGGGCTGCTAGCTCACCATCAGATAGCTTCTCAGTTCTAATCACGTAGGCTGAGTGAACATCGAAGCAGCCCTCAGGTCCAGGTAAAAATCCCTGACCTGGCCGGGAATCGAACCCGGGGCCAGCAGGTAAGAGGCAAGCAAGCTACCCCTACACCACGGGGCCGGCCTTACTTATAACTTATCGTAGGGTAATAAATATTATAGCTGTCCAATTCCTTGAGAAATTACTCTCGTACGCTTCCGTTTTATTCATTTTATTGTGGTACTCTATGGAGCTCCCTGAATAAAGGCAGAGATGTGCTTCATACTTTAGCAGTTAATACACCCCCCCCCCCCCCGGTCATGAAGCCATTTTTGTTGTTTACAGTCCTAGCAATGCCAGCATGCCAGGCGACTTAGCGCACACCGTTAATAGTCGAACTGCAATGGTCAGTTCTGTCAACTTCCATTTTGCACGGTGAAACATTTTTAATCGCTGAACTTTTTGCCAGTTTTGGTAACTGGTCCCTTGTTTGAATTATGCTGTTGTATTATAAAAAGTTGTGCATTGAAACACAATTCATCTCTTGCTGATCAAGCATTTGATTCAAGAATGGGATCCAAGAACAGAAAGGTCGTTCTTTTTATAGACCACTGCCCCCCCTCATCCAAACGTTGAGCTAGGAATATTGAATTGTTTAGTGATGTATCATTTGCTGCATAACATGTTTTTATAACATCTAAAGCAATCAAGGCTGCATTACATTCCATTTCAGTACTCGTTTTACCTGATCAATGAGTTGACCGGTATACTATGAAAGTGGTGTTTAAGGAGTTCAAATATGCCCTGATTAACTAGTACAATTTGGTGGTAGCAATACCAATTCAATATTTCGTAGCTCACCGTTTGGATGAGCGGAGCAATGGTCTATAAAAAGAACGATCCCATGCGCCGATGCAAACTTAACTGCGAGTCCGTAAAATTAAGGTATTGCAAATTCCAGTCTCTTGCAGTTAATTTTACGTTAGGTTTAAGAACCAGCCAATCAGAGCAGACGTAAACATTGTATTTTGTGTGCGATATAATGACTTCTTTCGACAAAACACTTGTAATTCTCTTTCAAAATAATCTTTGTATGACAAAAGGAAAAAGAATTACAAAGACGCTGTACCAAGAAAGAATACATGGAAATAAATATGCTGTAGCAATGAAATCTGACGGTAAATGGCGGGAGACAAGCTCCCAGCGCTGGCGACCGGACGAGAGACAATTCCTGTCATAGATAAAACAGTATCCTTGTATATATATTTCTTAACATTATGACAGACTACTAGTTTACAAAAACGACATTATCCAAACATCTCATCGGAATGTGATAACTAAGCGCATAGATGTCGGTAAAGGAGACCTTACACTTCTTTTTATTAGGAAAGGGGAATCAAATCGTAAGATAGTATCAAACAGTTCAGGTTTCATCCGCATGTACAAAACGAACTGATGAGGGTCATTTTTTTTACAGTACATTACCAAAACCGCCCTGAAAACCTTTGATTCAAGGGATGAATCCATTTTTTTGCACCGTTGTTTAGTTTGACTTTTCATGTACATACAGTAGCTCCCAGCAGTGAAGCAAGAGATGTCTGAAGTAATTTGAATTCCGCTACAACGTTATTAGATTCCATCGAGATATTAAAATATAAAACTGCGCGATAGCCTAAAACCCGACTTCCGTGCTAAATAACATGGCAGTGTTTTGATTGGCTGCTGTGTACTCTTTACGACCATGTTACGTTCTTCCATTGTGAATGGGGCCTTAAGCAACACAAGAAGTGGTTTACTCTGCGTGTGACAGCAATAAATAAAAGCGTCAGATTCAGTCACACCACGAGGAATGACAATTTTTGACAGCAATAATAGCAGCTCAATAAAGAACTCTTCATTGCGACAATGCATAGCCATAACAGGTTGACCAACCCAACAAATTTGTGACATCTGAGAGGACTACTGCTTCGCGTGAATTCTTGATACAAATGAGAGTATAATGGTAACAATAAAATTGTTTGCAAGAGACCCCGCTGCTGCAATGTTTGTTAATCTTTTGTGGAAGGTTTTATAATCTAATTGTGTAAAATGGTCACACTAATGCACAAATATTTACTGTACTTTAGTTTGTGGAATATCAGCAGTTACGCGGAAAAAATAATAGATAGTTTTTTGCTAGTTTTTTTATGCTGAAGTGTATAAATACAAATAACGGAAAATAAAAAACGTTAAAATCTCTCGTAATAACGAATGACTCAGTTAAAGGGTCCTCGTAACCACTGTACAGTTTAATATAGGAATTCTAAACGGGGTTCTGGATATATCCCATACTCGCTATAACAGGCTTTACTGTACGTGGATAGATTTTTACCAAACAGACCATATGATGTCAGAATGGATGAATTCTGAGTACATACTGTGGCATAGCATAACATGCTTCTTATTAAATGTTCACAACACCATTGAAAAGGGCAGGCAAAACAATACGACTGACAGGCATATAAAGAAGAGTTTCCTGACCTCTTTATAACAAATGCTGTGGAGCAGAACAGATCCTCTAGTTGTATAGCAACTTATGGTTTACGATATGTGATAGATTTATGGTGTTTCTGAATTTGTAATTATCACATCCTGTTTCTTCACACACTGTCCCATGTTTAAGTAAAAACTTTGGAGTGTCTTTGTTTAAAAAAAATGAAGGAACCCTACTGTTAAGGTTTCCAAGTGTCCTTTATAGTATGGTAAATCCTGTATTTACCCCATACGGGACAGCCAAAATTCTGTATTTATGAAGTAGAAAAAAATCCATTATTATTTTCCGGCCTTGTTTCATTGATTTGAATTGGGAAGACATTGTGTCTTTTATAGTAACATGAAATAAAAAAATATCACATTATTCAGCATGTGCCATAGCTGTACCTCACAATGTGACGTGACTATGTTCTTGAAAGAATGAAGCATGTCTTTCTAAGTAAATGATATCTTTATCAGGTATTTTCTAAATTTCATTTATCCTGAATTAGTTTTGAGAGACTCTAGAACTTGCAGAGATATTCAAGTGCTATTAGAAATTGTGCCCGATATTACCAATGAGAGAATTTTACATGCTTTTGGCAATCTAGGAAGAATAGACATTAACAACCAACTCATAATTATTGATTAGATGGTAAATTATTTAAAACTGTAGGACAGAATTCCTGACTCCAAAACTGATACGAACTAACATATTCAGCCATAACTCTCAAAGCAGTCAACCATAGGAACCACTGCATGTTCCTAGCGATGATTTGTGGTTTTTGCTATATGTGATCCATGCCCTGAACACTTCCTACGTTTTCGGGAACATCTTGTACGTTTAACTTTGTGCAGTGATAGTGACAGTGGCAAAGGAGACCAAGACGTGAATATGAAAGAAATTCTCTGAAACAACTTTTGTTCTGATAGAAAAAGTCTTCAAAGCTCTAAAGGATTGTCAGACAGCTACTTACCATCAGAGAAGAAGTTCCCTTTTTCAAACGAGTAGTTTCCCTCAGAATACAGAATTCCAATAGGTGCTGAAAAATATGAAAATTCTCTCTTATCAACATGTTACTTGTCATACTTTTGTAAGTGAACTAACCGTTTCTTTTTTCGATATTTTACAGTATTATCATCAACACTGACTCACATTCGTGGACGCCGAGGAATGTTCCGATCCCGTGGCCAGTGCCGTGCTCGTAGTCGAGACCGGCCATCCACAAAGGTCCCCTAGCAAGGACGTCCACCGCAGACGTCTTCAGGAACGCCGGGAACACCAAGGACGCCAACTGGATAGAGCCAATCAGGACGCGGGTGTACACTTCCTTCTCAAAATCGGTTGGATTTCCAAAGTGCAGGGTGCGAGTCACATCAGTGGTTCCATCTGGGGAGAGATCATTCTACAGAATATTACTCATTTATACTGATTTTACAGTATGCGTCAAAACAAAGAGTACCAACATCACCCGAATATCAAGATACTTAATTTATAACATAATGAAATAATTATTCCTTTAAATGGAATGGTGTATATTTTCCACACTTCAGTATTTAACAACTTATACACAGCGTGGCCAAAAGTCAGGGGAAGGGGTGTCCCATTAGAAAATGTGCCGTATATGACCCCTGAGTGTTGCGGCTAGCTGAGCAATCTGTCACAGACACCAGTGTTGTGAAGATGGCAACACATTGCGAATTAACCAACTTTGAACATGGGGTGATCATCAACGCACAGCACATGGGTCACAGCATTGCAGAGATTATATGCGAATTTGGGTTTCCGACGTCAACAGTGTCGAGAGTGGATCTTCAATATCGCAGAAATAATGTTACTACCTGTGTAAACCACTGCACAGGAAGACGTCAGGTGTTTAATGAACAGACATCGCGTCGCCTCCGCAGAACCATACTGCGCACTCGATGGGCTACTGTGAGTCAGATCACTGCCCAGTTCAATGGTGAGAGTCAAGAACTCATAGGCTTCACCAGCCGATGACCAGCTTGTGTCCCTTTGCTGACACCTCGACACAGAGCTCAACGACGTGCATCGGCAATGCGCCATGGAACAGTGGCGGCGTGTGGTATGGTCCGATGAGCCCCTGTTCCATTTGTGTCGAGCTGATGGGCGCGTGAGAGTGTGGCGTATGCCCCATGAAGCTAGGGATCCTGCGTGTCAACAAGGTTCTGTCCAGGCGGGAGGTCGCTCAGTTCTGGTCTGGGCAGCGTTCTCATGGTCGCAATTAGGCCCCATTGTCCGGCTGCAGGGAGCGCTGACAGGTGCATGTTATCTGGACCCCTTTCTGGCCCAAGAATACCCTGGTGGTGGTGGTGATGCCATGTTTCAATAGGAAAATGCGCTATGGCATGCAGGTAGTTGGAGGAGCACTCCAGTGAAGTTACAACCATGAATTGGCCCTCCAGATCCCCGATCTTAATCCAGTAGAGCATTTATGAGATGCTGTTGATGCTGGTGTACACTCCATGAACCCCGCACCAACTATACAAGACCAATTGTGGGTAGCCAGTGCAAGATGCGTGGATCCATATCCTTCCAGAATGATTCCAACACCCTGTACAGTCGATGCCTTGCCGTATTGCCTGCGTTTTGAGGGCTCGTGGAGGAGCAACTCATTATTAACATCACATTCAGTGTCTTCCCATGACTTTTGGCCTCTCACTGTTTAATTACATATAACAGTACATGTTTCGGTCATTATTTGACCTTCTTCAGCTGCGAATGTAATATTTAATAAATTGCTGCATTGTTGTTGCTGTTATGGAAACATATATGAAGATTCTGAAGAAACTATTTTTATCATTAATGATTTTAAACATTCTTTGAATAAAGAAAAGAATTATATAATAAAATTGATGATTCCAAAGAGATGTTCTTTTGATATCCTTTAGAAAGGAAACACGCCTATCATGTGGCCTTGTTGAAGGTTAATACAAACTGCAGGACTGTTAAGCAAGTGTGTTCAAAGATATAAACTTCATTGTTTTTCCGTATTGAACTGAGATTACAGAGATAAGTTTTAGTAAGGTTCAACCTTTGTATTGAAAAGACTGAACCTTACTAAAACTTATCTCTGTAAGTAAGTGTGTTGTTGGATTAAGGTGATCAAGTAGTGAGGGGGTGGGGATGGAGTGAAGCAGAAGGGATCATGTTCTATTATGTAATATGATCCTGGTAATTATTTTTTGACTTTTAAATATATTAAATAGTTCTTCACAAAGGATATTGGTGTAATGGTGTGTTCAGGAATTTCATTTAGATTCCAGCTAGGATTATTTCTTTGTACTAATAGAATGTGAATTGTTTTCAAATGTTCATTGAAGTACCTTTTTGCATTTTATGGGGGATTGTTAAAACTTCATTGATAGGGTGTTCACATTCTACCATTAAACGTCGCCATCCTGGGTCAAGTGTTGGGCTACTGCTCCGAGGGAAATTTAAAGAGGAACATGCGCCACTATCACAAGGTCTGTTCTTTCATTGCGGCGGCCCTGCGGAAGGCAAGTGGGAGGTTCACAAGGAAATATGCTGTCTTTCAGAAGACAGATCGACCAGGTGAGCGGATATTATCACCATCAACCATTAAGGAAAAGAAATGCCTCCTACTGGAGTCCAACATGCGCTTATGGTCAACTCGGAGCAGGCTCTGGTGGTGAATGAGGAAAAGAGAGCCTATGTGTCCCTCACTTACGTGAGAGCTAAGCCACATTAGGTTACTCACGAGAAGTAACGGGACTTCTCTTTGGAGCCAGGGGAACTTCGTTTAAGGACACTAGTTCCTATTTCAAGAAACTGGGTCTTACGTTGACAGATGTAGAAAATCTTTCTTTTAACATTTTGAAGACAATACTAAATCACCATCTGTATTCTTGTCATTAGATAACAATGATTCATTACATTTTAAAAGTTGAGAATAAATTTAAAACAAAAAATGTGAGTGAAACTTGTCATATGCTCCTTCATGGTCGAAAGTCTACTGCAAGCTTTGACGTTTGTGTGTTCTTGATAACACATATGAAAGTCCCTTCCTGTTTGATGAATATGGCCAGAGTAACAATGTTTTTATTTGAGTTTGTAAATACCAAACTCAGAATATTTATCATTATTACTAATGGTGAGAGTGTTGAAAAGTAATTTAAGATTGGTGTTATTAGTTTTGAAAGCTGTGTTGAAGTTAAGATTTTTTAAAGATATTAGTTACTTGAAAAATACTGTTCTTGTTATAAGTTAATGTAAGAAAGTTCTTTTTTTTTTTCTCTCTCTTTCTTTTGGATCTCTGATTAATTTAGTGGATTTTTAAAAGCTTTATTAAGTATTCTTTTGACAAAATTTCTATTGCAGCTGTTGATAAGGGCAATGTTGTAATGTTATTATTTTCTTTACTTTTAAACCTAGGAGTCAGGCTATAAGAAACAGCTGCTCTTTTTCTGGGGGGGGAGCAGGTACCTGGATGTTGTAGTAGTGGTGGGGACGGAGCGAATAGAACTGTAGAGTAACTCGGTTCTTGAGGTTTACGTGATGTCACAGCAGAGCACAGATTAAACTCGAATACTCCGTATAGCGATACGGGTGCTTCAGTAAACCTTCCAGCCAGGCTACACTCGCACCACCACTGTGCTGTTGTTCAGACTCCAGACTGAGACGCCTGATCTATTTGTGTTTCCTTATACTACCAATATTTGTAATAAAAAAGAGGCAATAATGCCATGAAAGTCCTCGCAAGCATGGCAGTATTTTACTAGCAGTCCAAGTATAAAATCCGCTACTTGTAAAATTTGCAATCAAATCTATTGTACAGGTGGAGGAACGTCAAATTTATGGAATCACATAAAACGGGCACATCGTAAGGACATGGTACAAATACAGTTGCACATCGTGAAGTAATTCCATTCCTACGTATGGATGAGACAGTGCAGGAAAATAAATAAGTTGCATAGGAGTTTGGCTACTTTTGTATGGGAAGACAAGCAGTCACTGGAGGTTGTAGAGGATAGAGCCAGGCCTGTAGCTTAGATCCTTTCCAACAGAACAAAAAAGAACTAGGCCACCATAGCTCAATTGGTAGAGCTACCAACGCGAACTCGGGAGGTTGTGGGTTCGGATCCCACTGGTGTCTGGTTGGCCATTTTTTTTCTGTACTTAACATCTCTTTGACACGTACTAAATGTACGTAACACGACCAAATAGTTTGAAAGTCGATTTCGAGTACAGTGCGCTCGTGAAAATTAAATATTCATTGTCCCTTAAGTGAACTTGCTCTTGCTTACCTTAGCGTACCTGCCACATCTGTGCCCACGGTGTTTTCATGTGCTGGACAAATTCTTTCAGACAGAAGGTCGTCACTTTCTGCAAAATGAGCTGAAACTCTGATATTTCTGAATGGAAATTCCTCCGATATAACACCTGTTCCATGCAATACAGAACACTAACGGTACTTCCCATACTGTCTGTGTACAACGTGTTGCGTCTTGATTTTAATGCTTGTCGCAAGATGAAGAATTGAGTTCATCTGTATACTTTACCTATTTCCATTACTGATATTATCTTAACAGATTTTTCATTAACTCCTTACCACATAGTTATAAATGAAATGTTTGACGTTATATGAGTTTAGGCACATTTCAAAGCACAAAGCACTTTGTTAATTATCACTTTATGGAATATGGTACGTTTATCCACATGCATTAATATTTATTGTGTTTATTTATTTATTTATTCATGTGTATGTTTATTTCTTTATTTATGTATACTTGATATGACTTAGATTAAGCACAGATGTGTAATTACACTGTTTGTTACGTTATGTATTAAATTTATATTACATTATAAAAATTGTGCAAATAACCAATAGTAGATAATACGGAGCACTGTACTGCTGATAATAACTGATAATCTTCTTTATAGGTGTAAACTGTAGCTTAGAAGGTCAACAGAAAGTTTAAATTTACCGCTATATAGTTGTACTCGGTTTAATCAAGTAATGACGACACAGTACTTGCTCTGAACTGAACCACTCTGTCCCCACCACTAGTTGCAAGTCCTGTCTTATTACAGTAAAACCTTGTTAATTCGAAGTCGTCGGGACTCAAAAATCGGACTTAGAATTATGTGATTTTGAATTAACCGCCAAATCGTAAAATGCCATGGAAAAAATCTATTTCCAAAATGTATCCAATAAGGTGCATTTACAGTATTCAAATAATGCACTTGGATAACTCACTGGCAAACATGACCTCACCCAATGAAAAAATGACCAAAAAAAGGAAAGAAAACATGATTCAAAGACTGGCTCCCCTGTGCAAGTGCTTTATTCATTGGATTACTGTACTGTATGCATTTTAGATGCCTTGTACTTTCATGGAAAGTGCCCGACACTCTTAAAACGCCGTGGCTTATCGAACTTTCCTATGGAAGGGAAGGAAGTCTCACTTCCGTGTACATTGCAACACAGTACGATGATCCCCACCCTTATGCGATTTCCCGGCTGGCACTTCTCTCCTTTAAAACAGTAAGTCCATTTGGGCTCGGCATTTAAAACAATGCAGTTGCATCAGCACTGAGAATATTGTTTGGTGCGTACGAATTGATTATGTGAGCCACGCTTTTTTTCGCCAACTGTCGGCATCTCCAGTGTTAGCGGATTTCTGCTTTTCCAAACACTGTCTGGTACGTGATACTGTGGCGTTCCTTAAAATGCTAATTACAAAAGAATTACAATTTCACTCAAACTTAGCAATTATGAAGCACACTGTAGACACACTGATGCAAGTGAAAGTGCGGAAAGCTGCCCTTGCACGTTCTGGAAGATGTATTCTTTCATGACGCGGAGAAATTTTTATCACTCTGTAAAATACTATTTATAAATTATCCGTATTTCGAATAAACAATGTAAATAACATGCAAAACCATACCTAATGTTTCCGGGAATGAGGACTTCTTCGTATTAGGCAAAATTTTGAATGAACCGATTTTGAATTATCGAAGTTTTACTGTATATTTGAAGTTGAAATTGGTTTTCTGTAATCATTTTTTATGCTGAAATTTATGAATGAAATTTCACTACCTAAAATATGCACATTATTCCTCATTTGTAAATTCTACATGTATAAATATTGATTTCCTATACCATGTTATAGATGTATGTAACCAAATATTTAAGACATATAATAGAGTAATAATGTATTAATTTTGAAAGGATTCAAATAAATTCAAATTTACATTGACTTATATTATTTTTTTCATTGCCCATTTTAAAAAATAGTACCTATTTTGAGACCTTTTAGTAACTAATGTACCAGTCACTATCACAGTGTATTTATGTGCACGTTAGAGCGACCACCTAGCTGTCACAAGATGAAGGAACAGTAGCGTGTGTCTTGGCCAGCTGGTTAGCAGTTCATTTGAATCAGCAGACCATGGCTGGCAAATTAAACATGGTTGTGCACATTCCATTTTTTCGAAAACTACTTGTCAGATTTTGAAAATAATCCAAACCAAACCAAACCCCATGGCACTACAGCCCTCGAAGGGCCTGGGTCTACCAAACGACCGCTGCTCAGCCTGACGGCCTGCAGATTACGAGGTATCGTGTTGTCAGCACGGCTTTCTAGACCGGGGCCGGTATCTCACTGTCAGATAGCTCCTCAATTCTAATCACGTAGGCTGAGTGGACCTCGAACCAGCCCTCAGGTCCACGTAAAAATCCCTGACCTGGCCAGGGATCGAACCCGGGGCCTCCGGGTAAGAGGCAGGCACGCTACCCCTACACCACGGGACCAGCTTGAAAATAATCACAGCCCTAAATTTATAATCCCTACGAGTCTAATGCTAGGTGCAGAAGAACACGAGTTCCATTAAAAAAAACTATGTTATATTGACAGACACTGACACCTTGGAAAAGTACTGCAAGTTTTATTATGAGCCCCTTCATAACATTAATAAAACCCGAAACAGATTTTAGATATATATAGGGTGTCAATGTTCCAATATTAACAGAGGAGGCAGAAAGAGGTCCTATAAACATTAGTTGTAAACATAATATATTTGGAATCTACCCTGTCTTCAAGTTATTTATGATCTTCATATATTATTTGATAGTGTTGTGACTTTGTGCCTGACAGAGTGTGGAAACTGACCCATTTGACCGTTCTCCAATATTCATAAACATTGTGAGACTTCGCCTATCATTGCGTGTGCCATACTACCATTCTTAATATTACGTACTGTTTTCTTCTAAGTGACTCACAATTTCTACCCCCATCGTTAATTTATGTTTCATCTTATACCGATCCAAAATTCACTTAATCTTTTTCTTTTTCTTTTTCATATGCATTGTTTTACATGTTTTTATGGCTGACGATGACCTGGACTAGGGTCGAAACCGGTCCCATTTATAGTTACTATTAAATAAGAATGTAATCACTACATTTCTTTCTTTTATGTATTGAATAGGTTGAACCTCTATTTCAATTATTTAATTTTTAACGCTTGTAGGTTTACGACCAATGTTTATGTAGGAACGTATTTCCGTCTTTTGTTGCATCGACCCTCTGTAATTTATTGGAATATTCTGATCATTGATAGTAGTAGCAGAGGACCATAACTCTGAACATATAGGGTTTGCGACCAATCTACATAGGACCTTCTTTTCCTTCATTTGTGCCGTGCTGCCTCCTCTGTTAAGTATTGGATACCTTTTTCAAGGACACTCTGTATATCTTTAACAGCTTATGATTTATTTGAAGTGGACAACTTAGCTGACTTGCCCTTACAACAACAGACAGTTAGAAATGGTAGAGCAGACGTAACACTTACCAAGATACTGCCCCCCCGAGTCTACGACTAAGGTGGTGGTGTTCCCGATGACAGCGTCAGTCTGATTGGTCGGCCGATAGTGGGGCTGTGCTCCATTTGGACCATAGCCGACGATGGTGCTGAAGCTGGTGCCGTAGGACAGGACTTGTTCTCTGCGAAACTGATCTATGGTCTGCGCGACCTTCATCTCCGTCCACTGCCTGCCGCTCGACAACTGAAAGGAGGAATAACACTAAACATCTAACACATAAAAAGCATGGAAATTATCAAAGAGTTGTCCCTTACAGATCTTAGCACAGACAGTGTCCCAATAGGAGATTTCCTGGTGGAAGAGCAGAAGAGGAGGCCCACTGCGACCTAGTTGTGCGATTTGGGATGTTCTTTCTCTGTAAGTTTTGTATGTTTATACACTGCCTGACAGAAGGAGTGGTCTCATTTCGGTATACATGCTTGTCATTGATGCGTGAGTAAATGATTAGATTTACAAGGATCTGTAATGTGTAGAGAGCATTCGCGATGCCTTGCAGATGCATTGCACAGCCTATCCGCCAACCGACAGCAATTGACAGAGGCCGCGTTCTGGTTGGTCGTATCGTGCAATTGCCAGACATGTGGGCCATTCAGATGTCACAGTGGCCCGATGTTGGACTATGTGGGTACAAGAGAGCACCCTATCACGTCGTACAAGTTCCGGTAGCACCCTGAGGGAGGACAGTTGTATGGTGCGCCAAGCATTGCTTCGGTACCCGTCATCCGCGAACATGTACTGGAGACTCTACAACATCCTGCGAGTTCCCACACAGTGTCTCAACGACTCGCATCCGCCGGATTGGGGTCCTACCGCCTACCGTCGATTGCCATTGACACCAGAACACCAGCACCTACATTTGGAGTGGTGTCTTGCCTGGGAGGCATGGACAGAGGACGACTGGCATTGCATCATGTTCAGTGATGAGTTCCACTTCTCCATAACCACTGATGACCATCGTGTGCGGGTTTGGCAGCATCGAGGGCAGAGGGCAGATCCTAACCAAATTGTAGAAAGACACACAGGCATAATCCCTGGCATCATGGTGTGGAGAGCCATAGGCCTCCTGTGGCCAGCAAGATCCCCGGAGCTCTCCATCATTGAACATGTGTGGGATGGCATTGGAAAAGGGACTCCGTTCGAGTACCAACCTGAGGGATCTGGAGGGACAGCGGTAACAACTGTGGACGAACCCGCTCAGGAGAAGATCATTCTGAACCGCATAAGGGCTGGGGGAGGTGCGACACCCTACTGACCTGGTGCCAACATTCCACCTGTAAGTGTCAACGGCCTTCTCTCCTTCATCGCATATTGTGACCAGTTCAATAAAGGCACATGACCTTTAAGCACATGCAGTTTCGTTCACTTTCAGCCACTCCTGGGTGCTTAACTTTTTTGTCAGGCAATGTATATATTTTCTTATCTTGTATATTGCTCCACACAATAATAATAATAATAATAATAATAATAATAATAATAATAATAATAATAATAATTGTACCGGGCGGTACACCTCCACGCCGCTAATTTAAAATTTGCGCCAGTTGAAACTCCTCTGCTGGAGGAAGTCTGAACTTTATATACGTTATTAATTCGCTACCTTCTCAAAAGATGTCACCACGTGGAAAATTTTGAGTTTTTGAACTGTGTCATTTTTGATGTGTTTTTGTTTTGCTTGAAGTAAGAAGTGTGAACTTTCTCTTCTAGAGGACACTACTGAAGATCAACAATAGTGCACCCTAGTGTGAAGTCAAAGAACTATTTTGTTGGAGAAATTTTTATTTCAAATGTTTGTCTTTGCTAAATTTTTTTCAGTTATTGTTTAAGTTGGCTGTATACCCCTCTCTTTCCCCTTGTTTTGCATTTAACCAATCCCGAATTTCTGTTATTAATTTCTGACCAATCGTAGGTATCTTCCCCAACTTGAATATGTTGCTGTATCCTACCCAATAAAAGTTTGTGGGAGGGTGTTTTCATTCCCCTGACACCTAGAACCTTCCGCGAGAGGATATAAACTGCTGATTTTTGGGTCTCCGGGCCACTTCTGTTCCATCTTTCAGTGTATTAAGTACATAGCAGGAGGCGGGAAGCGCCTCTTTCCTCGGCAGCGGTCAACAACAAGGTAATGGCCGATTAATAACTTCTTTCTTTGCTTGCTCAGCAGTTTAACTCTCGGGGCGGGTTCTAAGCGTTCCACCATGTAACCTTTTCCTAAATGTAACTACTCTTTTCATATATTCTCTTTTAAAGCTACATACTGGGATAGAGAGTGCTAACCCTCTCGAGCTCCCACTCATATTGTTTTGAGGTGAACTTATTTTTCTCAACCTATTCTCGTTAACGTTAAACAAATTGTTCTCTTCTTAAGTCACCTCTTTAGTATGGGATTAGCCCTGGTATTATCGGCCTAGTGCCAAGTAGGTCTTAATCAAAGTGTATTAGGAGTGCAAGTTCGCCTCCTCTCAAATTGTTACCTTAGAGGTCATTTAATTAACCTTCTTTTCATTTTATAGACCTCAGTAGATTGGGTATTTTACCCCTGTGTTTATGTCCGTTGAGGACAACTTGAAGGTGGAGTTTGGTGTGGCCTGGGAGAGGCTTAAATTTGAGAGCGAGTGGCTCTTTTGAAAATTGAGTGTTGTATGCCTCGTGGAGGCTTTTCAGTGTAATTTGGAGCTAGGGCTCCTAGGCATGAATGGGGTTTTCTGCCCCTCTGTTGAAACTTGTGTTTGGAGGTAAAACTGAGCTGATTGCCCAGGCATTGTGTTTTCAGGGCTCGAAGCCCAAATCCTGTAAATATTGTAACTACCCTTTGACTTGCTACTTTGTACCTGCCATGCTTGTTATTTCTTTGTTTTTGAAAAGAAAATATAACCTGGTTAAATTTTCTTTTTTAAAACAAAGAAATAACAAGCATGGCAGGTACAAAGTAGCAAGTCCAAAGGGTAGTTACAATATTTACAAGATTTGGGCTTCGCGCCCTGACTCCACAATGCTAGGGCAATCAGCCCAGTTTTACCCCAAACACAAGTTTCAACAGAGGGGCAGAAAACCCCATTCATGCCTAGGAGCCCTTGCTCCAAATTACACAGAAAAGCCTCCACGAGGCGTACAACACTCAATTTTCAAAAGAGCCACTCGCTCTCAAATTTAAGCCTCTCCCAGGCCACACCAAACTCCACCTTCAAGTTGTCCTCAACGGACCTAAACACAGGGGTAGAATACCCAATCTACTGAGGTCTATAAAATGAAAAGAAGGTTAATTAAATGACCTCTAAGGTAACAATTTGAGAGGAGGCGAACTTGGACTCCTAATACACTTTGATTAAGACCTACTTGGCACTAGGCCGTTAATACAAGGGCTAATCCCATACTAAAGAGGTGACTTAAGAAGAGAACAATTTGTTTTACGTTAACGAAGAATAGGTTGAGAAAAATAAGTTCACCTCAAAACAATATGAGTGGGAGCTCGAGAGGGTTAGCACTCTCTATCCCAGTATGTAGCTTTAAAAGAGAATATATGAAAGAGTAGTTACATTTAGGAAAAGGTTACATGGTGGAACGCTTAGAACCCGCCCCGAGAGTTAAACTGCTGAGCTAGCCAAGAAAAAAAGTTATTAATTGGCCATTACCTTGTTGTTGACCGCTGCCGAGGAAAGAGGCGCTTCCCGCCTCCTGCAATGTACTTTATACACTGAAAGATGGAACAGAAGTGGCCCGGAGACCCTAAAATCAGCAGTTTAAATACTCTCGCGGAAGGTTCTAGGCGTTAGGGGAATGAGAACACCCTCCCACGAGGATTTTATTGGTTCATCAATAAACCCCCTACACAATACTAAGA
This sequence comes from Anabrus simplex, assembly GCF_040414725.1. NCBI lineage: Eukaryota > Metazoa > Arthropoda > Insecta > Orthoptera > Tettigoniidae > Anabrus > Anabrus simplex. The sequence continues at coordinate 7,903,642 of NC_090274.1, forward strand.
AGAAACACATAATTGGTGGAAAATTAATTTAAGAAATTCGGGATAGGCTAGATTTAAAACAAGGGGAAAGAAGGGGTTAATATTGCCAACTTAACCAATGACTGAAAGAAATTTAGCAAAGAACGAACATTTGAAATAAAAATTTCTCCAACAAAATAGTTCTTTGACTTCGCACTAGGGTGCACTATTGTTGATCTTCAGTAGTGTCCTCTAGAAGAGAAAGTTCACACTTCTTACTTCAAGCAAAACAAAAACACATCAAAAATGACACAGTTCAAAAACTCAAAATTTTCCACGTGGTGACATCTTCTGAGAAAGTAGAGAATTAATAGCGTAGATAAAGTTCAGACTTCCTCCAGCAGAGGAGTTTCAACTGGCGCAAATTTTAAATTAGCGGCGTGGAGGTGTACCGCCCGGTACAATAATAATAATAATAATAATAATAATAATAATAATAATAATAATAATAATAATAATAATAATAATATATAACATCCCACTACTACTTTTATGGTTTTTGAAGACACCAAGGTGCCAGAATTTTGACCCACACTAGTGTTTTTACATGCCAGCAAATCTACAGATACGAGGATGATACATTTTATCCCCTTCAAATACCACTATAAGGACCAGCACTCTACCATCTGAGCTCCTCAGCCTGGCTAAATAATAATAAAAGATAATATACTGACTGTTTGGCAGCATATCAGAATAATATGTCATACTGTATTTATTTCTTTTCCTCAGCTCCAAGAAGAATCTGTGACCTTGACTGGAGCGTGAACATAACATGCAAAACTGTTTCTCATACAGTAGTTGTCTATGGAAATACACAAACCTACCTTGTCCTCGAAGTACGCCAGGAAGTCGCACATAGCAACAGCATCACGGATGTGTGCCGCTCGCATGCCATGGATCTCGACAGAGTTTTTCCTCGCTTTCTGGAACACGATGGGCGACTCCCTGGACAACCTCTTATCAGGAGGCTGCACCTGAAATAGAAAAAAGTAGTTAGACTTCCTGCATTTTAAGGTCTGAAATTCAAAACAAAGTTTACAGAGATCGGTTATGTAACCCTTGAAATTCCACCTCATAACAGGAGGTTAAGTCAAGTATTGAGGAAGTTCCTCACAGATAAACTTTTCTCAAAAACAAAACCTATAGTTATGCAGTCCTACTAACAAACTGTGTATAAGTTTTATACAAGGTTTATACATTGTTTATTGCGTCTGCATAGACAAGCCACTTGGTTTATAAATTATGTTTTGTACAGTAGTAATATGAGTAATGGGTTGTTGAAGGGGAACATTCATAACTTGAAAAAATATGCAACGCTTGTACAAGGTTTATTCAATGTATAGCTATACAAGTATTAAACAACTGTATAAAGATTTTTTTATTAGTAAAACTGATAATCTTTGTTGTGGGTCTCCACAGGGTTTGTACCTATATGGACAGTCAAGTGAAAACAGGTCACTTTCCTAAAAGTACATACATACATACATACATACATACATACATTATCATTATAGACTGATATGCCTTTCAGCGTTCAGTCTGCAAGCCTCTGAGAATTTACTAAACGTTGCCACAATCCTCGATTTGCAACTAGTGTTGTGGCCTCATTTAGTTCTATACCTCTTATCTTTAAATCGTTAGAAACCGAGTCTAACCATCGTCGTCTTGGTCTCCCTCTACTTCTCTTACCCTCCATAACAAAGTCCATTATTCTCCTAGGTAACCTATCCTCATCCATTCGCCTCACATGACCCCACCACCGAAGCCGGTTTATGCGTACAGCTTCATCCATCGAGTTCATTCCTAAATTAGCCTTTATCTCCTCATTCCGAATACCCTCCTGTCATTGTTCCCACCTGTTTGTACCAGCAATCATTCTTGCTACTTTCATGTCTGTTACTTCTAACTTATGAATAAGATATCCTGAGTCCACCCAGCTTTCGCTCCCGTAAAGCAAAGTTGGTCTGAAAACAGACCGATGTAAAGATAGTTTCGTCTGGCAGCTGACTTCCTTCTTACAGAATACTGCTGATCGCAACTGCGAGCTCACTGCATTAGACTTACTACACCTTGATTCAATCTCACTTACTATATTACCATCCCGGGAGAACACACAACCTAAATACTTGAAATTATCGACCTGTTCTAGCTTTGTATCACCAATCTGACATTCAGTTCTGTTGAATTTCTTACCTATTGACATCAATTTAGTCTTCGAGAGGCTAATTTTCATACCATACTCATTGCACCTATTTTCAAGTTCCAAGATGTTAGACTGCAGGCTTTCGGCACAGTCTGCCATTAAGACCAAGTCGTCAGCATAGGCCAAACTGCTTACTACATTTCCACCTAACTGAATCCCTCCCTGCCATTTTATACCTTTCAGCAGATGATCCATGTAAACTATGAACAGCAAAGGTGAAAGATTACAGCCTTGTCTAACCCCTGTAAGTACCCTAAACCAAGAACTCATTCTACCATCAATTCTCACTGAAGCCCAATTGTCAACATAAATGCCTTTGATTGATTTTAATAATCTACCTTTAATTCCATAGTCCCCCAGTATAGCGAACATCTTTTCCCTCGGTACCCTGTCATATGCTTTCTCTAGATCTACGAAACATAAACACAACTGCCTATTCCTCTCGTAGCAATTTTTCAATTACCTGGCGCATACTGAAAATCTGATCCTGACAGCCTCTCTGTGGTCTGAAACCACACTGGTTTTCATCCAACTTCCTCTCAACGACTGATCGCACCCTCCCTTCCAAGATGTCTGTGAATACTTTGCCTGGTATACTAATCAATGAGATACCTCGATAGTTGTTGCAATCCTTCCTGTTTCCTTGCTTATAGATAGGTGCAATTACTGCTTTTGCCCAATCTGAAGGTACCTTACCAACACGCCACGCTAATTTTACTACTCTATGAAGCCATTTCATCCCTGCCTTCCCACTATACTTCACCACTTCAGGTCTAATTTCATATATTCCTGCTGCCTTATGACAATGGAGTTTATTTACTATCCTTTCCACTTCCTCAAGCATAATTTCACCAACATCATTTTCCTCCTCCCCATGAGCTTGGCTGTTTGCAACACCACCATGATGATTTCCTTTTACATTGAGAAGATGTTCAAAATATTCCCTCCACCTCTCCAGTGATTCCCTGGGGTCTATTTCCTAAAAGTATAGCAGAACATTTCGTACCTCAACATTTATCCCACCGAGTGATAGATGCCCAGTCGGTGGGCTGTCAACGTGGCTCAAGACTCGCCCAAAAATCAGCATCAGCCGGTGTCACAGCAGCGTACTTGCTGTCAGCTTGAGGGCTCTGTTTTTCAATCCCTCCCGTGGCAAAGGTTTTTTTTTTTCGATTGGTGCTCACAATAATATATATAATAAATGTAAGAAATTTATTTCACTTCCACGTATTCAATACAATTTCATGACTTGTAATGGTGATCTCAGTCGCGTGCAGATCTGGCAACACCGCCTCACAAAACCCATTCGAAGTCACCCGTGAAGTGATCTAATTAGCTAAGTTCAGCAGCTGGTAAAGTGACAATGGTGTGAGAATCTGAATTATTACTTTCAAATTATAGATCAGTATGACAAACCCTGTAACACTCATATACCTGATTTACATTGTTTCAGACCACCCTGTAGAGTTGGCAGTGTGATGGCAGGCATTGTCATGATTGCAAGTAATCAGCTTCATTTTCCGTACCAAAATCTAATCACAGAGAGTTACAATATTGAAAATCTTCCACCTTTTTGATACTTTTTATTTGCCTTTTAGCAAATTTTTATATGTAAACAGTACATGTTTCGTTCTCACTTGGGAACATCTTCAGCTGTTATTAAAGCTTAGGTAAATCGCTAAGTTTTTAAACACGTTATTTGCAAGTACACTGATTCTCTTAAAAACTACTAGAATACCAATTAAATTAAATGATATTAAAACGATGTGGGGTTAATGTGTTAATGAAATGAGAATGGATGATTACATAATTGGTCAGCTTAAAAACTTTATCTATTCATTGGAATAGGTGTTAAAAGTTTCACTTTGTTACATTAAAAATGTCTGTTTGTCTTCTGGTTAAAAGGTTTTAAAAATGATTGACTTCATGACACTGTTCAAATTGTTGTTGAATGTTTTTTTCTTTTCACTCCTTCCAGGTAAGCTGTTATTTATTATGAGCCTGCTTAAAGTGTCCTAAATTGAGTCTAATGTGGAACTTTGAAGCTGATTGCTGGTCAATTTTTGGGAAGGGAGCTTCGTCTCAATTTCTTGCTGTTGTTAGACTCCAATTCTACTGTGACCCTGGAGGGACGTTTGATGCTGCTTTACGTCTAGTATAGTGCAAATAACATAACAGAGTGAACAACTTTACAGTAATTCCATGCAGTGTTCTCCCGAGGATCTTTTTATGGGTGCCCTGCCATTTTTACACACCGCCCGGCTATCATAACCTAGATATGTGGTATTTACATAATATTTCAGTCACTGCGTGCTCCAAATTAAAATGTAAATACTGTAAAACTGTTTACTTAAATTAAAAATCATTATTGTCAGGATAATTGCATGAGTTACATTGGAGTTCAAAGATTTAGCTAGATTATCACGTTGTGTCGTCCGTGAGCAGCGTCTGGATTAGCGTGGAATCTCATGAGAGCGCTCTATTCCACATGAATGTACAAACCCGTATGGCACTCCACAGCCCCGGAGTTACATGATCATGAATGAGCAGTAGAACACTAGTCTCTTATGTCTTGTCCGTGACAATAACACTAAAACAGTTCAATCTTGCCATTAATGTTTACCTGTCTGATATTATTGTTTATGCCCTGAGGGGAATAAATTGAAATTTTACCATTATTCATTTTTGATGTAGTATTCCCCGCCCGACTACTCATTCCTGCCACCCGGTTGTCTAAATTTCTGGGAAAAACACTCCTATGGGTGATTACTTTTTTAAAAATCTAAATTTGCTGTTTAGATAACTCTCCAGATAGGAATATACGTCAGAACAACCAGGGAGTTTTCCCACTGGAAGGATAGCATCACTTTATTTACATGGAACCTCGGGCTATACTGAAGAGACCATAGTTACTGATGATTATCGTATTAGTTCCTTAGGGGAACACTGGTGTATTTATCAGCACAATACAAAAGGAAGTGTCTTGAAGGGTGTGAAAATGAAAGATCTTGCAGAACAAAATAAGAATTGACATTGGGAGGTGATCAATAGGAAATGTAGGCGCTTACTGCTAGGCAAGTAAGTAAAAGTCTGTCCGGCCCTGCGATGTAAGGGGCAACATGTCCGCCTGTCACCCAGCGGTCCCGGGTTTGATGCCCAGCCGGGTCAGGGGTTTTAAATTGTAATGATTAATATCCCTGGCCTGGGGGCTGGGTGTTTGTGACGCCCTTAATCTTCCTTTCCTCACACACAATATTCCACACCACCGCCATTCCAATTACACATAGGTTCATACAATATGATGCCAGTAGGGGCAAAAAATCCACATGGGTCAACACCCCGAACAAATCATCATCATCATCCTAAACCATCTCCAGTTTCCCGGGTGTGGTATATGAGCCTCCTCCATCTCATCCTGTCCTTGTACCATTCTTCCTCCACCAACTTGTCCCAATCATCACCTCTCAGCAGTACATCGCTCTTAACTAAATCTATCCATTTCCTTCGTGGCCTTCCCACAGGTAGTCTTCCTTCTACCTTTCTATCAAATTCCTTCCTTGCAGTTCTGTTTACTGGCATCCTCTTCATGTGACCAAACCACTTCAGTCTTGATATCTGAATCTTATTGAGGAGAGAATCATCTATTCCTACTTCTTCTCTAATTTTCTCATTCCTAAGCTTGTCTTTCCTGGTTTTCTGGATCATAGTGCGTAGGAATTTCATTTCAGCTGCCTGAAGTTTGGGATTATCTCTATTGGTCAGTGTTGTGGTTTCGAGACTGTATGTAAGAATTGGTGTATAATAGGACTTGTACAATGTCATTTTTGTTTTCATGGGTATTTGCTCATCCCACAGCAGGCGTCTTACCTGGTGGTAAAATTGTATTGCCTTATTGATTCGATTGTTCACCTCATGTTTTGCTAGGTTGTCATTTGATATAACGCTACCCAAGTATTTGAAAACTGGAACGCTGTCCAGTTGAGCTTCATTTAACATGACTATTGGTTCTGCTCCTTCCCCATACACTTTCATCACCACCGTCTTGGTCTTGCTGATGTTTAAACCATATTTCTTAAACTCCTCATTCCAGCTTTGTATTCTCTCTCCCAATTCCTCTTCCGAGTCACTCCAGATCGCAACATCATCTGCAAATGTGAAGGCTTTGATATCTCCATGTTCTTTCCTTTTAATAGATTTCATTACTACATCCATTATAATAATAAATAGAAGTGGTGACAATGAGCTGCCCTGCTGCACTCCTCTCTTTGTTTCAAACCAGTCCGACAAACCACATCCTACTTGAATACAGCTTCTGTTTCCACTATACAACATTTTCACTTTGTCTATAAGGCTGTCTCGCACTTGAAGTTCTTTCATGCATTGCCAAATTCTTTCCCTTGGTACACTATCGTATGCTTTCTCAATGTCCAAAAATATTAAAAATAAAGGCTTGTTCTTCTTCCAGTATTTTTCCATTAGCATCCTAATTGCAAACATAAGGTCTGTAGTTGACCTACCTGGTCTGAAACCATACTGCTCTTCTTCCAAAATTGGTTCAACAATATCTCTGATTCTGGTCTCTATTATTTTTTCCAATATTTTCAGGACATGAGACAGTAGTGTGATACCACGGTAATTAGTATATTTTCGTTGGCTTCCTTTCTTGAACAGAGGTACAATGATGCCCATCTTCCAGTCCTCAGGAATAGTATTTTCCTCCCATATCTTGTTAAGCAGTCTGTAGAGCCACTGGATTCCTGGAATTCCTGCTGCTTTCAGCATATCTACACTTAGTTCGTCTATGCCCACTGCCTTTCCTTTCTTCATGCTCTTGAGCGCATTTTCAACCTCAAGCCATGTAATTGGTGGTTCAGTTGTGGTTCCTCGACTTGGCTCTCCTCTATCCGTTGTTACGTTTTCTGTATCTCCATTCAGCGGCTTTTCGAAATAGATCTTGAGTTCTTGTTTAATTTCTCCCTCTTCTTGTGCCAGAGTTCCATCATCACGTTCTATTGCTTTTATGGTCTCTTGATCCCTTCGCTTGTTTTTCACTACTCTGTATAGCAATTTCATATTTCCTCTACTGTCCTCTTCCAGTTTGTCTGCAAACTCATTCCATTTCTTCTCTTTTTCTTCCCTTACAATGTTCTTTACAGCAAGTTTCTTGTTCCTGTATACTCCTTGAAGTCTTTGTATTTCTTGTTCATTTCGTTCTTGTCCCTGTTTTTGTTTTTCCTTGTCCAGTGCCTTCTTTATTTGGTTTCTTTCTTTCACCGCTGTTTTCACTCTATCATTCCACCATGGTGTCTCCTTTTTTCTTTTGGAAAAAAACAAAACAAAACACAAATACCATTAAAAAAAAAAGTAAAAGTCTGATTCAGTTAGAGGTCCTGTGCTCAACATAAGTCAGGTTTTCTTTAACCATCTACAGGTTTACAGCCCACAACAGGAAATACAAGGCACTTACAGCAGAATACACAGCTCGGCTAACTCCCTGGTCATAGACACATCTGGAGGGCAGGAGAACTTTATTCCACTGCTGGGTGAACGTCCGCAAGTCACCCAGAGCGTCCTCATAAGGGTGGACTCTGTGAACATAGCAAACAATCTGTATGTTAATACGGAGCAGCAATTTTTATAACAGTTCATCTTAAAGAATAATGAAAGCATCTTTCTGAATATCGGCAGTGTGCCCTTAAAGGAAGGAATTTGTAAGACTATGTATTTTAAATTATTAAAGTGAGGACTCCACTGACAAAAAATGGTAAGAAAAATTGAAACAAATCAAAATGAGATTTTGTTGCAATCTCCATTATAGAATATTATGCCTTTCACCATTCAGTCTGCAAGCCTGTGTGAATTAACTAAATGCCCCCACAATCCTCCATTTGTAATTACAAAGTTCTGTGACGTTGTTTAGTTCCATACCTCTTACCGAGTCTAACCATCGTTGTCTTGGTCTCCCTCCATAACAGAGTTCATTATTTTGCTGGGTAACCTATCCTCCTCCATTTGTCACAGATGACCCCACCACTGTACCACTACTTCTATTGAGTTCATTCCTTACTCAGCTTTAGCTCCTCATTCCGAGTAACCTCTTGCCATTCTTCCCACTGGTTTGTACCAGCCATTATTCTCATTAATTTCATGTCTGTTACTTCTAAATTATGAACAAGATATATTGAGACCAACCAGCTTTCACTCCAATTCAGGAACCCCCTGTGGGTAGTGGCAGTAGAATTAACACCCACGGTATCCCCTGCCTGTTGTAAGAGGTGACTTAAAGGGGCCCCAGGGGCTCTTAACTTGGGAGTGTGAGTTGGCGACCACGGGGCCCTTAGCTGAGTCCTGGCATTACTTCCTCTTAGTTGTGGCAGGCTCCTCACTTTCATCTATCCTATCCAACCTCTCTTGGTCAACTCTTTGTTCTTTCTCTTTTCATTCTTTTCATTTAAAGCGTCTGTTTGGTGCTTTTTTGTTCATATAAGGCATTACTATGGCTTCTAAATCTCAGACTGGTATGCCAATGTTTGGTTCTAGAATAACAGACTTCATAAACAATGCTTTAGAGGAAGATGGCGAAGGGAGTGGTGTCAAATAACTCGCGGATGAAAATCACCCGGATTATTATTCTGAGCATAATACCAATTCGGATGGAGACGAGAACAACGAAAAAAAAGAGAAAGAAGAAGAAGAAGAAGAAGAAGAAAGTTCAACAGACAATTTACATGGCCATAATACCAAAGGCCCGCAACACAAGTAAATTATAAGGACATGCACATGGCCTCTCGCTATTTTCTTTAACATCCTAAATATTATTGAGGTGAACTCTTCCCACTTTGAATTTCTGAAAACATTGGCCAGGCAACTACTGCAACTGAACCCTCCCTCGTCAATTGTCGACTTCCGAATGAACTACGAATGCTGACCTCAAGAATTTTGAAAAAGACTATTTGAAAGGAACTAGTAAACAAAGAGACTTCAAAAAGGAAGCGATGTGCACTGCGTCCCCTTTCTGCTGGAAAAAAAAAAAAAGACAAATCAGTATTGTGTGAAATGTGAACATCTAACCGTCGTTCAGTGCCGTGCAAGGAGAGTGGAGAAGACAAGATATAGCGTTTGTGAAAATGACAAGTGTCAATGGAATTTGATATTTCCGATTTTTTAATAGGCTACGGTATATCAACCTAATTTTCAATGTGTTTCAGAGAAATGAAAGGCTTGAATTTGGTTTCATTTAAGTGTGATTTTCTTCAAAATTTCAACAACACAAAATCAATAGTGCATAATCCAATTTTTCAAACATTAACAATATTTAATTATTGGTACTTACGCTCTAAAAAGTTCAAATTAAAAGAATGTGTGTTTAATTTCCCTCTTCTTGTTGTTGTTCTTATTATTATTATTATCCTTCTGTGTGACCTGCCCAGTCTCCCGGATGTTGGCGATCAATGTGGAGAGTGCTTTTCTGTCTTCAGCAACACGGTGCAGTTCTTCAGTGCTTTATATGCCTGTCCAGTCTTTAATATTCTTAAAGCATGTTGTCCTCCTGCCTACTCCTCGGCAGTAGTGGCGATTAGGGGGGGACGGGGGGGGGGGCAGTCACACCCTCTCCCCACTTTGTGTAGAAAATATTACATTTTTATTCCATTTTAGCCGGTTGAAACTAGGAATTAAAAGAGTTATTTAAAAAAGCAATTTGTACAATGCCTCTTGTCGTATCAGCTAATTCTTTCCTTAGTTTTCTTTAAATATTAACAAAATTATTAGCAGAAATACCTACACACAAAATATTGTTCGTCCCGGCTAACAGATTTGCATAGCGCCAAGGCAAGTAGTGCATGTACTGTGAGGAAGGGTAGCAGGGGTATATATATATATATTTTACCAAGTTCAGGGACTCTGAGGTATGATTCACCCGCTTATCGTGTGCATTCGTCAGTCTGGCAGTCTCTTTAGTGTCTGTTAGTTTCTTACTGTGTAGTCAAATGCTAAACGGTTTTAATTGTAATAAATATGTAATATTGTTCCTTTGATGAAAGTTGTATTATACAGTATTAAATCAAAACCTCAAAAAATTATTATTACTGCACTTAAGTTGGTAAACTATCAACCTTTACCTCTCTGTCAAAATTTGTTCAGAGAGCATCAAAAACTTAACCATTTTGTAGCTGGTTTTTTAATGTATATACCCCACCCCCATCTGCTATATCCCACAAACCCAGTATTGTTTGTTGTCTGTATATATATATATATTTCCCCCCCCCACACTTTTAAATCCCAATCGCCGCTACTGCTCCTTGGCACTCTTCAATTTTGCCTAATTCAAAATTATATGTAAAACTGTGTATTTTTTACCACGCAAAACATGCCCTAGGTATGCAATTTTTCTGCATTTGATTGTGCTTACCAGTTCTTTTTTTGCATTTTGCACTCTGTAATACTTGTTCATTGGTGGCACGGTCAGTCCACGAGACTCTAAGCATTCTTCTATGAAGCCGAAGTTCTAAGGCTTCCTGTCTTTTGATGGTGGCCTCTTTTAATGTCCAAGCTTAAACCCCATGAAGGAGAGTAGACCAAATATAACATTCCTGCATCACCACACAACAATGTCCTCATCTTCCGGAATGTTGATCTTGCAATTTCTATTCGGCTCTTAATCTCTAGATGTGGGTTCAAATCATCCGTTATCCAACAACCAAGATATTTAAGTTTATTTACTTGTTGAATTTGTTGGTCTTTAAGTTTCAGAGTAGCATTATTTCTTCCTCTGCTGAAAACCAAAGTTTTTCTTTAATGTTGATGTTTAGACCCATCTCTTCCCTAGAAATGTGAATTAATAGGTATTTGTGTTTATTTTTATGTGGTATCTTTTATGACCCCGCAACACCAGTTGAGGGTTAATGATAGTCCAATTATTTGACCATAAGAGTCTTCTGTTCCCTTCACAAGACAGATGAAGAAACATGGTTTTCTTGAGAGTGGATTACAAGGTTTTCATTACCTAGCAACGACACACATTATTAATACAACAATTGCTACTGTACTATATACACTGAGCTACTGAAAAAATTTGAAATTAATGCGTGGATTTCAAAACAAAATATTAAAACAAGAGCAACGCAGCATAAGTGTTGTATGTCCGGCGCTCCCTTCTCGCTCCGCCAGCCAGCTACACGCGCGCCAAGTGTCATTCTTCTAGCCTCGACGCGCAGCCCTCAGTGCGCGTGCCTGAACCATCGTGTGTGTACTATAAAGAAGAACTCCCAGCCTGTCCAGATGCCCACTTGCCCCGGTGTCCAGCTCCAGAATACACCCTACGTCGAGCACGGAGGCTACTCCTCTTGAAAATGTGCTTCGGCCAGGTGGACTGAATTTCTGGCAGTACGAGGTCTCACCTCTGGTCACCGCTCCTCTTATTCCGCTGCCCATATCCAGTCATACTATTACATACTGTTATATTTCCCTAATTAAGCAAGCTCCCTTAGTTTCGCCAAGTAAGAATTCTTCCAACATTGAACTTGCTTTTATGAACTCAGCAAGGAAGGACTTTCCAAAACATTTATGTCAGTACTTCGGATAGTTTTCGACTGTCGACTTTTCATATCACAAGGACTATCTTTTCAAGATAGAAGTGGATGTAAATACTGCAAACCTGTATATAGTGTACAAAAGATAGACTCTTTCTCAAGATTCTTAATTCATTTTGCTTCAAGTTAAATTTCATTTTTATTTGTGTAAATAGTGTATTTTGCATTTGAAGCGAATAATAAAGTTGTGTTTTGTAAATCTCAACCTTGGTTACAACAATAAGTAAGCATTTTTACATACCAAATCAATGGGAGGTACAGAGTGATTTGTATTTTAGAACAAATAGTTCGGAAAGGGGGCTCTGTGTAGTGGTAGACAAAAACACTAAATCAAAACAAGATTTTACTGAAAATGAGCAGATGCGACTATGAAAACAGAAACTATGATAAATTTGCGTACATCTTGAGAAGACCCCACGTACCTGTAGTGGTACATGTACTACACTTTGAATACCACTGGTATTGCTTACCCCACCTACTACACCCGAGACGTATGTTTATTTGCGCAGAACTATAGTAACGGGCCCCAAGGTTTAGTAACATGAGCCACCACTAGGTGGCGCACGCGAGTTGACTGTCGCACCAGCAGCGCTGAGAGGAACAACAATGCTGCCAACTGTTGGTTGTTGGTTTGATATGGCTATATTTTTTTTTCTTGCCGTGCGGACAGCATGCGCCACGGCAATAGAAAAGAGCCTTTCGAAGAGTGTGGCCCTGAAGGGGCCACTGTTCTTACGACCGCGATTGGCCTGGATGTGCAAAGATAGGTTACAACTACTAAAACTACCTTTTTTCTTGCCGTGCAGACAGTATGCGTCGTGGCCTTTTAAACTTCCCTGGCCGCTTGATTCTACTTTTACTTGTACTGCAATATCCACTTAAACATCTTGGTAGCCACAAACATATTCGGATGGTAACAAAATTCATTGTAGACCGTATTGGACATCAGATTATGAACATTAAAATAAGAATAATAGTTAACACCACCCTTCCAATACTTATGTTTCCTTATATTTAGGCATTAAGATGGGACATGTTTCGCTTAACTGTCGTAAGCATCATCAGCCGAAATAGTCAGGGCCCCGAACCTAGTGTCCTTAAAATATATGGCACCCTAGGGTGATGATGATGATGCTTACGACAGTTAAGCGCAACATATCCCATCTTACAATGCCTGTTGTAATGTTTATATCCTAAATATAAGGAAATATAAGTATTGGAAAGGTGTTGTTAACTATTATTCTTATTTTAATGTTCATAATATTCAGATGCTGCACACCACACAAATCACACACTTCCAGGCATGGATTCCCTCAGTTTTCTGTTGCATACAACATATGTCACATCCTGCACAGTCTGGATGGCTGTATAAGAGTCAAAATTTGGCTTAGCTGACGTACACAACTGTGCACAACACATCCTGAAGTTTCTGCTGCCAAATACAAGGTTAAAAATCAATGTGGATAATTATGCACAGTGGAAAGGGAATCTAAAGAAGTATCAGCTCACCTGACACACTTGTCGCTGATACAGTTCCGGATCAACAGGTGGGCCCTGATCGCAGCATTCACCTTCGTCTCGTTCACGTAAAGATGAATCTCGCTGTGGCTCAATATCACGTAGGCTCTCACTACCGGGTTGTGCCGTACGTCTCGCCCACGGATGTTCAACAGCCACGCCACTTCGTCCAGGGACGTCACGATCATAGCATCGGCGCCGTATGTTAAGAGGTCTGTTCTTACATCCTGCACCTTGTCCTGCCAGCTGACACCTGTGAACCAAGAAAGCCAGTATTACGAATTATTACCAAGCAGTGGCAGCCGATACAGTACAGTAAACTCTTAATTATTCCCGTTTATAGAGGGGACAGTATGTTCAGAAATGTGATCTTTTGCGACCATGTTTATATCACAAGCATAATTTATCATTCATATCCTTGTACTGTAAAAGATAGTTTAGAATTTTTATTGCTACCAACAGCATGACACTGAGAATTTACCTGCATATGTTTGCATTAAAAAATTAAAAAATGCCTGGGTAATCTATGCACGGATAATCAAGAGTCGCAGTGTTTTAAATGCAGTGACGGCTCATGTCATTTCCAGAGAGTTCACAACAATTTGTTCACGTTTCAAATGTACCAAAATATAATGCAAATCAGTAGAAAATAGCATACCGTACTTAAATCATCTCATTACTGACAATATAGCAGAATGCCTTTGCTGGGGGACCTAGTGATTACAGTGCACTATGTCTGGTATAGACTAGAGCAGTTTTGTTACTTTCATTTATCTGTCTCTGTCTTATCGTTGGCTTTGACAATATGAAAGTGACTGAGGTATGAGCGATGCTAATAATGCCATTCCTTATGCAGCCAGTCCCTGCTATGAATGGAGTGAAAATGTTGTTCATAGTGTCGGTTGGTGCATGAATTTCAGTTGGCTTGGCAGACTGATATGTAATAGCAACTTTGGCTCGGTGAGGAAAGCAATGGGAAACTACCTCACTCCTCATTTTCCTAGTAGGCCTACGCCTCCTCAGTGATGCCTAGGCCATCTATGACAGCTGATGGAAGAGCTGTTGAGGATCCAACCAGCCTTGGGGCTGAGAACTGAACATACAAGAAGCAGAACCACTGTAACTGAGGATGCATTTTATCACAGACTGCCATAATCGTGAGTTTACAACAAAATTAAAATTCACAGCAACTTTGCTAGTGCTGTATTGTAGCGAACTTTAAAGGTTGCGATCACTATTCTTAGCTTTTACAAAGCACTAGAGATAATGTTTAGAATTTTTAAATACATAATTATTTTTAACGCAAATCTCCGCATTGTCTCGGATAATCAAGGTTCTACTGTATTGCATGTTAATCCATCTCATGAAAATCTATTTAAAATAGGATGCTGGAAGATCCGCCTTGCCAGTACACTTTGTGTTAAGTCAAGCTTATTTCACTGAGGAAGAGAATGTTTGTTTTTTCTCGAAGCATGTAAGATATTTCTTAATGAATTAATAACACTAATTAACAAAGTTAATTGGCAAGGCGGATCTCTCCGGCATTCGATTTTAAATAGTTGTTTTACGATATATGGGCCAGTACAGGAATAAATAACACCTATTATGATCAAATTCATCAACAATGTATATGCATCTCATTTTGCAAATTACAGACACTTTGAAAAATGTACCGTGCAATAGAACCAACAAGATTAATCATGCTCATTTAAATAATAGCATTTAGGTTAGGAACTCGCGTAAATATTGATTATTTGTACAGGAACGCGATCAGTTTGTCATTCTATTGTGCTGTTTCTCAATCACTTTACGACTGAAGCAAAGAAGTTGATTGAAATAATTGATATTCCCGCGATTACAAACGTTAAAAAAACTGCTTAGAATTACTAGCGAAATCTACCGGCAATGTCATGGAATAATAGTAGAGGCTGCAGCTAACAGCAACACGGGAGGTGGCGCAGCCTTGTGGTCAACTGCAATACTATCGTTAGTATCGTTGTCTTTCTCTGGTTGTAGCCGGTAAAGTTACCGAAGATCTTTTACTATAGAGCAAGACAGGACAGTGATGTGATTTCTAGCTCCTTGGCCAAAGAGGATTTATATAGGATACGTCCTGGTCACCGTCCTAGTACAGTAATAAAATTAGAAGATGCTGCCATCTGTTGATGTGAAGTGGCGACAATTTCTGAAGGCTTTCTATGATGCCAATTTATTTACGGATGATAATGACAAAATGTTTCATTCCAAGGGACTCAGGTGGTGGTAGTGATTATTGTTTCAAGAGGAAGTAGCACTAAGCAACCATCTTCTGTTAACACTAATCAGAGAGGAAAAAATGATTACGGATCCGACACTTCCAGAAATGAAGGTATCGGCCAAAGAAAGATAAGGGCTACGAAGGACGTGAAAATGAGACTCCCTAGGAATCGCAAACCTAATAGCGTCGGGGTCGGAAAAGAGCGAGAGTTGACCAAGGGAGGTCGAACAGGATAGATGAAAGTGAGGAGCCTGGCACAAATAAGTGGAAGCAATGCTAGGACTCAGCTAAGGGCCCCGTGGTCACCAACCCACGCTCCTAAGTTGAGCCCCTTGGGGCCCTTTTAGTCGCCTCTTACGACCGACAGGGGATACTGTAGGTGTTCTACCGTCTCCATTCACAGAGGATCCAATCAATCAATCAATCAATCACTGATCTACATTTAGGGCAATAGCCCAGATGGCAGATTCCCCATTACTTATTTACCTGGCCGTTTCTTAAATAATTTCAAAGAATTTGGAAATTTATCGAACATTTCCTTTGGTAAATTATTTCAATCCCTAGTTCCTTTTCCTATTAACTAATATTCTCCCCAATTTGTCCTCTTGAAATCCAACTTTATCTTCATATTGTGATCTTTCCTACTTTTAAAAACGCTACTCAAACGTACTCGCCTACTAATTTTATTCCACTCCATCTCTCCAATGGCAGTTCAGAACACACCGCGTAGTCGAGCAGCTCGTCTTCTTTCTCCCAAGTCTTCCCAGCACAAACTTTGCAACATTTTTGTAACGCGACTCTTTTGTCGGAAATCACCCAGAAAAAATCGAGCTGCTTTTCTTTGAATTTTTCGAGTTCTTGAATTAAGTAATCCTAGTGAAAGTCCCATTACGTTGGAAATATACTTACTTTCTTAGTAATATTTATAAATGCACTTACTTCAGTCACATCACTTTTTTCAGTCACCTTTGCGGGAAACTGCAAAGTTTCAGTTTTCTCAAGTATTTGACCATCTCCACCTGAGGAAAGGTGAAATAATTTGTCGGTGTATGACTGCTGCCAATCAGACATTTTACTTTCTGAGCATCTTATTTCTTATTGCCAAATGTATTAAAAATAATGCAATTACAGTATTAGAGAGATAACTCAAACAAGATTTTCTGCTATGGTCCTTGGTGCTTCGCTCCAGCCTCGAAAGTCTAAGAAGCCAGATAGAAACTTCGATCAGTGGAGCGTTATCTGGGAACGTGCCCATAACGCTGGATAGCAATTCCTACCCGCTGCCTCAGGAATCTCGTTTAAGAAGGGTCTCTAATAATTGCAGATAATTGTTTGCCAATATCTGAAACAAGAATTTTAGCCTCTTGACAGCCTTCGTTTCGACTGCGAATCGCACGAAGATGTACTTGTCCGTCACTGCTCTGTATTTCGTCCTTTTATTGCGCACGGGCAATTCCGCAGGAGAACCAGCAGATTTGGAAGTGTGAGACAAATGAGATGGTGCATCCCACAAGGTAGATCTGCCTTGTTTCATGGGACAAAAGTCAAACCATCAGCGTGATTTTCATCTGTACGGCTAATACCACTCTGTTCCAGGATAGAAGGAACATCGATAGATGTAAAAGCTCTTTTGATGACGTCATTAATTGAACAGTGTCTTGAAAATCGACCAGCACTCTTAGGGCAACTTAAATCATGAACGCCATAAACGTAGACTTCTCCTCCACATATGCACTTATGTGACTGGCATATTTTGCAACCGAGACATAAGCCGGACTGCAATTTAAATGACACGTTATCCGTAAGTATACCCGCATTGGCCGATGGAAGAGTCTTAAGTCACGAGCCTGCTTTCTTTTCCTGAAGAGCAAGATGTCGTGCTCTATCAATATCTAATGGACATTACAGAATCAAAGAGCCAAGAATTCGACGGGTGTTTATCATATCCCAACTTCTTTGTGAATCCAGGGATGATGGAGTGTTCAAGTTATTGGTCATGACATCCCAGTGATATTTTGCATGCGTCATGTGACATATTTCGACATTATCACCGTCCGGAGTCTGCTTTCATAGCGAGGTGATGTAAGTACGATATAATAATAATAATGATGATAATTATGATAATAATAATAAGAAGAAGAAGAAGAAGAAGAAGAAGTCAATTCAAAGTAGCCTTTGACATCGTCGGACCATGACGTAATGGAAAGTTGCCCACAGGCTGGCCAACTGACCTCACGCCAATAACGGAGCATTGCACCGCACTGCAATCTTTGTTGGACTAACAAGGGGAGAAGAGCATTTCGTTAAGGCAACTTCTAACTTCTAAACGGTGTAAACAAAATTTAAATATAAATGCTTCTACATTTCTAAAGAATTTTCATCAACTTATTTTTTTAAAAAAGGTCTGATTTGATAGAATCTGTTGATATTCTTCCGAGAATGAAACGTGTCATTTTTTGCTTAATAGTGTGGATGTTTTCAAGTATGCTAACAGTGTTTTAGGTGTAATGTTTATAGTGTTCTACAGACTGAAAAAGTTAGGTTAACGGAGTCCTTCTTAGCATATTTTCTTCTGTTAGTAATGTACGCCATCTTCTTCCTTCTTATCATTAATGCTTCCCGTTTCACGAAATTATATTAACTAATCTATGAACTGCCCCACGACTTCGAACTCTGTAACACCTGCGAATTTCCCCCGAAATAATCATTTACCAGAACGTGCGGGTTATATACGGACATGCGAATCGTAAATAAACACCCAATGTGGAAAATAATAATTAGAGCCATTGTTATTTTTCACTTACTCTCACGTCACTTTGCACATAGCTGTTGCTCTCACTGAAACACAAAAAAAAAAAAAAAAAAAAAAAAAAAAAAAAAAAAAAAAAAAAAAAAAAAAACTGAGTTGCGAGAAGTCAGAACCGGTAGTGCCCGCAGACCCCACCCCGGTCTCTTCCGCTCAACTGTCAGTGTAATCACGTCCGGTTCCAAGATAATTAGATGACTCAGTAATGCCACAACACTATGTACTGCGGGAGGCTTCCCAGTTTTCCGCTTGAGGAATCTGGTAAACATAAAATATAACTTTACCTGCATAAGAAATATTGTAGACGAAGGCCGGGTAGCTTGGGTACGCTGGTCTGCCTTTGGTCCAGATCTTGTCTATCAGGTTCTCCTTAACTTCCACCAAAGTCATGTTGACACTAGCTGACAAAAAGTACACACAATGAAATTTACAGCACAAAGAAAAAGCAATTGACAAGATTCAATGAATGCTACTACAAATTATAATCATACATTTTTAAATTTGAATAATAACTTTTTAAGAGGGTTTCACACACTAAGACATTTTTATTTTTGCTTTTCAGATTTATCTGATTAAGCACAACTTTCTTCGTCTCTTTACCTACTTCTTACAAACATTTCCGCTAGTTTCTCCAAGATATATTAGCGAAGAAATGTATACTTGGACTCATGAGAGTTGCAGTGACATTTGAGTGGCGAAAGCAGTAACTACACGATGCGCTGCGTTGCCATAGTTACCTCCGCCTGAGATGTATCATAGTTTATTATACGCTGAGTGTTTGATAAAACACATTGGCCATGGCCGGACTTTACTAAGGCCGTGACATTGGAGATCCGACAACGCCGCTTGGAGTCAAGCATATGACTTCTGAGTTCGTAATTTGTAAAGAAGTCTAACGTGGTGTATCATTATATTTTGTGTTGAGCGCGAATTTACTTGATGGCATTGTTTAAAATTCGAAGTATATTGAAGATATTTTATGTGTTATAGTTTAAAAAATTAACCTACACGCTATTTGGCATCCTGGAACGGCATTAATTTACGGCAAAGGTGAGCTTTCTCATGTTGCAGTATATGACAATAACAACAAAAGCTAGGCTTAATTTCAGATGCCAAGGCATTGCTGTGTTCCTTCGTGCTCCAGCAACTATGATTCTAATAGACAGTTGTGTGGTGCCAATTATAATGTATCTGTTTAACAAGTTTTTGAAGCTGAGAAGAAGATAAGAGTGCAGTGTTTCCTAGGATTAAGGTCTGCAAAATATAAAGAAATATATTTAAGCAAGGACATGTTTGAATTAGATTCCGATTCATTGAACATAACTGACGAAACGTATATATGCAGTGAATTTTCCAGCGTGCCAGTGAAAGTAAATGAAATAGAAGTAGACTTTGATAACATGTTTCCTGTCATTTACATTTTAGGTTATGCAGCTTTTAAGTTAGCCAGTAAACTTAGTTGCAGGTACTGTATCTCGAACATATCAAATGAAACAGTGGAAAATTGCATGTTTAATAGCTTAAACAGAGGTGCGTTATCGGTCCCATCAGAATTGCTCTTAAATGTGTGTACAAGTATATATAAGATCATGCAGATTTTAATCTCTGAGGAATATGAAGTAGCATTCTTTCAGAGTAAGAATCAGAAATGTGAATTGATTCAGCTTGCTAGGCAAAGTGTAAGTGATTCAAGGGAGTGCTGCTCATATTGTGAAAAACCTCTAAATTAACTTATCTGCCTATCTTTGCCCTATTTTGCAAAAAATTTGATCAACAACTTCACGAAACATGTTGATGATACTGATGCCATGGTTAAGAGTTCTGGCAAGAAAAGGAAACTGATGACCCTGGAGTAATTTGATTCCCAATGTTAGAAATGTATTTTGATGGACATTGGATTGTATTGTTTTTTCTAGTTGTAACCATGTGTTTGTTTATTCTCATCTTTACCTTGGCGTATTTATTTCAATTTTCACCTTGTTTTATATGTATCCAATGAAAACTGCTCTTCCAGCAACGTTTTATTTGAGAAAACATCATTGAAGGTTAACTTCCCATATGTTACAAGTAAGACTCCAAGGAGTAACAGTACAGTGTTGCCAAGTTTCAGTGTCACGGCCTTTAGTGTAGTCTGGCCATGCATTGGCCCAAAGGAATTCGATAAACTTTGACCGGGTCATAAGGCAGATATGTTATAGTACAGAATAGAACACTAGGTACCCCACATTGGCATTTGTATTATTTTACGCCGATTGTTAATGGTCCACTTCAAGAATAAAACACGGAAAATTGTTCAACTAGCCAGTGATTAACTAACAACAAAAATAGTATTCGGTAACGAAACACGTAAAGCAATAAAAATAACACAGTACCACTCTGAATTATATCACACACGCGACTAAGAACAAGCCAATCTACGTGCGGATAACATCCATTAAATGTTTTCCTTGTTCCGGTATATGTCATCGTTACTTCTTGATTTCCAGAGTTCTGTAGTTCTTAGCGGGCCGAGTATTTTCCGTATATATATTTTTTCTTTCCAGTACTTCTAATGTATTCACTTGTAATTAAGTACTAGACATTCACCTGCTTACAGGCATTTCGCTTTGAGCGCTGTGTTGTAGTGTTTTATTTTGAGGATTTTAGATGAACATTTTTTGCTGTAGATATTTCTAGTTATACCGTATACTCTTTCCATCTTGTGTATCCTTCCTTCTACAGCGGATTTTTTCCAAACCATTTTCATGAATTGTTTGGCCCAGGTATTTGAATTTCTTTGCCTTCTTTATTCGACCAATTCCTGTTACTAGAAATTGTGGAGCGTTCTTTTTATATTTGTAATAAATTTGTTTTTTCTACAGAAATGCTTAAATCTGTTTTGTTGGCTATTTCTTCCAAGAGTGACTTGTATTGCTGCATTTTTCAGGTTTTCCGAAAGTATGGCAAAATCATCTGCAAATGCTAGGCGGTTTTATTTCCATTCTTCTTCCTATTATTCTTATTAGCCAGTCCTGTGGTATAGAAGTAGCATACCTGTTTCTCATTCCAAGGGTTCGTTTTCCGGCCAGTTCAAGTATTTTAATTCTGGACTAAGGAGTAGAACAGTGTTCGCTTCTCACAAAAACGCACAGAATAACGTATTGCACGTATTGCCATGGTTACAATGGCGTCGGAAAATTTGATGACACTCATTCCAAATAGACTAAAAACATATCCATGTTAATAAGAGAGTTTGTGAATTACTGTCGTTTCAAGTCAGAACGCTCGCTACAAAGCTTGATTGATGCCCAGACGTAAACAAAATGAAACTCAAGGCCTCATGCTTTCGCCAATTGAGATAAGACTCAACAAGGCCTGCACGACTGAAGGAAAGAAACACATTCATTTAGAAGGCGGAGTATGCAGATGACAGCACATGTCAACGGTTACTATGGATACTGCGAGACTAATATTGACAATAAGGAAAATACCTCATCAATCACTTTCGATTTATTCTTCGGTTCTGAGGAAAATAAGCATTGTCTAAAAATAGGTTTCAAACCGTAGATTAAGGACAAGCTGTGCCAGATTGTTAACAAAACAAAATATAATTCCAGAATTGGGAGATTTCCGAAATAACCTGGTGAGGATTGATCAAGTGCCGGGGAAACCTTTCTGGACTGTAGTAAAGAATCTTGGAAATAAATTGTTTGTCCAACCCTTGGCCCGGTCCTCTTCGGGGTCGGGTATGAGGTGAGATGAATCTGTCGTGGCGGGTTTTTATGACCGGATGCCCTTCCTGACGTGAACCTCATCAGAGGAGTTAATGCGATAAAATGAACGACGTGATATATGATATTAGGAAGGGAGGGGGTGAAACCTGGTGCCGGCACATAGCCTACTCCTGTCGAATAGCACAAAGGCTTAACATCCCCATCCGACGGACGAATCACCATCAACAGCGTCACATGCCCCCACTCCACACGAGCACTGCGGAGAGATTTGGAATTTAATCCAGGACTTTGGCACGGAGTCTAATGATTAGAAATAGTTGTATACCACCACATCTCGCAGGCCTACCCTGCCGGCCAACATTGTGATGGTGAACATTTTTCGACCAACGGGACTCAACCGGCTAACCTCGGTGTCCTACGGTATCCCCTGCCTGTTGTAAGAGGCGAATAAAAATGGGGCTCAGGGACTCTGAACTTGGGAGCGTGCTTGGCGATCACTGGGTCCTACTCTTGTTCTTTCTCGACTCCGACGTTATTAGAGCATTTGAGGGCTAGGAAGTTTTTCATTTTGACGCCCTTCACGACCTTTGTCTTTTTTTGACCGATACCTTCGTTTTTCAAAATGTCGGACCCCTTCCATTTTTTCTCTATGATTAGTGTTAATAGAGGATGCTTGCCTTATTGTACTACCTCTTAAAACGATAATCCACTGTAAATATACTTTTAAAATCTAGCACATTCAATTTTTTTTGCTATTTGTTTTACGTCGCACCGACACAGATAGGTCTTATGGTGACGATGGGATAGGAAAGGCTTAGGAATATGAAGGAAGCGGCCGTGGCCTTAATTAAGATACAGCCCCAGCATTTGCCTGGTGTGAAAATGGGAAACCACAGAAAACCATCTTCAGGGCTGTCGACAGTGGGGTTCGAACCCACTATCTCCCGAATACTGGATACTGGCCGCCCTTAAGCGACTGCAGCTATCGAGCTCGGTGCATTCAATAATAAGAAACAGGCCTAAGTAATATTATTATTTATTATTACACGGTATTTTGAATTTATTTTATTCCCCGCTCAACTCTGGACAGAATGAAATAAATGTCACATTTGATGGGTGATCAGAAAGGACACTGCCCTTGAGGGGGTAGAGGTGGGATCCCTGGCTGAGTCCGAGGGAAAAACCGACCCTGGAGGGTAAACAGATTAAGAAGAAGAAGAACAAGAAGAAGATCAGAAATAATTTCAATAGCAAATTAAATACATTTTAAAGTTTTCACATAGGAACGATCTTCTATTTTCACGCAACATTGTCTTGTAACGGGTAAAGGAGCGCATATTTAAAATACGTCAAGTCATTGGAGTTCAATTGAGGCTCATCTTGATGTCGTTTCCTACGCACTTGTCTCTTTCTATACAGCTTTCCCCCACCGAACTCACATAAATATATACTTCCAAGAAACGTAATTGTAAGAAATTGACGACAACAATTAGGAAATGTGAAAAATCCGTCTTGGAGACGACTGTAAGCAGGTATGCGAAAGTGAAATAAAAAAGATTAAAATATGACAAGAATACGAACATTTACGGAAAATATGACCGTAATATGAAAAATTACCGACAAATGACAAACAACGTTAAAAAAAAAACCAAAATATGACTTTATATGACCCGTGAAAATTGCATAATTTTAGTTATCGTAGATAAAATCATGCTTAAGTTGAATTTTCCCTGGAAAAAATATAAAGAAATAATATGCCGTGTCATAAACATCCGTGCCGTAGTTATGAGAGTGAGATATCTTCTGATAGGACGATAGCAGTAATTGTACCTATGTATAATTAAAGAAACAGAAGGGGTTACAACAACTATGGAGGTATTTCATTCATTGATCAGTATACCGCAAAGTGTTGATTGACCCCACACGGCGTGTAAGGTTACTTTTTTCTCTTTCTATTCACTGGATCTTGTCTAGCCTGAGGCTACCAGAGCAAGTGCCCTTTAAACCTCTATATCTTAAAGACAACAAAATAAAGTCTTTCAGTCCGGTAAATTACACAGAGAAATGCAAGAGAACCTTGAAGTCTGCTCGGAAACCTGTTTCCTACGTTACGGTTATTTCTGAATCTGCTGCAGTTCTGTTTGTGACAAGACGGGATTGTTGATTTTGGATGACCCACTTTCTAAAATGAAGAGTTGTGTTTTTTTATCCACCATCCATCAAGATACAAGACAGATGACTAAATAACGTTGAAAGGAATGTCAAAAGTGATGGAATGTTTTCTGTGTGTTTGACGCCATGTGATGGCCTTTCAAGGACGCCAGAAGGAGTGTTGCAATCGTTGAGGTTTTAAATAATTCTTCACGGTGGTTGATAGGTTTATTAGTACGGGCAATTAAAGGCACTGACAAACGGCCCACAGTGAGTCACAGGTGTTAGACAAGGCTATAATATTTCACCTTTGTTCTTCATAGTTTACAGGGACGCGGCCAGGGAGGGTGTTACTGGGGGTTACACACCCCCCTGTGGAATTTTTACAAAAAGAAAATTAGCATAAACTAACAATAAACTAAATAAACATTCAGAGACATAACTGAAGATCCAATAGGTCTGTTCAATCTATCTTCTAAGAAGTCTCGAAAGTTTGATTGTAGGTCGTAAACTGAACTGAGTTGTAAAACTGTTTACCTTAATCGTATTGTTCTTGTTCTGTATTTGAATGTAAGATTTTGTAGTGTACTGCAGTCCGAATATCAACATAATTCACTTATATCAGTGTCCTAGCACACGCGCATCACACACGCACACGCACCTTCGTTATGTTCTAACAACAACCCCACTCCCTTGGGTGTTGCACGAGACCAGCAAGCCCCCTATCGAGAAACACCCTCAAATGGCCCAGTTAGATTGCACCATTCTGCGGAGATGACTTCATGCCTGCTTTCCCTCCTCTCGCGACGGCAATTTCTTCTCCTGCCGCTAGGACATCCCATACCGGACCACCCAACATTTTGCATCAGAGAAAAGATGATGATGATGATGATGATGATGATGCTTGTTGTTTTAAGGGGCCTAACATCGAAGGTCATCGGCCCCTACATCAGAGAAAAACACGAGGGCAAATTTTCAAATCAAGTCAGGTAAGAATATCTGCAGTTATTTCTTTCTTAATCTGTTTACCCTCCAGGTTTGGTGTTTCCATCGGACTCAGTGAAAGGGCAGTGTCCTGGAACGTGAGACTTTTGATCAGGGGATACAACTGGAAAGGAAGACCAGTACCTCGCCCAGGCGGCCACGTCTGCTACGCTGAACAGAGGACTTGTGGGGGACGGGAAGATTGGAAAGGATAGACAAGGAAGGGGCCATGGTCTGAAGTTAGGTACCATCCCGGCATTTGCCTGGAGGAGAAGCGGGAAACCACGGAAAACCACTTCGAGGATGGCACAGGTGGGAATCAACCCCCCCCCCCCGCCCCGTCCTCTATTCGGTTCACCTCCAGAGGCTGAGTGGACCCCGTTCCAGTGCTCGTACCACTTTTCAAATTTCGTCGCAGAGGCGGGAATCGAACCCTGCCCTCTAGAGATGGTAGCTAATCACACTAACCACTACACCACAGAGACGGACTACCTGTAGTTAAACTGTGTAACTAGGCTCTTATTTCCTATTTTTTAAAATATCGGTTATATTTCAGTTTCAATGGAAATGTAGTTCATTACTTAACGATAATGGAGTTCCTCGTTATTTTCTGTAAGCTCCTCATAAAAACGTGACACTGAAAATTTTTGTGCAACACCTAGCTTCAGATACCACTGGATGATATTAGGCTTAAAGATTATTATTATTATTATTATTATTATTATTATTATTATTATTATTATTATTATTATTATTATTATTTAATAAATTAGAGATGCCGTGGTATAATGTACCTAGTTGCTCCTCTAGGGTCTGCCAGCCGAAGTTGGACATCAGCTTGGGGTCCGCGCCCACTCTTGCTCCATATCCCAGTCCCTCGCTGAGCCACTCAGCTACAGTGGTGTGGACGAGTTCCCACTGACAGTCCAGCTGCTGGTCCGCCTGCAGGAAGTACCGTCCATCTGTCCAGACGCCGGCTCTGGTGGCTGTCACGACGGCCAGCCCGTTACTGCCGGCGAACCCCGTCAGGAAGTAACAGCGTCGATCCCGCTCCGGCACAGACTCGCTCTGAAACAGGAGGCCATGATCACTATTGAAATCACTGCCTTCGCGATATGCAGAAAGCGCGCCAAGGCGGTCTAAGTTGTACTTGTGCATATAATACTCTATGAACCCAGGCCGAACGCACAATGTTTGTACTCTGCGCTACGCCCGCAAGCAGCCTGCACGTGTTCGACCTGGCAAGCATCGGTCGCCAGCTGTTAACATGGTGAGACAGTTATCATTGCAACACCGTAGTTCCGTATGTAAAAATTATTTTAATTACGAGTCGGCTCGACGGGTACGCGATGCATTTGTTCAGCAATTTCCTGGTGAAGTGCCACCTTCACGAGCACAGATACACGTAATTGTAAAAAAAAAAAAAAAAAAAAAGATTTAACAGAGGAAAAGCTAGCTGACACTGGTGCGAATCTTGAACAGTCGCCGAATAAATCACTCACATAATTAGCACAACAAGTAGGGGTTTCGGTTTCTTCTGTACACAGAGCTACAAAGCTGTTACACATCAAACAGTACAGGTATACACGGGCCCATTGTTTGAAATCTGCTGATCCAGCCACAAGAGTGAAATGCTGTGAGTGGTATCTTGCATCACTGAATGATCGTTTATTCGACCCACAGCCTGTGTTCTCGTCGGGCGAGGCCTGGTTTCATCTTAATGGTCGTGTGAACAGTCTCGCTATTGGTGTGCAGAAAATCCTAATGGTGTTTATAAGTCCCTCATTATGATAGGAAGACTGCTGTGCTGTTAGTGCGAGACGACAGTAAATGCAGAGAGGTACCAAGATGACAGTTTGACGGCGTTCTTCCACCAGTGTACGGAAGAACACTCAGTCCCTGCTCATACAACATAAGATCTCCTCCTTACAATCTCGGAAGTGTTTGCAAAGAGAGTAATCAGTGCTGGTGTATTTCCCCTTCGTTCTTCAGATCTAACAGGGTGCAATTTTTACTTGTGGGGTGAACTAAAACAAAAAGTGTATCGAACAAATCCTCACACATTGGAGGATCTTAAAGAAGATATTACAAATGAAATCAGAAACATTATAGTGGCAGAAGTCACTCGTGTCAGCCAGAATGTGGTTACCAGATACAATGCCTGTACAACCCAGGCAGGACGACACTCCAGCATCTTTTATAAGGTAAGATTTCATATATATTGTATGGAAGCTTAAAGCAGACCAGCCGCGCGCGACATAAGTTTAACTGAGGTAGCTGCCGTAGCGCACAGTACTGACACCGTTCATTCGGTCTGAGTTTATTTATTTATTATTATTATTATTATTATTATTATTATTATTATTATTATTATTATTATTTGCTTTACGTCGCACCGATACAGATATGTCTTATGGCGACGATGGGATAGGGAAGGCCTAAGAATTGGAAGGAAGCGGCCGTGGCCTTAATTAAGGTACAGCCCCGGCATCTGCCTGGTGTGAAAATGGGAAACCACGGAAAGCCATCTTCAGGCTGCCGACAGTAGGGATCGAACCCACTACCTCCCGATTACTGGATACTGGCCGCACTTAAGCGACTGCAGCTATCGAGCTCGGTGGTCTGAGTTTACATGAGAGAACCAGTAGTAGCTGAGAACATTCTTTACACAATTGTGGCTGTTGAAAGACAGGCCTTTGTTTTTAAGTATACTGCATGCCTGTTCTCTGAACTTATCATATCAGGATTTACGTAAACACGTAATGAGTAGGCCTATGTGACATGCGTTGTAATTTGCCCTCTGTTTTAGTTATTACTCTCGTAATTTCGTTTACCAGAGTAGAAGTTAATACGAGCGACAGAATCTGCAACATTTAACTTGCTCGCCACGGAAATAGCGATGATGATGATGCTTATTGTTTAAAGATGCCCAGCATCTAGGCCATCGGCCCCTAAGTGTACTAAATGAGACGAAATGTATTAATTTAAAAATCCAAAACTCATCCACTGACCAGAATTCAAAACGTGATGATGAAGAATGAATGGATGAATATGAATTTAATATAATCAGCGGATCCGACCCGCAATGCCCCACCTTCGCAGAAACTACCTTAAAACTGGCCAAGGGACTCCTTCCACAGCACAAGCTTGAATCGATAATGCTTGCTGTCTAAAGGGATCCAAAATCCAGGTCATCCGCCCCTCATAATGGTACTTATCGCTAGGAAAGTAGAATCATGGTATTTGTCATGTTGCGGTGCTAATCAAAAGTAGTGTAGAATCGCGGCATTCCACTCATTATGATATTACTCACAGGCAATGTAATGCGCACTTGTAACACAAACCTATGGTGTTCCTCACATAGTGGGTTCTAATCACAGCGACTCGTTACTATCCCACCGAGCTCGATAGCTGCAGTCGCTTAACTGCGGCCAGTGTCCAGTATTCGGGAGATAGTGGGTTCGAACCCCACTGTCGGCAGCCCTGAAGATGGTTTTCCGTGGTTTCCCATTTTCACACCAGGTAAATGTTGGGGCTGTACCTTAATTAACCCGGTCTCGAAAGCCCAGAATATCGGCTGAGAGGATGCGTCGTGCTGACCACACGACCCTCGTAATATGCAGGCCTTCGGGCTGAGCAGCAGTCGCTGGGCAGGCTACCTTAATTAAGGGCACGGCCACTTCCTTCCCACTCCTAGCCCCTTCCTGTCCCATCGTCACCATAAGACCTATCTGTGTCAGTGCGAAGTAAAGCAACTTGCAAAAGAAAAAAGAAAAAAAGACGTTACTATCCCGTGGTGTTCCTCACATAGTGGGTATTAATCACGAGTATTCTAAAACCCATACTGATTCACCCTCTGCTGCTATTAATCACAAACCTATTGTGTACCAACAGTAACATAGTGGTACTACTCGCAAGTAAAGGCGATGCATGGTGTTCCTCGCGTGGTGGTACCAATTACAAGTAGTCTCACGGTTCTAATTCAGTCATCCCTTGGTCGCCCCTTTTAGTCACCTCTTGCAATAGGCAGGGGATACCGTGGGTGTATTCTTTGTCTGTGTCCCCTACATACAGGGGGTACGCAAACAGCGAATGAGAGGTGTGGTAATGATTACTAACGGATATTCTTCTTTGACCAACTTCAGTACGTACACAAATTCTACCCTAATTTTTTTAATGAAGTAGTTAATAACGTAAAAACTGAGTTCTAACTTAAAAGCATCAGAGCTAACAATGACACACACTTTCTTCCTCTTGAGTTGTCCTGTAATGCGTATTTATACGTCTTAGTTTCGGAAATGAGTATTAAATGTGTTAATGCCGTTAAATAATTTGTTTACTTAACCCCGTTATCACCACAAAACAAAGCCGGCTAAATGGCTTACTGCTGACCAGTGGGTATTCTTGTACTGACACTCACTGAACGAACTTAATTATTCGTGGAAGTCGATCGGAACCTTGCAACACCGCGCCTCAGAATAGCTGTTGGTTGTCCGACAAGAAGTGGCGCGCATGCCCGGTAAGCACGGCTACTGCGCACGCGCTAATCTCAAGTCTCAAGGCCTGACAATAAACATCGGTTCCGTCCGCGGTGATTCTTGTGAACTTCGGTGAAGTTTCGAACTGGTAGTGCTTTAGTTACACATTTACTGTAAGTACTGCCTAATGAACAGTTTAATAATGAACACGCATCTCTCTCAGAGAGCTCGACTAATGTTTGTAGCTTATTTTAGTATCTGTTACTCATGTCGTACCTACAAGCTGCCGCCATTTCTCGTGAGACGCAGATAGTACAGGGCGGTCATCGGCCGGTGGAGTGACCGCTTAAAATACCACGTATGTGGAATGAAAAATGGTATTAATTACTTTTGAAATGGTGTGTGAAATGTTGTTGTTAGCTATAGTGATAGCGGCGATTTCGGTGATTGGAGGAGTGGAGAATAATCCTGGACCTCCAAATTGGGAAGAGATTGAAGGAAAAAGAAAAAGATGTGATAAAGGAGATGAGCCAAGTCGACATGACAAGGGATCAGAATAGGGATATCCTGAAAGTTGAAGCGGTAGTGATTAGAGTAGGCCTAGAAAAATGCCACGATGACATCACAGCAGCCGCTTCGACTTCGGGTAATTATTGAGGGGCCATGATTAACATGAACACAGGCAGGTGAAATGAGGAACAACTATTAATGCAAACATTCCTATATAATAACCATATTCACAAACAAACAAACAAACAAACAAACAAACAAACAAACAAACAAACAAACAAACAAAACAATAATAGAGCTTGTTTCTCAAATACATTTTTGAACGAATTTTATGTACGGAGTTTTCAGTAACATTCACAATTAAACAGACAAATAGAACTTCATTCTTAAATAAATATTCTGAAGGAATGTTTTATATACAAAGCTTATAAAAAAATATCACAAGTAAAAAAAAAATAGAACTTGCTTCATAAATAAATTTTGTGAATAAATGCCCTAGTACTGTACCAGGTATATGCATAAGTTTTTGCCGGGTTTTGCAGTAAAAACACGTAATTTTCAACGGAAATTAATTTTTTTAATTCAAAATTTTGGCCATCGGCTTCCACACACTTCGTCCATCTTTCAGACAAGTTATGAATACCATGCCAGAAAGACTGCTTGTCTTTTGCGGCAAACAATTAATCGAGCCATTACCAAACTTCCTCGAGATTGCTGAAGTGTTGCTCTGCGAGCGCGTGCCCTATTCATGCGAACAGGTGATAGTCAGATGGCGCCAGGTCAGGGCAGTACGGCGGGTGTGGAAGTACGTCCCATCGAAGAGATTTCAAGGTGTCTTTCACTGGTTTCTCTGTGTGAGACGGCGCATTGCCGTGTAACAAAACCACTTTGCCATGTCGTCTGGCCCATTCCGGTCGTCTTTCGATCAGTGCGTGATTTAAATTAAACATTTGCTGGCGATAGCGTTGAGTTTGAGTTGGGTCATCATTCAGTAACGCCTGCAATTGCTCGTCTTCGCACTTTGGTGGTCTACCAGAGCGCACTGTCTGTCACATTTAAATTGTCGAAACCATGTCTTCAGATGTTCTAATCGATGTAGCGTGTTCACCATATGTTTCTACCAGCAAACGATGACTTTCCACAGCCTTTTTCTTTTGATGAAATAAGAAAGACAAAGCCTGCCACAGATGTTCTTTTCCAGGCACAAACGTCGACATGATCACTGAACGATACAACACAAACGCTAGTGTTTGGCGGACTCAACTTGTGTGTGTTGGTAGGTTAATGTCAGACGAACAAACTGACTGTGTCAAATTCACACTCCTCGTACTGTTCGCTGGCGCCATATCTATACACCTGGTATATTATGCATTTCATGATACGAAATGTGAAAGCTCTACCATCAGATGTTCAGGCAGAACAGTCTCCATTGAGAAATGTAGTTCTCTGAAGGAATGCCCGCTTTCTAATCTCATTTCTTGATATAAAACCATCTACTACCTTCTCCAGATTTAACGCCTTAGCAGCCAAACTCCACGTTTCAATGGGACTTATAGTGCCCTGCCCCACTAAGATCCCTTGGGGCGGGGGCAGAAAACACCTTGTCCACCCCCCCCCCCCAAGTCAGCGTCACTGTATCACATGATGTTGGAGCAGCGCACACGAGAGCTGGAGAGACAGGCCCGAAACAACACTTTCACAACATAACAGATGCCTCATCATGTGACGTTAAAGAGAAGAGTGTCGAGCATAAACGATCGTTATTAACATCTGTGTTGAATTATAACGGCAAGGGTGGGAGTGAATTGCACTAAATCTGATGTGGATGTCGTAGCCTACAGAGAATCGGAAGGTATCAAGGAAATAGAAAATATAAGTGGGATGTTTATAGGCCTTTCTTGTGATGGGTTTCTAAATCTGACGGTGACAAGGACGGCCTGGCGTTCTTTACAATATCACTTTCCTCCTGAACACTGCTCGATATTCATCTAACTGCCTTGAAATGAACAATAAAAAGGTGGAGGAAGCGAGAATGTTTACAGTGCCGCAGCGAGGAACAACCATGGGCCTGCCACGATCACTCGAGACCTCTTCTGGCTTGAAAATGCACAGGCCTAATTGCATGCATGGTTTAATAAATTAATATTATTCCTGTCTGAAGTAATAAACTTGCGCAGCAATCATAGCAACCGCGGAAAACGCCCTGCATATGGCATACCGCTAGTCAACTGTAGGTCTAGTATACAGCTTGTCAAATACGCTGGAAGACAACCGTATCTTTACCTGATGCTCGTCGTTGGACGTGACGATGTAGGCGTCCACGGGCAGTCCTTGCTCGTAGCTGTCCATGGACATAACATAGCGGAGATCTCGCACTTGCTCCTTGGTGTCGATCATCCCAGGAGGCGGCGCCTTGTTCGGTGGCAGCGGGCACAGCTTACGTCCTGGCATCACAGATGCCCCTTCACCTGCCCCAGTGGCCAGGGCCAGCACCACTGGAAACAAAAGAAAGAGTTACTCTGAGAGCGACCCATACTTCATGCGAGTGTAAACAGAGGGTGGGAAATTAGAGACAAGTTAAACATCTAACTTGTTAGAGAAGAAAATTAACATAAACGTGGTCGAGCGTCGTAACTCGTTCCTTTAAGATGATCGCCATGTTTAACTTTTTAGTGCTGGAACGTCTGCATGTACAGTAAGATGATATTTAGGGCAAGGACTCAGACCTGTGATCAGGCAATAGGTGTAATGGAACGGTAGGATAACACCTATAAAAGGGACCATGAAACAGTAGAAATGTCCCTGCAATAGGGGGCCGTGGAACAATAGGATACCCCTATAATAGGGGCCATTAAACAGTAGGATAACCCCTATAATAGAGCCCATTTAACAATACGATAACCCCTATAATAGGGGGCTATGCGATAGTACGATAACTATAATAGTGGGGCAATAAACAGTACGACAATCCCTACAATAAAGGGGGATTGAAAAGTAGGATAACCCGTATATTATGCGCGATGGAACAGGTTTATAGCCCTTATAATAGGGGGAAATGGACCAGCTGTTCAACTCGCATTGTAGGAGGCCATGGAACTTTATGTGGGTTGATGGGCAGAGTCTCCCAAACGGTGGTATGGTGTGGGAAATTCCTGGGTGTTGCCGGTTCCAAACTCATGCAGTTAAGGAGGGGATGAAGGTTTTCCGAACATTTTACTAACGTTTCACGGGGAAAACCCGTTTCTTCTTACAAATAAAATATCAAGTGTATAGAATCATTCGAAGAATAATAAGAATAGTAATGTGTGTATTTGTCATTTTGGAAGATATGACCAAAATATACGCACAGACAGAATTTCGAAACAAGTAACGTAAACTTATCACTTTAGTGGCTCTTGTGTACAATATATTATACAATACTATGGCGAATTTACTTAATGTAAATTATAAATAATTTAGATTCGTCGCGGCGCAAATCGTCCAGGTATCCGCTAAGAGGACGATAAGTTAAGAATAACCTGCATGTGTGTTTGTGGCACCACTAAGTCAACACATACGGTTTAGATTTGTAAAAACGTTCTTCTTGTTTTCATTATCCCCGCCACGTGACCCACATCTTGGTTTACCTCCAGACACAGAGCTTGTGTTTGTTCCAGCTCTTCAAAGTGGCTACAACGAGAGTAAACAAGTTTTTCTTGGAGTAACGTCATGTTGGCTGTGAATCGTCAGCAAAGCCTCCCTCTCAGACTGTAATGTCAGGGGGCTCTGTCTTCCCTGTCAAGTTCCTCGGCCCCCTATCTCTTTCAGGCACTTTCGCAAGTATGTACAGTTTGAGAACAGGGAATACCTCACGAGGTTTACGGATCTGACAGCTGAAGACATTCTGAGAGGAAAAAAAAAAACACTTTTCCCTTTGCGAAAATCAAATGACCATACATATTATATCTCGGTCCTGGCCCCCGACCATAAAGCATATTTATATTAAAATGACATGTTTTGAAACAAAAGTACATGTTTATTATGGATTTATAATAGTTGTTACAAATCGCACCAGTACCAGCCTCTCAATGCATGAGTCACATTTTGTGTACAGTCGTAGAAAGTTTGCATAACATTTTCAAAAATGCCACTGGCTGTTTCAGTACCCTTAGACTTTTTTTTTCTAGTTGTTTTACGTCGCACCGACACAGATAGGTCTTACGGCAACGATGGGACAGGAAAGGGCTAGGAGTGGGAAGGAAGCGGCCGTGGCCTTAATTAAGGTACAGCCCCAGCATTTGCCTGGTGTGAAAATGGGAAACCACGGAAAACTATTTTCAGGGCTGCCGACAGTGGGATTCGAACCTACTATCTCCCGAATACTGGATACTGGCCGCACTTAAGCGACTGCAGCTATCGAGCTCGGTACCCTTAGACGCACGCTTATAAACTTCGCGCGGCGCTCTACGAAATTTCAACATTTCTGTACGAAGCAAGTTGTGGATTCAAAAAGCATATTGAGCTTGAGAACATGACCCAATTAAATAAAGGAGGTGAAAGATGGAACGAAGATGAAGGGACGAATTGTACCGAAACATGAGGAAGAAGAAATAAGACTCAAAAGAGCAAGATTTGCTGCATATGGAGACAGCGGGCAGGACGAGAGGAAAGACGGGAGGTATGTGGATTGTCTGGATCAGGCAACACCACCTAGATATAAGGCCTGTGCATGGTGTCGAGATTAAAAGGAAAATGGCGGACTGTTGAGGCAATGCCTTGTGAAAGTGATCCGTAATTTTGTCATACAAAAAACAATAATGGTCTACAAGTGTTGTGTGCCTAATTGTAGGGGAAACTACAGTGCCAATAGCAAAGTACAGATTTTTAGATTTCCGAAAGATGAAGATCTAAAAAAGAAATGGATATGTGCAATAAAGCGCGAGAATTTCGTTCCAACGAAGTATTCAGTGGTAAGTAACTAGATACTAGGTTATGCATTTTTTATTCGCAAATGTTTTATTTCATAGTGTGTTCATATATTAATATAATCAAGAGATGGTAGTATAATATATCTGAAAAAATGGCTATTAGGTTAGACGGGATCTAACCTCTAACATGTATGGTGAAATTCGTTCAGGTTAGGTTAACTGATTGTCTGTAATTGCAGGTTTGTGAATTACATTTTAATCCGTCCGAAATAAGGAAACATACTGAGTTCCACTGTGAGGATGGACAGCTTATAACTCTACCACTGAAGGTTCCACGACTTATCCCCAGTGCTGTTCCTTCACTTTTGCCAAATTGCCCAGCGTATTTGAGTAGTTCAAAAACGTATCGAGAAGGTCCTGAAGAGAAGAGAAAATGAAAATATCCAGGCAGCAATCGAGGAGAGTGAAGTAGAATATAATTTACACAAGAATAGAATAACATTTTCTAATTTCACTGACCTGAAAGAGAAGTTAAATAATCTGAATGTAGGTGAATCATGGGACATACTTCACAGAGGTGTAAATATAGTAATAGTTAAAATTGTGTTGAACCCTGAACCTGAAATAATTAGTTCTATAGTTATCAATGAAATTTTGGAGTTAAGTGTATACTATAAGAACATAAAATTAGACAGTATTGGTAACTTTCATTTCCCACAGTCTGTAAAGGACTTGGATGAAATTTCAGTGCTTCTTGAAAAAGTTGACACGTTAAGTTCTGAGGTTCACAGTGCAAACAGCACTAATGACATTTTAGGTTTAGCAGCATACCTTTTGAAACAAGTCAGCATGTTAGAACCGAGACTAAAAGGACAACTTGAATTCATGATTGAACAGATTGCACTTTGGTCACACGAGAGGAGGAGTTATAGTCCATCTTTTCTGATTTTATCTTCAATATTGCAGTCCATTTCACCCCATTGCTATGCATACCTCAGACATCTCAATTTATTGTATCTGCCTCATCCATGTACCATCAGGAGGCTTTCTTCTTCTTTAAAAGTAGATCCTAGAATAGAACAGCACGATAACAATTTCCTGAAGTATATAAGGGATAAATTTTCTGGCAATGATAGTGATAAGTTCATTGTGCTTATGATGGATGAAATTCATGTTAAACCATTAATGGACTATAAAGGTGGTAATGTTGTTGGAAAAGCATTCAATGATGAGCAGTTAGCAACAGGTGTTTATTGTTTTATGGTTTCAAGTTTGTTATCTGATTTTAAGGAAGTAGCTCACATATTACCTGTAAAATCAATTACTGGAGAATATTTGCATGGTGTACTAAGAAAAGTTATTGTAGGATTAGAGGAAATAGGGTTTAAAGTTGTTTGTGTTGTTAGTGATAATAGTTCTGTAAACAGAAAATGCATGCAAATATTTTCACCTGAAAATGAATTGAAATGTGTTTACCCGCACCCTGCTGATGAGAGCAGACCACTTTTCTTTGTGTTTGATAGTGTTCACTTGCTCAAATGTGTTCGCAATAACTGGTTAAATCGAAAGGATGAGAATATGTGCATGAACTTCCCTGATTTTGAAGATAACAGTGCAGTGCAGTGTGCTTCTTTTCTTACAATTAAGAAATTATATGATCTTGAGCATGAAAAGTTCATAAAATATGGTTATGGTCTGTCTCTCAAAGCATTAAGTCCTTCATCATTTGAAAGGCAGAATGTAAAATTAGCTCTGCAAGTTTTCAATGACAATGTTATAGAAGGGCTGAAAGTGTTAGGTGAAAAGTGTAAGCTACCATATTATAAAGAAACAGCCTCATATATCAAAATAATAATAGATTGGTGGGCTGTTGTCAATGTCAAAACACCAGGTAAAGGGGTAAGGCTCAACAACAGCTTAATGTGTCCAGTCTCTTCGAATTCAGGGGAAGGGCTTCAATATTTGAAGAAATTCCTACAATGGCTAGTAAAGTGGAGAGATCTAGGTGTAAAAGGTTCATTATCATCTGAAACAATGGCTGCTTTGATATTGACAACTGAAGGATTGTTGATGTTGATAGAATATTGTTTGTCAAAACTTAATTTTGCATATGTCCTATTAGGAAAATTTCAAACAGACATATTAGAAGACAGGTTTGGGAAATATAGGCAGCTTGCAGGAGGGCAGTACAATATTTCTGTGAGGCAGTTGTTTGAAGTTGAAAAGAAGTTAAGGTTACTGTCATCACTGACTCTAAAGATAAGATCAAACGCATTTGGGGAGATTGAAGTAGATGAGTTCTCTGACCCGCCTCCTGAATCCTCTGCCTTTTTGGATTTTGATAATTCATTGTGTAAGAGCATAGATGTACATATAAGTTTACACGATATTGAAAACTGTAACAATGACATGCCAATTTTAGTCTATTTAGCAGGTTATTGTTGCTATAGTGTCTCAAAATATTTGAAATGTGAACACTGTAAAGGAATTCTTGTTACTGAGGACTTCATTGATGCTGATGATGAGGCATATAATCTAATTAGAAATAAGAGTAGGGGTAGGCTTTTGTTCCCTGAAATGTTTGTTATCAATGTAATAATACATAATTATCTGGTAGTAACAAAATTATGTACAGATTTTGAAACAGAGTTTCTTTTAGTAAATGATCATAGGGAGGTTGCATGTGAGAGTACAATGAAAATTATTCATGATAAAGAACTTTTGTGGGAGCCAGATATGTGCAATAACAGACATACATCAGAATGTGTTTGTAGAAAACTGGTGTGGACTTCAACAAACATTCTTTTGAATAATTATTGTAAGAAAAAAAGTTCCATGTCAAAGAATGTATTGACAAGGAAGAAACGTGTTATTTGTCAACAGGACTGAATTTCATGCAAATCTGCATTTATGTAAATAAGTGTGTTGTTGCTTTCAATTTCTTTTGTGGGTGGGGGGACAAAATAAAACATTTATTATGAATTTCGGTATTCTGCTATTCCCTTAATTCTTGAACCTCACTTGAGTTTCAGCATTATTTAGAAACCTTGTGTATCAACTATCCCTAATTTTTTCAGAAATAGTTTCTTGAAGGTGTAAGTGACTTTTATCTGAAAGAATGAGGGTTTGGGGTAATTATTTTGAGGTTTAAGTAGCCAGATCAATTAAAACATATGGTAAGATGCCATAGTGACATTATGATGATTGCCTCTATTGTCAGCCATCTTGGTTTCGTGCTCAGGCCTTATATCTAGGTGGTGTTGGATCAGGGTGGAAGGGGCAGAAGCCGAGAAATAAACATACAGCAACGAATATGCTAGAGCTCAATGACAGAAAAAGGCACAGGAATAGGATAGAGAAGCACCGGTGGTGGAGACAAGAGAAGTGGATACTGAACATATCAGAGATGGAGAGAGAGGATGAAGAAGTTCTGGGAGAAGAAAACTCAAACCATGACAAAGCTGCCCGTGGTCCTACAGAGACCGTAACGACAGAAGAAGAAACTATTTGCGGAGAGTTTGTTTTATTTTATCCTTCAAACGACAGCAATTTAATCCAATAACGTGCTTTGCAAAAAAGATTTCAAATTATTGTATTATTAAATCCGTTTACCCTCCAGGGTTGGTTTTTCCCTCGGACTCAGCGAGGGATCCCACCTTTATCGCCTCAAGGGCAGTGTCCTGGAATCAAATTACTGTAACTTGACGAACAGGCAATTTTTACACGAGTTAAAAATACCGTATTAGAACTCTCATATTTTCAAAACACGATGTTTAAGGATGGTGGAACGCTTCGTGGATGGAAGAAAATAGTAGTGTACAATCGTCTTGGTTCTGGAAACAGAACTGTAGGTTCAAATGGTGGCTGCCTGAGGACTTGTTCCCTCAAAAGTTCTACGTAGCGAACTTCAGAGTTCCGGTAACAGGAACTTCGGAATCCCAGAACTCCACGTGGACTTGATTAACAGCTGTCAGCAGATAAAATGAGACATTCCCCTGGCTACTGAAGGCTTGGAGGAGGGCGCTTGGTAAAATTTCCCTCATTAATTGTCGACGGATTGAATGATTACGCATTGGTTTCGCTACCGACCCAAAACGAATAAGGGAATATTCAATGCTTTTGGTTTTCAGTGCAGCTTTGAGGCCAGCCTGTTTCACTTAAAATTATGAAGTGTAGTGCGTTATATTCAGAACTGTTTACAAAACACTGACTAGATTAAGAAGGTCGAAGTTGTAATTAAAGTGGAACAAGGTTTAAAGAGAACGTCACAGATCGCTCCTTCGGATCATTTTAAATCCGAGATCGGGTGAACAAGATGTGGCCATGATCCTGTATGGTCTGAGACCGTGGTTAGCCGGTTCGAGTCCCGTTCGTGGAAAACAATTTCACCAACAGAATGTTGGCCGGCAGGATACGGGAGATGGTGGGATGCCATTTATAATCATTAGATTGCGTGCCGAAAGCCTGGATTCAATTTCAAACTTCTTCGCGGTGGTCATGTGGAGTGAAGGCATATGATGCTGTTGATTCGTCCGTCGGATGGAGACGTAAAGCCTAAGCACCATGTTTTACCGTCTCCCTTCCTACTGTCGTATATCACGTCATTCATTTCATCGCATTAACTGCTCTGATGAAGTTGTCAGGAAAGGCATCAGATCATAAAAACTCGCTACGAAGATTCATCTCGTTTCATACCGGACCCTGAAAAAACGGGACAAGTGTTCGAGACACACGGTGTGTGCTATTGTTTAATAAAAATTTATTTTCTGGTCGCGTAACTATCAGCTTGGGTTCGGGAGACAGTGGGTTATCATCTTCACATCAGGCAAATGCTAGGGTGAACCATAATTAAGGCCACAGCCGCTTCCTTCCCACTGCTGGCCCTTTCGTCTCACATCGTCGCGAAAAGACCTATCTGTGTCGGTGCGACGTAAAGCATATTGTAAAAAGAAAGAAAAATCTTTTCCGGAGCCTTCATTTGCGAATTAACCAAGGTCCCCTGTATGTCAAACCAGGACACTGCCTTTGATTTCACACGTTTCTTCATTTGTGTGTTTGGAACTTAATTGGCCGTCATTAAGAGATGTGACATATTGGTTAAGGACCCATAGTTCAACAGAAGATAAAAGAACTGTAGTAGCAATTGAATCCAATTGAGTCCTGAACTACTCTTCTAAGCGAAAATCAAAGAACTTAATTTTAAACTTAATGTGTAAGAATAAGGAATAAATATAACTTAGATATAGACGCCCCTGCCTTTTTATCGTATGTCTTTTTTTTCTTCTTTAATACGCTTCTCTTTTCCCCAGACTGCGTGTGCGATACATAATATTTTTAAAGTGTGGTTTTCTTATTTATGCAGTATTTTATTTCAATTCTCCGAAAAAGTCATAACTGAGGTCCACTTAAATCGTTAAATTGTAAATTACGACTCCCTCTTTCACCTCATAATAACTAATGAACGCTATGTTTGAACCATTTCACCGCTGCCTATACAGCAACATTGGAAGTAAACATTTTTAAGTTGCATACGTGATCGTGTGTTCTACTGACACACCAGCATACTAAATAACACTCTAGCAAAGAAAGGAACAGGATTTTTTTTTATGGAATATCAAAATGCTAAATATGTAATATTCATACAATATCTAACAGTATTAATGCACTAACTTTACAAAAATGTTCGTATATTCCTTTTATTATGACTTATGGTTATGATGTGAGACACTATCATAAAATATGGAGGAATTTCAAACAATTGCAAAGTCATCGTTGTTGCTTTAGATAATTTATACACTTTGCGGTTTTCTAATTTTAATGTTAAATAATCAGTTTGAAGGCATAATCGAAATGCGTTGTAAATCGTGGAGAATGTTACACAATGTATTGTTCCTGTTGCCCTCATGCCTTGAAAATGAAACAAACAATTGTTACTAAATAAAGTTAATATAGAATATACCGTACCTTCATATCCCCCCCCCCCCATTCAGTAACACAAAATTATAATACTTTTTTTTTTTTTTTTTTTTTTTTTGTAGTGATACGCTGTGTGTCACCAAGTACTTCTCCGACTTTGCCATGGTGATGTTTCGGTGCTGATCCCATAAAATTGTCTTGGAAGCTGAGAAAGACCGTTCAAACCTCGCAGGAAGTCGAAAGATAAAACTAGCTGGGTGAAATAACTTCCAGAAGCTACTCTTGTTCACCACTAAGGATCTTGCTTGAATAACCTAGATTTCCTTTCAAAACTGCCTGGAGTTTGTTAGAAACTCTGACCCATGAAAGGCACCTCGCCATCCCAGACTCTGATTAAAGGATTAGTTGCAGCTGAATGCAGTTGAGGCACTTGGGCCTACTGTATTTCACAAAGAAGGGGTTAGAAATCCAAATTTTAAAGGAATTTTAAACCAACTTTAGCAAATGAAATATATTTGCATTTAGGGCGGTCGCCCAGGGGACAGATTCCCTATCATTGTTTACCTCATTTTTTCGTTTATTTTTAAGATATTTTCAATGAACTTGGAAATTCATCGGACATTTCCCTTGATAATTTATCCCAATCTCTTAAAATGGATATTTGCTCCAATCTGTGCTCTTGAATTCCAACTTTATACTATGATATTTCGTACTTTTAAAAGCTCCACTCAAACTTATTCGTCTACTTATGTCATTCCGCGCTTACTCACCACTGACAGCTCGAAAGATACCGTACCGCATAGTCGAGCAATACGTCTCCTTACTCGCAAGTCTTCCCAGCCCTAAGTTTGTGACAGTTTAGTAACACTGCTTTTTTGTGTGTGTGTGTCGGAAATCACCCAGAACAAACCGTGCTGCTTACCCTCGAAGTTTTTGTAGTTTCCTTATCAAGTAATCCTGGTGAGGGTCGCCATACACTGCAACCATACTGTATTTTGAGGTCTTACCACAGACTTACACGCCCTCTCCTTTACATCCTTACTATTACCCCTAATTACTCTCATAATCATGTTGTGAGATATGTAACCTTTGTTAACAACCTTCTTAATATGAATATTCCAATTCCTTATATTAACTCCTGGGTACTTACATTGTTCCCCATGAGATACTATCACCCCATCAACACCATCATTCAAACTGAGGCGACTTTTCATCTTGGTAAAACTTACAACTTGACTTTTCGTCCCATTTACATTCTTGCCATTGCCTGCTGTCCATCTCACTACATTGTATCTCCCCTGCAGACTCATTTACGACTCTATACACTATAACATCATCGGCAAATATCCTTATCTGTGATTCCAGATCTTTACTCATATCATTGATATATATAAGAAAACAAAGGTCCAATCATATAGCCCTGCGGGACCCCCTCTTAATCATTACAGGATCAGATAATTCTTCGCCTACTCTAATTCTCTGAGTTGTATTTTCTAGAAAAGTAGCCACCCATTCAACCTCTCTTTTGTCTTGTCCAGTTGCCCTCATTTTTGTCAATAATCTCACTACCCTATCAAAAGCGTCGAATATTTTTACTATAGTCTGAAAATTTTACGAGCTCACACAATTTCTTTAAAAAAATAACCTATAGATGTGTACAAACATCTCCCACTCTTCACATAATATGTAAAAGAAAGTATGTAATATTAATGATAATACTTAAAATGAGACACAGGTATAACCTTATCAGAACTACAATTCGCTGCTATTTTCCATTTTTAATTGTCTGGAACTAAAGGAATGGAATACGTAATTACATCAGAACCCGGCCGCTACTGATTAGTTCTGGCCCGAAATAAGTTAGCCTTATCAGTTGATTTACACGTTCAAGACACCGGCAACATTAGTTATTCAACGTCAAGATCTAACAACACATCAGCATATTCCTGTGTTCTGTTTAAGCTTACAAATTGGGAGCTTCTCGACAGTTTTGCATTATGCATGGCCATGAATCACACGCTGTGATGAGGAATGAATAGTCTGGACACAAAAACAGAGTCCCGCCCTGCGATGGTATCTCTGTAACATCCTTGAAAATGCGTCACCGCCTTCTCTACCGACACCACGTAACACTGCTGGCACAGGCGCGATATGCCATGACTTCCAAACTAGGATGCGAATTCGAAAGACGGTTCTTTCCAACACCCAGTTTACTGCCCGTACATGAAAGCATTCACGTATGAGCTGACTTGTTATATCTCTTATGAGATTCATACATGATTGGGCTGTGTTGAATGCTTTCTCGCATTGTTATGGACTGGCGTGGAGAAATACCTTCTTCCTCTGTACAACTGTTCGAACACAATAAATACATACGTTATTTCATTATCTAAATTGTGCATATATTTAAATAATACGTCTATAATTGTATTTTTTAAATATTGTCATTTGAAACGGGGAAGGAGGCACATTCGTGTATGTGGGGCTATGCCCTTTCTCCATTCACCATCCCTGAATTATATCTCCAACTTACGGAAAATAAATGA
Source organism: Anabrus simplex (assembly GCF_040414725.1). Classification (NCBI taxonomy): domain Eukaryota; kingdom Metazoa; phylum Arthropoda; class Insecta; order Orthoptera; family Tettigoniidae; genus Anabrus; species Anabrus simplex. The sequence goes on from NC_090274.1 coordinate 7,947,239, forward strand.
AAATCCACAGCCTATTTCCAGTCATTCGACCGGGTCAGGAATGGAATGAATGAAGCTCCCATCTAGCGGCGAATATAGGAATTGTGCCGGCTGCCGAAGCCTGTCGCACTCCTCAGAGACAACGATTAATGGCTAACAGATGAAATTAAATGATATTGGCGAGCGTTGCTGGAATGGAAGATGACAGGGAAAACCGGAGTACTCGAAGAAAAAGCTGTCCCGCCTCCGCTTTGTCCAGCACAAATGTCACAAGGAGTGACCGGGAATTGAAACACGGAACCCAGCGGTGAGAGGCCGGCACGCTGCCGCCTGAGCCACGGGAGCTCTTTGGAAAATAAATAAATAAATAAATAAATAGAAGGTGCACGAAGAAGTTCACTGCGTCTCTACGGACGACTCAACGAGAAGAGTGGACATCACAGGCAACAACAAGAAAGAGAATAAAGCGATGGTGTTAGATTCCAACATTGCCTTCGAGAGGGACCTGCAAGAGGCTCAGGGTGTTAATCTGGAAAAACAAGCAATTGATACACCATGTCTGCCTTATTTATCAGCCAAGTATAATACTCCTCCTTTTGGTCGATGGTTTGTCAGAGGCCTCCTGTTGGGATCCAGAGGTACCCTGACGAAGAACACGGCCACTATCCTCCTAAAATTTGAAAATTGCGTCCTGACGTGGAAAAAATATATTATTACGGATCATAAGAGATTCTATGTAAATTATACAGTTTTATTTATACCTGAGATCGCAATCTCCGGCTAACGATTAATTTTCCAGCAAAAATTAAGAGCAATTTCATTATTATTATAATGATATAGGCTACTAAGATTTTTACTGAATGTTATGCATTCCGGACCTTTATGGCCACCCTCATTGGAGGACGGATGATTTATTTATAATAAATCTTACTAGTTAAATAATAATCACCAAAATCGTAATTATTAAATGGTAAATAATAAGAATTGATAACTGCTATACTAATACGAATGATGCCCTTCATTCTACCTGATAATATGAAGAGGCATAACTCGTAAACGACCAACCATAGGGCTTATGTTCTTCGGGACTTTTTGCCTTGTTTTGTCTCAATTACTGCCATACACATTCAAAATACCACTCAACAAGCTCGGAACTTGATGATATTCAACAACCATATGCAGATTCAATTTCATTGCTTCAGAGTTGTAAAATGCTTATTATTCGTTGGATGAGTTTAACGTAAGATCCATGAATTTCATTTTCGGCTACTCTGACGCTAACAATTCTAAGCACTCATCTATGTTAGCAGTGAGGCAATGAAGTCTGAGAATGTCCGCGATAACAACTAACTACGGTCGTTATAGTAATAAATCTTTTTTGCTAGTTGCTTAACAACACAGATAGGTCTTATGGCGACGATGGGTCAGGAAAGGCCTAGGAATGGGAAGGAAGCGGCCGTGGCCTTAATTAAGGTACAACCGCAGAATTTGTCTGGTGTGAAAATGGGAAACTACGGAAAACCATCTTCAGGGCTGCCGACAGTGGGGCTCGAACCCACTATCTGCCGTTTATATTTCTTCCGTTTTATCACATCGTTACTGAAGAGTCACGTACAGAATTCACATGCAGCAGAAATATACATCATTATCTGTCTCACGGAATCCAAGGTTTTTCCAATTTGGAACTAGATTTAGCTAAACTTCAATGAGAAGATCAGTGGCATGGTTGACCATTCAACTTATAATAATGGATAACAACAGTAACCTTAAAACTTTAAATCCAGAGCTTCGATATGCCCTTATGTCCAGAAAGAGATCGCTGTAGTTCGTAAATCGAATTCCCACAATGCACTTGATACCAATGAGCTTCTTTTAAACAAATTAATTATTATGGACTATAGCGGTGCGTTGCGCATCTCAATTCTTTTTTTCCATGCTGTAAGTGAAGCTAGCCCTAGCTATTCCCATAGGGGTTGGCGGATACGAAGTTAGTACTTAATGCCTTGGTGTCCCCAGTCCAGAGGCATGTTTCAGTCTTTCACACGCCCTCCTCCATTTGTCTCTTGGTCTTCTTTCTTGCAAGTGGTTCTTCGACACTCAGAACTCCCTCAACAAGGTGATTGTTGTCCCTGCGTTAAATGTTATATACAACTTCTTCTAAAATTGCAACACACACAAAATATTTACCGTTCAAATTTAAGGATCACAAATCCACGACTTCTTTGTTCAAAGCACTTACAGAGGTTAGCCAAGGATGTTTTCGTAGTATACATGGAACAAAGGTGCAAACTTGCAGGGAGGGATTCGGTTGGGTGGAAATGTAGTGACCAGTTTGGCCTATGCCGACGAGACTTAGTTAAATGACAGATTATACTGGAAGCCTGCAGTTTAATGCCTTGGAACTTAGACATAGGTGCAACGAATATGACATGACCATTAGCCTTTACAAGACTAAAGCAGGATTGACTGTCAGGTTGGGAAACAAAGCTGGAACAGGCAGATAATGTCAAGAATTTAGAATGTGTGTTCTCCCCGGATAGTGGTATAGTAGGCCTAAGTGAGATTGAATCACGGTGCAGCAAAGCTAAAGCAGTGAACTCGCAGTTGCTATCAACAGTATTTTGTAATCAAGTTTTGTTTACACGTTGCTTTACGTCGCACCGACAGAGACAGGTCTTACGGCAACGATGGTATAGGAAAAGTCGGAGTGGGAAGAAAGCGACCGTCGTCTTCATTAAGGTACAACCCCAGCATTTGCCTGGTGGGAAAATGGGAAACAACGTAAAACCCCTCTTCAGGGCTGCAGACAGTGGGATTCGAACCTACTATCTCCCGAATGCAATCTCACATTTGCGCGACCCTAACCGCACAGCCAACTCGGTCGGTGGTTGTTGTTGTGATTATTGTTTTAAGTACTACAACTGGACAACCATTAAAAAAGAAATCAGCTCCCGAACGAAACTCTTTACACCGGTCTGATTTCAGATCAGGGGCCGATGACCTAGACGTTAGGCCTCTTTAAACAACAAGCATCATTCCTCTACCTACGGTTGGGGGCAGGAAAGTAATGTTACTTGCTTTACGTCCCACTAACTACACTTTTACGGTTTTCGGAGACGCCGAGGTGCCGGAATTTAGTCCCGCAGGAGTTCTTTTTTACGTGCCAGTAAATCTACCGACACGAGGCTGACATATTTGAGCACCTTCACATACCACCGGACTGAACCAGGATCGAACCTGTCAAGTTGGGGTCAGAAGGCCAGCGCCTTAACCGTCTGAGCCACTCAGCCCGGCAGGGGGCAGGAAAGACATCCGGCCGTAAATGTGGACCAAATCGTCATGTACCGATCCCAATGAATTGTGAGAAAGATCAAGAAGAAGATGTTTCTTAACTGAATCAAATTTACAACTGCTACAATTTAGCTCATTCATATATAAGAGACTGACACGTCAAAGGCTGTGATAGGACTGTATTGTACAGAATGAAATCAGTCGTTCACGTGGAATAATATGCTTTACTGTTGGCTGAAACAGGCCAGCCGAGTGTTAACGAATGTTGTTGGCAGCCACGTCTATTAGTTCTCGTGTTAGAAACTTTGTCGATAGCTCCAGATGACACGGCAAGGCTTGACGTCAGACCTTGCCATGGCCTGCTAAAGTCAGCGAACAAGTTTCCCGTGCTGCCCTTGATAGCCGGCCCGGATTTAGAGGGCAGAGACACGCACTATCTCGAACATTTCCCTCATCACTTCTTCAGGATTTAATTTTTTTAAATAATTTGGACTGGCAGGAAACTTCAGCCCACGAAAACTATAGATCACTACTCTGGAAAGAAGAAAGCGTGTTTTCTACTGCTTACGTTGCGTACTTACGCTGTTGACATAAATGTGTGTTATGGCTGGGGGGCAGCGATGTAAAATGTGTGACGTGATGTTACCTAGCAACCGTGCAGGTTATGATGTGAAGTACTGATGGATGGCCATGACAGAGACATACAGAAATGGACAAAAGTATTCATACCCCTACCCATCCAATACAAAATGCTTTATTGCTGGACCAATACGGAGTACAGGTCAAAATTACAAACCCAAACGTATACATTGTACAGCAATGGTCATTACAAAGCACAAAATAAACTGGAAGTAAATAACAGTACATAACAAAGCAACAAATTCGTACTCCATGACACTACTTGTCTGGACATAAGTATTCATATCTTACGTGTAAAAATGGGGTTTGAGCGAGTAAACAGAAACCTGTGTTGTTCCATGGCATTAGTTGTGTAGTACATGCAGACAGAGACGGACTGATCAGCTGGTCATAGACGGTACTAGTCCAATGGCGAGGAAAACTATGGAAACGTCTGTTGAAGAGAGACGACTTATTCTACGCCTTCACCACCAAGGAAAATCGTATTCCGAGATCGGAAACATCGTTGGAAAAAGTAAACCAACTGTGCAAAGCATCATACAAAGGTTAAAAGGACAGGATGTTCTTATAAGCAAGAAAAGAAATGGACGTCCAAAGAAACTGACCGCACGAGAAGAAAGTTCATAGTAACCACAATTAAAAAACAACTAGGCCTACACACTACATCTTCGGCAATAGCATCGCAGCTGGCAGAATATTCCCATCATGCAGTGTCACACAAAACAGTAAGAGGATCCTTCATCGTGCTGGGTATCGGTCTAGGGTCCCAAGAAAGAAACCGCACATAACGAAAGTGAATCGACGGAAGAGACTCCAATTTGCAAAAGAATATGTGACGAAAGATTAATGCGTTTTGGTCGACAGTGATGTTTACAGATGAGAGTAAATTTAATATTTTCCGAAGTGATGGACGCATTTCAGTGCAGAGACGCCCTAAAACAGAGCTCGATGAGCAGACCCTCGTTACCACTGTGAAGCACGGCGGAGGTGGGGTTATGGTGTGGGCTCAATGGCCGCTTCAGGTGTCGAGGAGTTGGTATTTATTGAGGGGACTATGGGCAGATTTCAATATTTGAACATCCCGAAAGAAAACGTTCGCAAAAGCGCCGAAAAGCTTGGGATTGCTAATGAGTTTTAGTTCCAACACAAGAGTGACGCCAAACATACGGCGGGTATGTTCGTTTGTGGGTAGCCTTACTCTACAACACGCCGCACACATTAAAAACACCTCCCCAATCGCCGGATACCAAACCCATCGAACACCTGTGAATTGGAGTCCAGACTAAGAAAACACCACATAACAAGTAAAACACACTTGAAACAGTTAGTACAACAAGAATGGGGGAACATTTCATCTGAAATAACACGGAAAATGGTGTTTCAATGCCCAGCAAGTTAAAATAAATAATATACAGGAAAGGCAAACAAACGCCTGTTGGTAGTATCTGTTTCTTCATTGAGTTGTGAACTCTTCTGGGATACGGTATGAATACTTACGCCCAGAGTCATGGAGTACGAATTTGTTGCTTTGTTATGTTCTGTTATTACTTCCAGTTCATTTTGTGCCCTTTAATGTACACTGCTCTACAAGTTATACGTTTGGGTTTGTAATTTTGACCTGTGCTCCGTATTGGTCCAGCAATAAAGCATTTCGTTTTGGATGGGCTGGGGTATGAATACTTTTGTCCATTTCTGTATTATCAAGGAGGGACGTTAGAGTACAGATGGAAGATGTGATGTGACTGATTGATGGCCATGACAGACACCATTTTTTTAAATCTTCTGAGCCTTTATTTGTCGCTACATTTTTATTTCCTTGTAAGTTATCATATAAAGACCTACATCATTAAGGACCAAATCATGTTATTTCACAATTTCAATTTATTTTTGCAATATTAATACTTTCTTTTAAAAGTCACAGTAGAATGATCTTTAATATCCACAGGACTTCCAACTTAATGACCTGGGAACTTCTAAGAGCGACTTCAAAACACTTTCCCTGAGTTATAAAACACTGCAGTGCTATTTCGCGTTGATGTGCATTCCGTACAAAAGAACAATGCTGTTAATAATAATAATGTTATATCCCACAAACTATTTGTACGGTTTTCCTAAATGCCGACATTTTATCCCGCAGGACTTGCTTACGTCCGGACAAGAGCATCTTCAAATACCACTGGTCTATCCCGGATCGAACACGCGAAGTCCGGCTCAGAAAGCCGTGTGACTCATTCAGCTCAGTGTGCGAGCAGCGAATTGTGATGTTCGCTGCAGGCTCTGTCTCGCCGCTAATGGGGCAATAAACACGTTTTATGACCTCTTTCGTTCAGTAGTGTGGTCATCGTGAGGCGAGTTATACCACGTTTATTGAGTGTTCCAAGTTTTGGAACCAGATCCAGGTCCAGGAGGTAGATGAAAGGGTCTTTCTTAAACTGACCAGGCGTCTCGTACTAACTAACTTCAATCAGTCATCGGTGATCTGCATTTAGGGCTGCCTCCCAGGCGCAGATTCTCTATCAAATGCTTACCTAATCTTTTCTTAAATACTTTCAAAGAGGTTGGAAATATATCGATAAATAAATAATAAATAATAAATAATAATTATGCGAATCTCTAACTCTCCCACCTGTAAACAAATATTTGCCCCAATCTGTCCTCTTGGATTAAAACTATCTTCATACTTCGTCTACTAATGTTATTCCACTCCATCTCTCCACTGACAGCTCGGAACATACCGCTTAGTCGAGCAGCTCGTCTCCTTATTCTAAAGCCTTCCCAGGCCGAATTTTGCAACATTTTCGTAACACTACTCTTTTGTCGGAAGTATCCTTCCTTGGATCTTTTCCACTTGTATTATCAAGTTGGTTTTTTTTTTTTTTTTTTTTTTTTTTGCGTTGCAATATCAAGTAATTCTGGCGTGGGTCCAATACATTGGAACTGGGGCTTTACCACGCCCCCTCCTTTACATCCTTACTACAACCCCTAAATAAAGTATTTAATATCCTGGCTGGTATAGGAGATAGATAATATGTTTATTCGAGCCGAAGTTATGGCTCTTAACCACTTCATGAAGGATGTACAGCATTAAAATTATGTACTTTATATCATACAAATGTACTATGTATCCATAATGTCTTATGCAGCTGAGGCTTGGACTTTGACTACCAGGCTAGAGAGTAGAATTCAAGCCAGTGAGATGAAATTCCTAAGAAGTATGATAGGAAAGACAGAGTGAGAAATGAAGATGTTAGGAATGAAGTTGTGATAGGAAAGCGAAATGAGAGAAAAGAATAAACTAAGGTGATTTGGACACGTAAAGAGGATGGAAGAGAACAGAATTCCAAGACAGATGCTGGATGTCAAGTGCGAGAGCAAGAGAAAGACCTAGAACAAGGTGGATTGAATTAGTGAAGAGCGGCATAAGAAGACGAAATTTAGACTGGGACAAGGTCGTGGAAGGAAAGAGGAAGATGGAGAAGTGCCATAAATACCCCGACCCGGCAGGAGCTGGATAAGGGGAAATGATGATGATGATGATGATATATAAGTAGTAAAAATAACAACAAACCAGGAAAAACTTAATAATATACTAACAGACTTGCTAATAGCAATAATTGAGATAGTAATAATAGAAACATTTATAGCCCATAGAATGTATTATATATGACATGGAGATATTGACATAAAAGACTCTAGTGCCTACTATAAAACGAGAAGCTCTAGCATTAGGTTATAACTAGTAAATGCAGGGTTGTCGGAAACAAAACGTGAATCTGGTATATGCGCGTTAGAAGGTTGGTCATACAGATAAATGTTTTGAAAGAAATAATTCGATATCTCGCTCTGTTAGCCAATCAGATCGCTTCGCCGGTGAATTCAAATGGGCTATGCGAGAAGGTATTGCTAAATCTGCTTGTATTTTTCGTTATGACTAGAGATTTTCATAAGTAACTATTCATCTTCCCAGCACTGTTTGATCTTACTTCCGTCTTTTCTTTTTTGGGGTGCCCTGTATGCATTTTCTTTTAAATCCAGCATTTTTCTTGGAAGGAAAAATCTTCTGTGTTTAGGCGTATACTGTACATCATCTGATTAACACATTATTTCAAATCTTAGTTTGAAGAAACGTGTGTAAGAATGTATTTTCTCTTTTTTCCTTGAAACGGTGAGGTGCAGTTCCGGCGAATATTTGCACCACGCTGTGGAGGGCTGTATCGATTATCCCACACCGGAGCGGCTTAGATCGTCTGACAGACCTCAAGCTTCCAAAATATCCACTGCCTTCCCTCTGTGGCTCAGACGGTAGAGTACTGGCTGTCTGGGCAAAGGTCGCCATGTTTATTCCTGACAGCGTTTGGTGGTATTTGAAGGTAGTCCAATACTCCATGCTCATAGTGGTGGTGATTGTACTTCCTGTTAAAACAATCATCCTTTATAAACACTAATGGTGATGGTGATTATTGTTTTAACAGGAAGTACAATAATCCTATATTAACACTAATCGGAGGAAAAAATGGAGGGGTCCGACACTTTGTAAAATTAAGATATCGGCCAAACAAAGACAAGGACCACAAAGGGCTTGGAAAATGAAAGACTACCTAAGCCTCCACACATAATGTCGTCGGGGTCGGAAAAGAACAAGAGTTGACCAATGGAGGTCGGATTGGACACATGAAAGTAAGGGGCCTGGTACAAGTAAGTGGAAGCAATTCCCGGACTCATCTAAGAGCCCCGTGGTCGGCAACCCACACTCCCAACTCGAGAGCCCCCCGGGCCCTTCTTAGCCTTCTCTTACGACAGTGGATGCATTGACCGTTGCATGTTTCTGCGATGAGTTGTCTGGAAATAAGGATATTAAGATTAACACTAACACGAGTTCCCGAGCTACAAGAACGAACCAGATGCGGTTCAAATCCTCTACCCAACAGGAATCGAACGGTGGGCCTGCTGAATCGCTGATCATGCACTCAATGAGATGGTCAGACAGATGACAATCCTAATGAATGCCAAAGTTGAAAGAGACAAGTCACAGATGCATTAAATGGGAAATATTCTTATAGCGACAATTTTTCTCTACGCGGATGTCAGGATACCGACATCAGAAAGAAAATTCGATCTGCAGAATGGACTCGACAAAGTACATAAATGGTCGCAAAAGAACAGGTTGGATATAAATACCAGTAAAATCAAGGTTATGGAGATCAGAAGAGGTGGAAGAGTGTGGCAGCGTACTATTGGAACTGGTAAACTCCTACAAGCACCTGGGACATTAGATGGGAAACATTCACGAAGCACATAGAGGAAAGGTGCATCGCAGCAACCAACACATTAGAAATCTGGAGAAATTGTCTCTTCGAACAGCACTGCGGCTCTTTCTCATAAATATTGCTTCAAAGAGAAATAGTGGCACATGAGAGGACTGGAATCACTGAAAGCTCTCCTGTTATCCGAGACTACCCGAACAAACCTAGCGTGTTTACTAGCAAGCACAGACTTATAGCACTGAGTTTGAACTTCAGCATATGATGTACACATCCAAGACAGGGAACAAAAAGCCTTAATGGAGGACCCAGATTTCTTCCCGACGCCAGCCATGAACATTGTTTCCATCCGTCAATCAGACTTTGCCCTTCATGGTTACCTTCATAGATCCTGTGATCCAGCCATCAACTCATTGTTTGTGCGCTCTCTGAGGTCAGATATGCGAACAATGTCATATTTTTTTCTCTTGTCAGGCCAGAACCAATTCTTTGGCGTTCTGTGTGGATGATCCGCGTAATTTTCATATACAATGTGTTTAATAAATATTTAATTAACAGCTTTGAGCAGGTCCTTTGAAACTATAAGGAATTTTAATGAGCGCCATTAATGATCAGTAAAACTTGATTGTAGGTACGATCAAACTGAATCAAACGATATTTCCGCGAGCATTAATAGGCGGGCTATTTACCTCCCTCCCTTTCCGCAAGTTGTCTATGGCTTGTGTTACACAGGGCGCTACATTTTCATCTGTATCAAAGTGGTTGGTAGCCCTGATAGACAGTTTAAACGCTGTGCGCTCTTCTTTTGTTTTATTGTTTACTGACGGAGAGAGGTTGTGTAACCTTACAAACTAAAACTAGAATTCCCTCACTTACCCCTATAAGCTTTCGTCAGAGAAAGCGAGGAAATAAGTTCGCGTTGCCGAAAGAACTACCTTTCTAATAGAAGAGAACTCAACTTAAAGAGGCACATTTGATCAACAGGTATTTAAATTAATTCCGGTAATCGGTAACGTAGAGTTCTGTTAGGTTTAGAGCACTGCCTCATTCTCGGCATTTATTTCCATAGGTTTCGTCGTTTTTATAAGCTGTATTTAAAGGTGGGTTTTTATCTCCTTGCAAAACTTGTTTTCGTACGAATGTTTACACATACTTTAACCTAGCATTCACATTATATCGCAGGTTGTCGAGGAAGTGGCTGGTAATCGAATGGTGTGACGCAATTTTACAGACCACTCATTTTCGTATTCAGGAAAGAAGTACTTGATACACTGGAAATATCCAGAGATTTTCTGTTGGAGCACACAGATGAACTCGGAATGAAGAGACGAGGTCGATGAAGGAATCGAGGTAAATTTATTATTTTATTTAAGTGACGTGTTATTATGTATTCTTCAGTCGATGTCAATTTATATCGCAACTAGCATGGCAATTGCCTAACACCCGAGTTTCAGTTCTTTCCACGCCGTACCTGGGCGGGATGAATTCGCTGCACTTTCAGGTTATGTCGCTAGTGGCGAGTTTTCCCTAGACTGATTTACTGGGTCATTCGTGAGCAAATACTATCATTAGCAAATTCAATTCTGAAGATACTTCATATTGCACACGGTACCTATTGTCTTCTTGCCTGTAAACTAAGAAAATGTATTTTAAAGTCTACTTTGTTTTCATGTGGGAGTAGGTAAACTGATTCGAAAAATAAGTCAGTCTTAGGCCTATTTCAGCCTGGATTGATCTATGAAATTCCTCTGAATATATTTAATAAATATTGCATCCCTAGATCTTTTTGTCTTTAACATCACAATATTTGCCATATAAATTTTTTTTATCGAAGTAGAATAAATGTAATAATTTAAGTCTTGTGCACACGTGTTGCATAATGGGAAAATATCACATCTCACAATAGGACTGACTGAGTTTGTTCTTTTCGTACAGTTGGTAATATGTTACCTGGCGTACGGCAGGTTACAGGGGTTCACGGAACGTTTTGTTTTTACATATTTTGTGATGATAACCGTGCACCGCTAATCCCGTTGTCAAGTCTATGACGGATCTAGCATTGCATTCGTGGTGTAAAACTCGGGCCATCCTCAACTTTTGCCCGGTTAGTCGTGAAGGGGAGCGAGAATCTCCATCAGGAAAGTCTCTTTCGTCGGTTCATATACTAATCCCAGAGCTAACTTAAAGAAACGGGCCTTCATTTTCTCCAGATTCTTGAGATCCTTTACACGAGATTTTGCCAGATGATTTCTATACCGTAACAAAGGGTCGGAATGATTTTCGTTCGTTCGTAATCTGTTTATCCTCCAGGGTCGGTTTTTCCCTCGGACTCAGGGAGGGATCCCACCTCTACCGCCTCAAGGGCAGTGTCCTGGAGATTCAGACTTTGGGTCGGGGATACAACTGGGGAGAATGACCAGTACCTCGCCCAGGCGGTCTCACCTGCTATGCTGAACAGGGGCTTTGTGGAGGGATGGGAAGATTGGGTGGGACAGGCAAGGAAGAGGGAAGGAAGCGGCCGTCGCCTTAAGTTAGGTACCATCACGGCATTTGCCTGGAGGAGAAGTGGGAAACCACGGAAAACCACTTCCAGGATGGCTGAGGTGGGAATCGAACCCACCTCTACTCAGTTGACCTCCCGAGGCTGAGTGGACCCCGTTCCAGCCCTCGTACCACTTTTCAAATTTCGTGGTAGAGCCGGGAATCGAACCCGGACCTCCGGGGGTGGCAGCTAATCACGCTAACCACTACACCAGAGAGGCGGACCGGAATGATTTTAACTTCAAATAATTTTAAGGCAGAAGGGAAGAGATGTCTTAACATTTCCTTGGTCGCTGCTATGGCTCTCTTCAGTAGAACAGATTTGAAAATAATGCAATCGTATTTTTGCTTTGACTTAATGTGTGTTTCTCGAGGACATTGAGAGTTCTCTTTTATAGCCTATATGGCTCATAGGAAAGATCACGAAATGAAGTTGGAATATAAGAGCAGAAATTGGGCCAAATATTCATGGGAGAGGACTAAGGCATTAGAATAATTTACCAAGGGAGACTTTCGATAACTTTTCAAATTCTTTAAAATCGTTTAAGAAAAGTCTGGGCAAACAACTGATAGAGAATCTCTCACCTGGGGACAGCTCTAAATGTAAATCAGTAGTGACTGATTAATTGAATTTATCTATAAACTGTGATTAGATGTTCCATTACTTTGTTTTATATTCGAAGTAGACAACTGAAGTTCAGAAGGACTCAGTCACTTTTGTTTGTCCCTGATGGAATCACCTGGGAAGAGAGTACTCGTAACTCGATAGAAAATTAAGGTGTCAGTCATGAAACTGAGATTGTATATTGTTAGTAGAGTGGTAGATTTACTGAGAGGTCTAAAATCAAGTTGTCAAACAACTCTGTTCACGAGAGTGCTATAGAAAAGCAATGTGGCTGCGTGGTTCGGGTCACGTACCTGTCAGCTTACATTCGGGAGAAAGCGGGTTCGAACTCCACTACCTTGAATATTGTTTTATGCGGTTTACCATTTTTCACACCAGGACTGTCCTGTTCCATCGTCAGCATAAGACCTATCTGTGACGGTGCGACGTACCCCTGCAAAAAACCTCCCTCCTCAATATCAGGTCATAAGGAACTATGCGATGGTAGTATTTAATTCAGTAGATGTTATATTTATGGCTATTTCTACCACGCGAGCAGCCTCCGTGGCTCAGGCGGCAGCGCGTCGGCCTCTCACCGCTGGGTTCCGTGCTTCAAATCCCGGTCACTCCATGTGAGATTTGTGCTGGACAAAGCGGAGGCGGGGCAAGGTTTTCTGCGGGCACTCCGGTTTTGACTGTCATCTCTCATTCCAGTAACACATTTCAATATCATGGCCTCGGCAGCCAGCACAATTCCTATCCTCGCCGCAAGATGGGGGCTTCACTGATTCCACCTCTGACCCGGTCAATGACAGGTTGTAGGTTTCTAGCACGTGACTTCATATTGTTTACATGACCCGCCCATACTAATGTGAATCTAATGTGAATACTTACGACTGAAAAACTCAACTTTGATATTTCTGTTTCAGTTAATCAGTAGATTGTTCTTCTGTGCAGCCTTTAGTTCTATCTATTGCAGTATAATAGAAATGAAAGATGAAAGGGAATAGGTCATTAAATTTACCAGTTTTCCTCGTGGTGGCAGTCCTGTAGTCAAATCGCATATTTAGGAGAGAGAAAAAACATAGGAAAATGTCAAGAAAGCAGAGAGGAGAGATCGCTCATTTACGCTTGCCAGAACTACTCGTAGTTTGAGTTAGAAGATTCGTTTTAAACTTCGTAGCACCGACACAGATAGGTTTTATGGGGAGAATGGGATAGGAAAAGGGCTAGGAGTCGGCAGTAAGCGGCCGTGGCCTTAACCAAGTTGCAGTCCCAGCATTTGCCTGCTGTGAAAATGGGAAACTACGGAAAACCACCTCCAGGGCTGCGGACAATCGTGTTGGAACCTTTGGAAGAATTGAAACCGAGACTGTAAATGTGTGAAATACAACGTATGTTATTGCCCGGCTGTGATAAAGACACATTGGCTACCACATTCCGTTACAAAAATTAAGTTAATTAATTCAAGGTTTGTCCACTCTAGATCGTATTTGCATGCCGTGGAAATTTGGGACGCATTCTGTAAACAGGCCAATGGTCTTGTCCCTCGCCAGTTTAGTGCACTGTGACGTTCACGCCGCGCCATTTTCGCGCTCCCAGTAACGAAGCTTTAATTTCCTCGTTCTTTATGGCGGCTATAGTCAAATTCCGATACAGTTGGCAACACTGACATTCTTTTGGGAATGAGCAGAACGACGAAAGAAATAATGAATGAAGACTGATTGTTGTCCACAGGAAGGGAGGGAAATTTATACGAATCAATACTAGCTGTACCTTCCCATACGTACCTACAAATTGGAATGTGTTGTAAGAAATAGTTTCAATGATGATGATGTCCGCCTCTGCAGCGTATCGGTTGGTCTTATTAGGTACCGTCCTCGAGGACCTGGCTTCGATTGCCGGTACTGCCACCTCCATTGCGGGTGTGCCTGAAAAGAGGTGGACAATCTCGCCACGTGGACACGAGTTTACTAATGATGATATGATGTCATTATACGGTCTCTAGTGCAGGTCTTTCTAGCTGACGTCCCCTGGCGACCTGCGCATCTCTCAGCGTGCGTGAGAGAGAGATGACAATGATGAAAATGAGGTAGGGAGACAGTGTCAGCGCATATAGAGTGCTTTTGTCGAACAATATCAAGGGGTGTAGGCTACGAGCCGACATCGGGTTTCACCCTCCACCTGTGGGTGGGCCATGTTATCCCCTGCCTGTCGTACAAGGTGTAGGTTCGATTTCGAAGTAATTGTCACTTTTCCGGAGTTAGTTTTCTTTTTCACACACTTGATAGGCTGTACTACTTTAAGTAGTTTAGAAGGCCAAGTTAGTACTTCCTCTTAAAACAATAATCACCACCACGCACGCTCCAGGCGGTTGAGGAGGAATACCACGCTGATTACGGGGAAAATCCAACTCTGGAGGGTAAGCGGATTAAATAATAACAAATAAAAAGTTTGCAAGTATCAATGTGCATACGTAGATTTCATGATAGCATGGTTCGGTTTGTTTTTGTGTCTATAATTCTGCTGTATTAATAAGGGAACAGCTATTTTCCCAACACTTACAAACTGACGGAGAAATACATAGCCTGCCCTCTGGTAGCGCTACTACGAACTGACGCCTGTTGTACACAAGTACCAGCTCTTGGGGCTGTCCCAGCGCCTAGCTGCTTTGGCCGAGCGGTTTAGGTGTTGGTTATACGACTGGGGGGCGAGAACCTCTGAGGTTCGAGTCTCCAGACTTCCGTGTCGGATATAGCGGCCACGTATCCTTCATGGAAATCGCCGTTGTATAACCTTCTGTGTGAATGTGTGTGTGAAAAAACCTCTGGGGGTGGACCCGGGGTATCCCCTTTCCCTTTACCCTTTCACCCTGGGTTCACCCTCAGAGGTTTCTCTCATTGCAGGAGAGTTTTGCAAAAAGTTGTAGCAGTATTAAGGGGCCTTGATTTCCTTCCATATTTTCTCTGCACATTTAAACATCTTTTCTTTTTGACATATTTGAACCTGTTTTTCTACTCCTTCATAAAGATGCAGAATGATGTGCTCCATATATTTTTTTTTAGTTTTTTTTAGAAGGCTCTGTTAGCTGACAATCATTGAGTTTGACTAATTTATTATTTCGTTCAAAACCTCTTTTCGTTTCAAGAAATTTAGGATATAGATGTAAGAATAGAGCAAGACTAACAGACTAAACGTCGAAATTGACAAGCAGGCAGCCGAAATGGCCTCAATCAATATTTCTGCACACGGTAACATTACTACTATAATTGCCTGAACACACACAAACACACA
Source organism: Anabrus simplex (assembly GCF_040414725.1). Classification (NCBI taxonomy): domain Eukaryota; kingdom Metazoa; phylum Arthropoda; class Insecta; order Orthoptera; family Tettigoniidae; genus Anabrus; species Anabrus simplex. Next base: position 7,962,848 of record NC_090274.1, read on the forward strand.
TCTTCATTATAGACTGTTATGTCAGTTCAGTCTGCAAATCTTTGTGAATTTAGTTACCGGCACCACAATCTTATATGTGACTAGATCTGTGACCTTGTTTAGTTCCATACATCGTTTTTTTTTCTATTTGTTTTGCGTCGCAGCGACACAGATAGGTCTTATGGCGACGATGGGACAGGAAAGTAGGAACGGTCTAGGAATGGGAAGGAAACGGCCGTGGCCTTAATTAAGGTAATTGCCTGGTGTGAAAATGGGAAACCACGGAAAACGACCTTCAGGGCTGCCGACAGTGCGGTTCGAACCCACCATCTTCCGGATGCAAGTTCACAGCTCCGCGCTCCAAACCGCACGGCCAGCTTGTCCGGTCCTCTTATCTTTAAATCGCTAGAAACTGAGTCTGCCCATTGTCGTGTTGGTCTCCCTCTACTTCTGTCCGCCGCCATTCGCCTCACATCAGCCCTTACGCTCCAAGAAAGTAAGGAATGACGCCACCCAGCAAACACGATAATGCATTTAACGAAACAAATCCACCCTCATATAAAGGTCTTCTCGTCTTTCATCTAAGCCTTTTGACTCAGAAGTTAAGTTCTACTTAGAGACAGTTAATGTTTCGTCAAATCATTCATTCCAGCTTCAATTAAGAGACTAACAATAATTATGCTTCCTTTGCATACCGCGGCCCTGTAACTAACGTAAGGGTACCGGCTCGATCTTAAATTAAACTCAAAAGGACACGTTTCTGATAAACAGGCGAACATTAAATTTGCCTAGTTCCTTTGTGTAAATTAACCGCCAAAATCGGTTTATGCGTACAGCCTCACCCACTACTTCATGACTGTTATGAATAAGTCGCAATTTCACTCCCATAAAGCAAAGACTGGTGTAAAAATAGTTTCGTCCGGCAGCTGACTTCCCTCCTACAAAATACTGTCGATTGCAACTTGATTTAATCTCACTTACTACACAACCATCCTGGGGAGAACACACATCCTAAATACTTGAAATCATCTACATGTTCCACTAGGTTTCTTTAGACTTTAGTGTTGGCAAGGCTAATTTTTCAAGTTCTAATATATTAGATTGCAGACTTTCAGCAAAATGTATATACAGCTGCTCGAATAAGTATTCGTCCACGTACGTCATATAAGGACAATAGCCCATGGCGGCAATATCATAAAGAAGTTTATTATAAACAAGTAAGAGTATGTTTTATTTGCCATCTGAGAAGATAATGAATAGCACTCTAAGCACTGGCATTCGGAAAAATAAAAAAACAATCGCACTACTTGCAGAAAAGTAACGTTGCAAAAAGTGTTCGTCCACAATAAGAACTCGAAGAACGTATAGTTATTTCCTAAGTATCAGCAACGCACGAACGTCCTTTGGAAGCAATCGGCTTAAAGGCTTTCCGGCATGAATATTGCCAGTTTTTCTATCACTTCCGGGCCTATTTTGTGCCATTCGTCCATGAATTATTGCTTCAGAGCTTCTTTATTTGTAATACGCTGCTAGTTCAGTTTACATTTTAATTCCGCCCATCTGTAAGTCTGGGGACCGGAGTGGTGTCCGCAGCACAAGAGATGTGTTGTAGAGTAGCCGTTCCCCAGCAACACGAGCAGTGTGCTTGCTGGAAGAAGCACCCATTATCAAGATCTAATTTTGCTACGCTGGGGGATATGTGTTGCTTTAACATATTCAACTACAGCACCTTATCGATCCGTCCAGGTATTATATGATAGTTATCCACCCCACCCGCCGACATACACCCCCATACCATAATGGAACCTTATCCATATGTTGCCGTTGGTTGCAGGCTTTGATTTTGGAGCTCGTCGTTCTTTCTCCATTCACGTCACTTTCCAGAGCAATCAAATAAACAGAATTTGCGCTCGTCAGTAAACAAGACGCGTTTCCAAAACGCCGGTGGCTTCCTAACGCACTCTTTGGCGAATTCCAGCCTCTTCTTACGGCTCACCCCATTCATCTAGGGGTTTCTTCCGTCTTGTACGGCCCTGAAAACCAGCTCTGTGTAACACACGTCTTACAGTGTTTGCGCTGATGTTCTTCCCAGTGTAGTTTTGTACATCTGTTCGAAGCACAGGTCTAGACACATGGGGATTTTGCTGGACGGTACGTATGATGCTTCGTCGCTGAATGAAACTCGCGACTTCCAGTTTTCTCAGCCATTACTCTCTAAGAATCGCCAATTTGGTGGATTTGCATAATTCGCTCACGTTCAACAACAGTTCGTTTCCTTATTTTACCCATTGTACTCGGGGGGTGCACTACACGTTCATTCACTGACACTGTCCGTATCACTGATTGGCTGAGCTTGGTGATGTAACTGACTTCCTCAGTGCTCTGATCGTTATACAAGACAGTGCACAAGGCGGACGAATACTTTTGCGTTGCCATTTCCTAGCCCAACCACACTCATAGCGTATTGACCTGCAAGAGGGTATATTCTGCCGCTAATATTGTATATCCATTGCGCATTTGTAGTGTATTTTTGGTGTTCAATGTATGAAAAGGTCAGATGGACCAATACTGACTAGCTCATCATCGCCGAGCCAAAACTACTGGTAATAAAGAAATGAAATTTTGGGGCTACGTTTATATTTCAGTGTAGGTGCTCACTAAGGGATGATTTTTGGATATTCCATCGCTAAGGTGATAAAAAGGGGGATGCATTGTTTAAATGAGTACATCTACATCTCAAGAACTTAAAAGTTTACAGACGTAAAAAGTTATATTTGGAATCTCGTTTAAAAATAATGGAATACGTTTTTGTTTCCGGGAAAATCCCCTTAATGGGGTTAAAAAAGGTAAAAGGGGTGTTAATACATATTTTAAGGACACTTATATCTCAAAAACTGAAGATGTTACAGACATGAAAATTGGTAATTGAAATCTGAAAAATAAAGAAACATGCATTCGTCTTGTTTTTGGAAAATCCAATTAATGGGGAATGAACAAGAGTGAAAAAGGGGTGAATTTGTAATGAGTGTACAGTATAGTCCATCTCCATGGCTAAATGGTTAGCGTACTGGCCTTTGGTCACAGGGCTCCCGGGTTCGATTCCCAGTAGGGTTGGGAATTTTAACCATCATTGGTTAATTTCGCTGGCAAGGGGGCTGGGTGTATGTGTCGTCTTCATCATCATTTCATCCTCATTACGACGCGCAGATCGCCCATGGCGTCAAATCAAAAGACCTGCACCTGGCGAACCGAACTTGTCCTCGGGGACTCCCGGCACTAAAAGCCATACGCCATTTCCTTTTTTTTTAACAGTATATCTCAGAAAAGTAACACGTTACTGACGCGAAACTTGGTATTTGTTAAGTCCTTTAAAAATACAGGAACATTTATTTTATTTTATTTTCGGAAAAGGCACTTACCACTGGGGGGTTAGAGAACTGATATTTTTTAATGAGGATACTTATATCTCAAACACTGAAGATGTTACACACATTAAATCGGTATTTGGAATCTCCTTTAAAAATAAAGAAACACGTATTTTGTTTTGTCGACTTGGGAGAAGACTGTTTCTCACATGAACAGTTCTATGTCGCATTGTCATCTTAGCCCCACACGGCAATACCTCAAACGTGGTTTACAAAGAGTTTCTTGGATTTTCAGATAATGTCTTAGTACAATACCGAGGAACGGAAGCCGCAGTTAAGTGCTAGTCTGTCGGTAAGATCAAGTCGTCGGCGTAGGCCAAACTGCTTACTTCATGTCCACCTGACTTCAGTAGATGGTCCATGTGAACTAGGAACATCTAGAGTGCGGGGAGGAGGGGATGAACTTCGACCGTCCAAGATCCTAAACTAGCGGGTTCAAACCCGGCAGAGGTAGTAGGACGATGTCGGCATCTGGTGTTTACCCGACAAAATTAATTGAAACTCAGCCACAGACGCCCAAGAGAAATTCTGTTTACCTCCCATCTAGTAGGCCGAGAGCAAAACGGAACGTCGAAATAGACGAGCAGACAGCGTCAAATTCAAATGCCTGCACGCGGTAGCTGAGGGCATACCAAGCACACTTACGTGCATGTAGGGCAATCGCTAAGAAACGAACATTTTCCCCAATTTGCCCTCTTCAAATACAAATTGTCCGCCTCTGTGGTGTAGTGGTTAGTGTGATTAGCTGCCATCCCCAGAGGCCCGAGTTGTAGGTGAGGCCGCCTGGACGAGGTGCTGGTCATTATCCCCAGTTGTATCTCCGACCCCAAAGTCTCACGTTCTAGGACATTGCAGTTGAGGCGGTAGACGTGGGGTCCCTCGCTGAGTCCGAGGAAAAAACCAACCCTATTATTATTATTATTATTATTATTATTATTATTATTATTATTATTATTATTATTATTATTATTATTATTAATTGAAGACATCAGTAGTGACGACTGGGAATAACAAGTGGGGGCGGGGAAAAAATAATATATATATAGACATCAAAATAATACGCGGGGCAGGCGGGTAGACATCAAACATTGAACAAAGTAGCTATAAAATGGTAAGTTTTTTACGCTCTCTGAGTGAATAACGATAGAGGCATAAACATTTTACTGTCTACTAACTTATGTGCCGTGATACTAGTCTCTACTATAAAACTTTCAACAAAGGAACACTAATTACGCATGTATTACAATTGAAGTGCAGTTTAAAAGTCATTTAGTGTTTAACTACACAGTAACAGACATATGTACTGACTGCGTGAGACAAGAAAGCATGATCTCGGCAAATTGATCCACTACTTGCTGTGGCAATTAGCCGTGTCGAACGAAATTTTCTGCGTATTTCCGCTAAGTATTTTTTGTTAATAACTAAAGAAATTAAAGAAAAGAATTAGCTGAAAAGACGACAGAGTTTCCAGATTTTGTTTTATATTTCCTAGTTTCAGGAGGCTAAAATGTAATATTTTCTGCACAAAGTGCGGGGGAAACCAACACCCCTCCTAATCGCCGCCTCTGCCTTCATTCTAGTCCTGAACTCGCTTGAACGTGTCCGTCAGTTATCAGTGATCTGCATTTAGAGCAGTCACCCTACCTGTTGTTTATGTAGTCTTTTCTTAGATCATTTCAATGGATTTGGACATCTCCCTTGGTAAGTTATTCCAATTCCTAACTCTCCTTCCTATAAATGAATATCTGCCCCAATTTCTCCTCATGAATTCAACTTTATCTTTAACTTTCTGATCAGAGCGGCCTAGACTCGCACATTCCAATAATGTGTCCTCTCAAACTCCGATACTGCGTCGTGGAAGCAGGTCGCGGCTTCGGCCACAGTGCAGGCGGCGAGCGGAGCGTTGCGTTGTGTGGCGGCAAAGATGAGACTCAAACCTGCGTTAGCAAATGCATGTGGGCATAGTGCCAGCGGCGCGTCATTTTGGAGGGGAAGTTGGCTCAAGGACAACGCTGCCTGCCGCCAGCCGCTCACTCCAGTAAACAATATTGTCTTTAATGCATCATATTACTATATTATATTATATTATATTATATTATATTATATTATATTATATTATATTATATTATATTATATTATATTATATTATTATAATAATAATAATTATTATTATTATTATTATTATTATTATTATTATTATTATTATTATTATTATTATTATTTTACGTCCGCGGTTAAGGCGCTGGCCTTCTAACCCCAACTTGGCAGGTTCGATCCTGGCTCAGTCCGGTGGTATTTGAAGGTGCTCAAATACGACAGCCCCGTGTCGGTAGATTTACTGGCACGTAAAAGAACTCCTGCGGGACTAAATTCCGGCACCTCGGCGTCTCCGAAGACCTTAAAAAGTAGTTAGTGGGACGTAAAACAAATAACATTATTATTATTATTATTATTATTTTACGTCCTATTGTTATTGTTTAATTAATATTATTATCCTTTGTTATTGCCGATATGAAAACTTGTGTTCGTCATTACATCTGACTTTTATGGGTCTCTGGAAGTTGGTGACTTGCTTCTGCAATCGCGCTTTATGTTTTACACAGAAGTCAAAAGTTTGAATGGACATAGAAGTTATATATTTGAAAAATCTTAGCAGGAAATCAATTCAGTTCTCCATATAAATGATAAAATTCCCCACGCATTTCACGTTATTTATTTACCTACTGGATGATTACGAAATTCTCTCTTAGTCCTGCGTCGAATTCTTCAGTTTAGATTTTAAAAATTCTAAAAGCAGAGACAAACGAGAAACCTTTGAAACTGTCATTATTTAATCACCTCGTGCAGGGGAGACACCGCGCCGCTTACTCACTCTCGCTAGATGTCCACACAGGCGCTCTCTCCTCCCCACTCTTCAACTTTTCGACAGCGGCAACGCTCCGCTTGCCGTCTGCACTGCGGCCGAAGCCGAATAGTCGACGAGCTTCCCAAAACGCAAGCAGCGTTCCACTCAGTATGAATACCTTCTGTGGAGAGAAGCCATATTCTCTGCGTGGAGTAAGAGGCTCCTCACTTTCATCTTCCTTTTATCCGATCTCCCTCGGTGAATTATTGTTCTGAACTGAATGTCAGATTGGTGATACAAAGCTGTAACAGGTAGATAATGATGAGATAGAATCAAGGTGCATTGAGCTCGCAGTTGCGATCAACAATATTCTGTAAGAAGGAAGTCAGCTCCCGAACAAAACTAACTTTACATCTGTCTGTTTTGAAACAAACTTTGCTTTACAGGAGCGGAAGCTGGGTGAACTCAGGATATCTTATTCATAAGTTAGAAGTAACAGACATGAAAGTAGCGAGAATTATTGCTGGCATAACAGATGGGAATAATGGCAGGAGGGTATTTGGAATGAGGCGATAAAGTCTAAGTTAGGAATGAACTCGATGGATGAAGCTGTACGCATAAACCGGCTTTGGTGGTGGGGCCATGTGAGGCGAGTGGAGGTGGATAGGTTACCTATGAGAATAATGGACTCTGTTATGGAGGGTAAGAGAAGTAGAGGGAGACCAAGACAACGATGGTTAGACTCGGTTTCTAACGATTTAAATATAAGAGATATAGAAATGAACGATGCCACAGCACTAGTTACAAATAGAGGATGTGGCGACGTTTAGTAAATTCACAGAGGCTTGCAGACTGAACGCTGGAAGGCAAAACGGTGTATCTGATGGTATATGTTCAAACCCCGACGGTATTAGGTTTGCGAGGCCTAGGGAGTCTTGGTGGCCCTTACTTTTCTTTCTTCTAAATGTCGGACCTCTGATCATTGTTATATAGAGGATGATTGCCAGTTGTTCTTCCTCTTAAAGCAATAATCACCACACCTAGTAGAATATTTTACTAGATCACTGGTGGCAGCACGTTCACGGTCTCTGGTGGCAAGACTGCTCAACTATTCACGTCTTCATGCTAACGTTCTACTGTCTGCTTCAGATATAACTGAACGCTGAGTTTTGCAGTACAACGATAACTCCTTTTTTACACCTGATATAGGCTTTTGGGCTTATGCCGTGTCAAGTAAATAAGGTTAAATTCTGTACGTTTCGCAGAGAATTTTGCTCTGCGTCTTCAGAAGAAAATCTCGACTGTTCACGAAGAAGTCTTCTGCAAGAATAAAATTTGAATTTAGACGTTAATGATAGAGTGGATGTGGTTCGTTCATTCGTCACCAGATGACTCACCGTACGCGGTACAGCGCTAGCATTCGAAGCGGAAGCTGACGGAACCATCAGAATCAGAATAGTCTTCTTTTGCTAGTTGCTTTACGTCGCACCGACACAGATAGGTCTTATGGCGACGATGGGATATAGAAGGCCTAGGAGTGGGAAGGGAGCGGTCGTGGCCTTAATTAAGGTACAGCCCCAGCATTTACCTGATGTGAAAATGGGAAACCACGGAAAACCGCCTTCAGGGCTGCCGACAGTGGGATTCGAACCCACTATCTCCAGGATGCAAGCTCGCAGCTGTGCGGCTCTAACCGCACGGCCAACTCGCCCGGTCAGAATAGTCTGAGAGGGAATCACATAACAGGTGTACACACATATTAAAGTATGACATTGACACACGCCTAGAATGAAACATGTGGTCATGAGGAACGTACGAATTTGGACCTACGTAAATCCTGAATGGCTGGCAACCATATATTACTTAATCGATAGCCACTGTCCCTCGTCTACGTATTTCCACTGCTGGTGTCTAGTGTAGGTAAGAGCTCAAACATCTTGGAACACGACATCATGACCCGACGACAGGAAAGAGCTATTGCTGATTTGTCTGGCTGGTTGAGACGAATATTTCGTTCATGTTCCTTGACATGAGTACCAATGGACCGGCATATTTGGCCAATGTGTACCTTGCTGCAAATATAGGGAATTTCGTATACGCCAGGATGTAAAATTGGGGACAATTTGTCCTTGGGTTTACCTCCTTTTTTTAGACGAAAGTATTTAAATAATGTAAGACGAGAGACAAGCCCCTCTCGGAAATGTGTGATTGAATGATACTCGTTCTAATAAGCGATTTATCTTCTTTCAGGTGTATGGCGTGAGAATGTATCAGGAAGCAGCAGCGTCCTATTGCTCGACGAGTCCAATTAAGACGGTTAAAAATCCAAAGATTAAAATAACTAAAGTGATTAAGAAGAACTTCAACCTCTCTGTACCCCAGCCGAGAACTACAATGAGACGTGCGCCACAAGTCTTAGTGTCTCCAAACATGGGAAGTAAGACGAAATACTACGGGATGTTCCTCGGTTCCACCAAGGAGGCCAGCACTTCAAAGAGTGTAGGGATCTTTTCTCCAACGAGAGAAGGTAAAGAACAACAGGCTGAACCCTCTCCTCAAGTCGTCGACATTACTACTTCTTTGTCTTCAAGCAAAGAGTCACTACACTGGACGTACAATACTAGCAAATACTTCCCGTGGTATTCAAGTGGTGTGAAGGATTGTCCAATTTCTGCAGATCACCCTTCTCCTCAACCAGGAGAACGCATAGGGGAGAAACAACAGACCTGGTATAAACTTCCAAACGAGTATCAAGAACCTGCTGTTCCAACAGTGTCCTCAACTACATCGTCCGCTGAATGCAACTCTTCTAGTCCGAGACATGATCATGATGTTGCCGATAAACAACATAGTTCGAGCCCTAAAGCGCAGTTCTCTTCAGAGAAAAACAACAGACCGAAAGACTGTGTTCCAGGAACGTTGCCGAGCCATGCAGAGTTGAGGGACTACGGAATCTTCTTCGAAGACGAAATGTTAGACGATAATATAAGCGACACTCGAGGGGAAGAAGTGTATATGGATGAAGAGGATGAACTAATAGAAACTGATTATGGAAACTTTGAAGATAAACCATCTGAGGTGGATCCTAAATCTCTCAACGCTTGGAGTCGAGAACTAGAACAAGTTCTTCCATATGTTACTGTTCAAACAGATGAGGCTGCTGTCGGCAAAGAGATGGTAAATAACTGTTCAGATGAATCTGAATCACTTATACGTAGTTCCGACAAGTCTGACAGTGCTTTTCTGTCAGGAATTTTCCCTGACGATGCAAGAAAATTCGGAATTCACATGGAAGATGAAGGAGAACTCAACGACTTATCATCTACTGGTGCAACCAATCAAGACGCCACGGCTTCACAACCCATTACGGAGAGGCCAGACTCTCCTGATATTCAGATCATTCAGGAAATCAGGAAACCTGGTCTGTCGAACGCTTCTAGGGCACTTCGAGAGAAATATATGAAGTGCATTCTTAAACGTAAGTTGGAAAGTTCGAAGACTCTTGTTGGAACACCGGTCTACTTCTTTTGCTGCCTTCGCTGTTTCGTGTGCATCAAATGGAAGAATGTGGAATCAGATCGGAGAATAATGGCCTGTCCTTTCTGTTCCAAGAAACGGAAACTATCTTCACAGAGCACGTGAAGTTCAGCTGCAATCAATTCTACATCAGTGCAGTGTAAATGAATTAAGTGATTTAGGTGTAAGTATTTCCAGTGCCATCTCTCATCAGGAAATATTTCGAATATAGGACCTGTTCTGTGCTTGACGAAGAAGGAAAAGGAAAGTCTTGAAAAAGATGTGGTGTGATCCTTCAGCAGAAACTATACCTTGATTTGTTAGAAAATTAAATATTACATCCATTAAGTTAGGAATAAGAAAATTGTAAAGTTGGCTAATTGGTGTATTTTGACGTTGATAAAAAAATCATTTATTTTTTAAATGTGACTGTTTTAAATTGGAATGTTATTTTGTGTAATATTTCTTCTATACTGTGTGGAAAGCTTGGAGCTTGAGAGGAGGTGCAGGAGGTACGCTATGAAAATTTGCATTTCCAAGACTTAAGTGATACCAGTTGGAAGAAAGTCTAGAAAGATTGAAAATATCAGGTAGAACCACACTGGTTACCACATTATCACGAAATACAAATTATCGTAATATTCCTAAAATACAGGTAAATAGGTGCTTGAACTCACCAAAGGATCCCTCAAATTTTAAGTAATAATAATAATAATAATAATAATAATAATAATAATAATAATAATAATAATAATAATAATAAATCACAGCGGCCCCGCGGTGTAGCGGTAGTATACCCTGCCTCTTACCCGGAAGCCTCGGGTTCGATTCCCGACCAAGTCAGGGATTTTACCTGGATCTAAGGGCTGGATCGAGGTCCACTCAGCCTACGTGATTACAAATGTGGAGATATCTGACGGTGGGATAGTGGCCCCGGTCTAGGAAACCAAGTCTTTACGTCGCACCGGCACAGATAGGTCTTATGGCAACGATGGGACAAGAAAGGCCTAGGAATGGGAAGGAAGCGACCGTGGCCTTAAAGTACAGCCCCAGCATTTTCCTGGTGTGAAAATGGAAAACCACGGAAAACCATTCTCAGGACTGCTGACAGTGGGGTTCGATCCACTATCTCCCGAATACTGGATACTGGCCGCACTTAAACGACTGCATATATCCTCGGTAATGTCTAAGAATGGCCGGCAAATTCTCTTGAGTTGAATCCAACAGAAAACACTTGGATGGCACAGAAGAAAGAAATCAAGATAAAAGGAGTTATCGACCAGAACATGCTCACAGAAGGAGTAGATGATGCTTAGAAGAGCCTAGGAACTGACAAGAAAATGGATTTCAAGTGATTGCAACTAAGGATGACTCCACAAAGCACGCTATGTCTATAATTGGTTCAACGTGAAGAAAATTGTATCTAGGAAATTTATTGTAAACCATGTAAAATATTCAGACAATAGATAAATTGTAATCTTTCACCAGTTCGTATATACTACCTTTTCCAAAAATTAAGAAAATCTCTTATTCCCCTTGAGAATATAGTAATATGGCAGACAATTGTCCTCCAAGAAAATCAGAACATTGTTACATTTTCTCATGTATCCTTTCCATCTTTCATTTCTCCTTCATTTTTGTAACTGCCTTTACTGCCATCTGATAGTCCACAAGGTTCGAACCCTACCGTCCTGTGAATGGTTTTCTGTGGTTTCCTATTTTCAGTTCCGGGACGGATCCTAATATCATAGGCCAGAGCCGATTCCTTCCACCTCTTAACGAAATTTCATTCACCATTTTCATTAATAATAATAATAATAATAATAATAATAATAATAATAATAATAATAATAATAATAATAATAATAATCGTATGGCCTCAGCTACCGTGTGCAGACATTTCAATCTAACGCCATCTGGCTGTCTGCTCGTCAATTTCGATGTTCTGTTATAACTCTAGGCCCACTGAATGGCAGACCGAGTAAACCGAAACTCTCTTGGGCGTCTATAGCTGAGATTTAATGAATTTTGTCGGGTAAACACCAAATGTGTCACCAGAGATCTTTTACATGCCGACATCGTACGAATGGACTTTTTTCCGCCCTACCGACTACCTCTGTAGAATATTTTAAGTTTATTAAACGAAGACCGGTTTCGACTCCCTTGGAGTCATCATCAGTTCTACTTGAATATCAAATCAAGGGGGAAATCTTAACCTATGATATAATTTATTCTCACTTCATCCTCACGAAACGGGATGAAATGAAAGGGTAGACATAACAGTACATACATTTATACAGACAGATGATCGAAACGTATCAGCTGGTACTTTTCATTCGGCAAATTAAATGAACCATCCGTTGTCATTGATGCTTTCACGGCCCGTACTTGTAGACATGATACAGGCTTTTGCGCTTATGCCTTGTCAAGACAATAAGGTGAAATTCTTTACGTTTCGCAGAGATCTGCGCTCTGCGTCATCAGAAGAACATCTCGACTGTCCACGAGAAGCACTTCACCTTATTTCCTTGACACGGCATAAGCCCAAAAGCCTATATCATGTCTATAAATGAACAATCCTTTATAATTCTAGCTTGGTCTATTTGATCCTCGTGCGGCCGAACGTCGCCGGGCCCAGCTCGGTGAAGAGCCTCAACGAGTGCGATATAAGTTTATAGCGATCCATTCTGGGCCCACAAGTGGCTGTTATCGGACGCAGGAAGCTTTCAGCCAGATTACCTCAAACACTTAGGCCAAGATGGGCTGCACATTAATTCTTATATGAGAGGAGGTGGAGCCCGCGACACGTGCTGCTTTCATTTAATAATAATAATAGCACAAATAATGCTGGAAACTCCACATGATTTAGCCAGTAAAACTAGTCTTCAAATTACTTATGAAAATCTAAATATATTGAGCATAGACATAGCGGAGAAAAGTAAGTAACAACACAGCATAGAAATATTCAGAGAATTGATCAATTTAAATATCTGGGAGAATGTGTCCAGTCAACTGGACTAGATATCACAACCTACAAAGGGAGATTGGGCTTTTAACTCACTCAACACCGTTACAACAAACGATCGATATCGTTCCGGGGAAAAAAAAATCAGGCACTATACAACTGTAATTAAACCAGAGTTACAGCAGAGAGCTGTTTAATAACAATACTTAATAAGTTGTCCAGATCAAATCATCAGTCTTAAGTGGATCATGAAACATCAAAGAGTGAAAAACAATAAGTTAGTCATCAGTTTTGTTGACTTCAAGAAAGCGTGTGACAGTATCCACCGTGAGTCATTACTTAAAATCCTCAAGGAATTCATATTACACCAGGAACTTATCAAATCAAAAGTGAAATTCAGAGACTAGTTGTCTGAATCATTTGAAATCCGGAGTGGACTTCGACAAGGTGACGGTCTCTCACCGTTACTATTTAACTGCACACTGGAGAAAATCATGCGAGAGTGGACTAAGAAATGCCAACCAAACATCAAGATTGGCAAAAATATCAAACTCAATTGCCTGGCATTTGCAGATGACTTTGCGCTGCTCGCAAATAGTGTGGAGGAGGGTAAACACCAAACTGAAGAACTAAAAAAAAAATAAAAAAAAAATAGCAGCAAACGTCGGACTGCATATGAAAAGATGGAAATGATGCCATCCTCCAAGGTTGTAACACCAACTATCATACTCAATAATAACAAACAAGTTAAGATTGTAAATAAGTATCTTGGGGAGATTGTTACTTGGAACTTGAACGAGAAAGTATCAGTAGAAAATAGAACGGCTAAATTGAAACAAGTACAACGTATCACTTGGCCAACCTACAAGAAGAAATCTGTCTCGATAAATGCAAAATTCAAACACTACAACTCCATTATTAAACCTGAAGCAACCTATGCTAGTGAAACACTATTCAGTTTGAACACCAAATCAACAACAGATAAATTACAGAAGACAGAAAAAAGAATCCTTAAAACAATCATAAACAAAAAACACCAAGTAGATGAGATGGACAACGGCGAAGTCGTATACCAGGAAACTAAGTAAATAATAGACACAATGCGGAAAAGGAGAGTCGCATTTTTCTGCCACGCTTCAAGACTGCCAGAAACCACGGTACTGAAACATTTTTCAACTACTTTTGGAGAAGTAAAACCAAGAATAATTGGTTCAAAGAAGTCTACGATGATTTAGATGAGTTGGGCTTGACAACGCAGCAAACTGAAGACCGAGAAGAGAAGAGGATCCTGAGAAACAGAGACTTGAGACTTAAACGAAAAACTTTTACACGCAAACAGAACACCATAACTGACAAAGAAAGGGCAACTCCAAAGGACACGAAGCGTAGCATAGAGGCAGCCTGCGGTAGGATTACATCCAACACGCTGCGCCGTGTTATCCACTGATTACGCGACCGACTACAGGAGTGTGCAAACAACACACCAACCGCACGGCCAACTCACCCGGTACAGTCTTTTTTTACAGTATTTAAAAATATACTAACAAACTCGTGTTTCACGGCCTCGCTTTAATTATGACCCTTATTAAAGTAACTTTTCAGAAGACAGAATGCAGTACATACAGTAGTGAAACAAGAAACATACTTCTGTTAACACCTTTGGAAAATAACAGTTCTTCTCTTCGGTTTTTTACTGTTAACCTCTTTTTCTTCTAAATACTTTTCAACAACATTTATTGCTGTAAGAACCACTGTCATTTATATTCGACTGACTGTATCTTGGTTCGAAACCAGGCAGCCAAGATTCAAATGGAGGTTGTCATACACGACTTCCGCGGTTGTTTTCGTACGTGACCGGTAATGAATTCACATCCGAAAAACAGCGAGACTTCGCCGATTTTCCGATCACTACAAGTTTGTTTTTCGGTTCCCGTCATATTAGCTCCCTTTCTCTACTTGTTAACTATTCCTCGCAAACTACAAATGCTGTATCGCACAGTCAATGTTGTACAAAATTCGAGTTACAGAGTATTTTATTGCTTCAAGGGAGGAAACGTTTGCTTCGAGAAATCGAGAAATTTGTGTAACCGAGAAATAAACACGCATGAAGAATAGAACAAACGGCCGGGAAATTGACGATATCGATTTCGAGTGTACTTTGTTTAATATATTCTCTATTAAAGAAGGGTATATTTAAGTGCTTTTACATCGTATTTTGAACGGAAAAGTAACACTATGGACTTGATTCTTTTGTGTCTTCAGTATATTGTACTTGCGTTTATCTATAGATTTTCTTGGTTTTATTAATAATTAAGGGTTATAAATTTCATGTTGTTGGTCCGTATTGAACTGAGAATAACATATGAGTAAACAACACAGTAAAGGTTTCCACCTATTCAATACAAAATATATTCACAATATTTTAAAGTTACATGGAACTAGTTTCGAACCATCTAGGGGTCATCATTAGCCACATCAAAGCAAAGATCACTCTTGACGAAATCCTAAGAACATGTTAATTTTAACAGTAAGATTATTATGGAATAACAAGTGAATGTGGTAAATGAAAAGAGATGTTAGTATGGGACAGGTGAGTAATAGCTAATAAATATACAAGGAATATACATAAGAGGTTTGGAACGAAATATAAAAGGGGCTTAGTGTTGTAAAAAATTATATAATCATGGAAAACAGTAAGTCCTTATAATGAAGAATGCAATGTGAAATGACACATATAAAATTATATATGGCTTAGGAAGAGTGGAGGTGATTTAGGAGGGGAAGAGGGCTTAAGGTGAGGTTGAAGGGTGCGGGGCCCTTTACTCGACATAATGGAAAATTACTACATACACCCAGACTAATACTTTAACGCCAGTCACAATCTCAATGAAATCTCAGAGAAACCCAACATACTCTTCTATCTATTTATCACTTTCCTCAGAAACAATAATGCAGCCAACCAAAACTCAATCCTAAATTTAATCAAAGGTACTTTTCCGAGACAATTACCCTTTCTCCCGCACCCTTCAACCCCTCCTTAAGCCCTCTTCCCCTCCTAAACCACCTCCACTCTTCCTAAGCCATATATAATTTTATATGTGTCATTTCACATTGCATTCTTCGTTATAAGGACTTACTGTTTTCCATGATTATATAATTTTTTACAACACTAAGCCCCTTTTATACTTTGTTCCAAACCTCTTATGTACATTCCTTGTATATTTATTAGCTATTACTCACCTGTCCCATACTAACATCTCTTTTCATTTACCACATTCACTTGTTATTCCATAATAATCTTACTGTTAAAATTAACATGTTCTTAGGATTTCGTCAAGAGTGGTCTTTGCTTTGATGTGGCTGATGATGACCCCTAGATGGTTCGAAACTAGTTCCATGTAACTTTAAAATATTGTGAATATATTTTGTATTGAATAGGTGGAAACCTTTACTGTGTTGTTTACTCATATGGTTTTATTAAACAAAAAATATTTAGATTATAATTTACTTGGAACAATTTGTCACAAATGTTTATTCAATACTATTTATGAAAGTTCCTGGCAAACGCAGTTTACAACATTTATTTAAAAACAACATTGGAAGTAATGATATAATTTTCCTTGACAGTAGGTTTTGCACTCTCCTTGATGGATACAGAAGTATTTAGAAAAACTTTTTCTTTACTCTAGAGAAAGAGATATGTATGTCAAAAAGTCAAGGTGTGAATGAAGAAAGTGCATTTTTAAAACATGCGACAACCTAAATTCTGAATTGCTGGCTCAGAATAATTATTAGCTTGATAATTTCCTAAAAGCCTAGTCGACACTAGTACAAGTGTGTCGCAAGCTTCGAGATAAACGGCACTCAGTTTCTTAAAAAAAAAAAAAAAAGGAATGTAGATGTATTAAAAATGTTATTTTAAATTTGTGGCGTGATAGAAATATGGACTTGAGATCTGTAATCAGCGCACACAAGTTACGGTTCGTACATTTGTTTCTTCAGTAGCAAAATAACAGCAGACCAGTGTAATGTTAAACAAAACGCTTATGCTTCATTTTTACAAACAAGTTAGTGGGCATAAAGCCAATAACATCATTATTCATGTACTTGCCCTTAAAACAAAACTACAGATGGGTATTATTCGCCTTTCTTTGATAAATGTTACCGTTTCCTCTCCTTTAATACAGCAATTCTCTCCATCTGGAATATATCAGCATTGCATGAAGGAGAACACACGCAGTCGTTCAATCTCTCCTGGAGGCATGTCTTCCATCTTTGTGGAGACGGCGCTGTCAAAAGGCAGACGCCTTCCTGAATAACGACCTACTGTAGCAAGGCGGTGGATTTGTGAGAGCCAATCTCGACATTCGGAACGCCTTTCCTCTCAATTCTGTCTTTCTCGCTCGTAAGACTATCGTCTCTTCTTCATTCTCTTCTTCCTTCCTTGTCGAAGCGTTTGTCTATCGCAGTTTACTCGTATATTCGCCTACAAGAGGGAAATGGGTTGATAAGAATGGGAGACTAGAGATTCAGAGATTGAAAATGATGAAGAACATGAGGTTCAAACTAAAACTGTACAAGACAGAACAGAATACTCCTATTTCCGGATCGCTGAAAGTGGGGGAGTAATAAAGTATTGTAATCCATTTCTTTGATACTTGCATTAAATTATACACGTTACAGCTATTTGTCTGTTACTATATTAAATATTATACTTAAACCTAACAGTGCTTGTATCACCATCACACTGTCTCTCTTGTCCTAGATGGAATGCGATGTTACGTATTCTAGGAAACATGTATCCCACTCAATTTTCGTTACTGCTTACTTTATTTTCACTTATTTTCCTTTGTAACACATTTCTTTATGTTGAAAACATTTCTTAACAAACAAACAAACAAACAAACAACGAAAAACAGAAAATTACGCAATTCCCTCAATTGTGCCGAAAGCTGAAGGGGTAAATGGCTCAGAAAGGTTTTGAATTGTGAGTCTTGGATAGTGCTATCAAAGTTAAAAAAACACATTTCGAAAATCACTTCCGGTCTAAATGAAGTTCCGGAAAAGCCGCCATAATCGCTTGTTACTTTACTCATTTTCTTTTTTATTCAAATCCTAGCCAAATTAACTTATTTACATAATTATTTTGGGCGAGCCTCCGTGGCTCAGGCCGGCCTCTCACCGCTGGGTTCCGTGGTTCAAATCCCGATCACTCCATGTGAGATTTGTGCTGGACAATGCGGAAGTGGGGTTTTTTTCTGCGGGTGCTCCGGTTTTCCCTGCCATCTTTCATTCCAGCAACACTCTCCAATACAATTTCATTCATCTGTCAGTCATCAATCATTGCCCAGAGGAGTGCGACAGGCTTCGGCAGCCGGCACAATTCCTATCCTCGCCACTAGATGGGGTTTCATTTATTCCATTCCTTACCCAGTCGAATGACTGGAAACAGACTGTGGATTTTCATTTTTCACATAATTATTTCTGTAATGTGTTCCTTTTTTTTTTTAATGTCCACACCGAATGTAGTTGCAAAGTCTTAAGTGAAATTCTGCATTGACTCACATTAGCGCTCGTAGTGGTGCTTAAGTAAAACAATGCATTGACTCATATTAGCGCTCGTAGTGGTTAAAAAAAAGGCAAACTGCTGATCCAATCACGGCCGACTAGATCCTCTCTGAGGTTCTCATACCGGCCTTGACAATCGCTTGTGAAGTCCAGAAATGCATTTCTATTCGTCCTGGCCCAGCATAAAGCTGTAAATGGAAAGTTTCACCATAATGCCGCTGGAGCGCTGGCCTCCTAAGTCACTGGCGTGAAGTAGTATACCGCAAATTACCGCATTTCCAGTTTTATTTATATTGTTTTGCTGTCGTAAATGTTGGCAATGTGTTCGCAATAAGGTGTTTGTTGGCTTGGTATTAAGACATGATAGTTATGTGCCAATCAGTTTATTTTTTATTGTGTAGTGTGGTGATTTGATTTTTAAATTGTGTTTACAAATCTTGGAATACGTGATATTATTATGCGCCTTTTCGTAATTCGAACACAAAGTTTCTGCAAACAAGAACACGTGCAATGAGTGGCTCAAAGCGATTTCTCGCCGTAACTTCGTCCTAAACAAGAATTATCATTTATGCGCTAATTCTTTTTTTAAATTGTGTAGTGATTTGCTTTTCTTTAACTGTGTTTAGAAATATTCTAATAATTATGTATTGCTGTGTACATTTTTGTACACCGAACAGTAAAAAAAGAGCAAAGGGACACTATCACTTCACGAATTCTCTGTAGACCGGGACAAAACTACGGACTGACACAAAGCAGTTAGCACTTTCATCTTAGGTTTTTGTTTCTATTTAGAGTATTTATCTTCTTTCTTTCTTAATATGTTTACCCCTCCAGGGATAGAAAAGGAAGAGGGCCATCATCGCATTTGCATGGAGGATTAGTGGGAAGCTATGGAAAACCACTTCGACGATGGCTGAGGCGAGAATTGATCCCCTTTCTACTCAGTTGACCTCCCGAGGCTGAGTGGACCCCTTTCCAGCCCTCGTAGCACTTTTCAGATTTCGTGGCAGTGCCGGTAATCAAACCCGGGCCTCTGGGGGTGGCAAATAATCACGCTAATCGGGTATTTATTACCTCTAAATTTTCTTCCATTGAAAAATCCTTAAGCGGAGTGATATTTGCCACATGACAGCAACACAACACATTTTTATCCAAGATAATCTGAACTTTAACATTTAAACACTGACAAGTAGGAACCATTTCACTAAGGCTAACGTATGAAGGTTTACCTATGCAATGAACAGTTTACAATGTATTTACTCAAAATACTTTTCTCTCACTGAATTTTAATTAAAACTCGTACTTTTCCTTACAACTTGTTTTACGTCGCACCGACACAGATAAGTCTTGCGGCGACGGTGCGGTAGGAAAGGGCTAGCAGTGGCAAAGACGCGGCCGTAGCCTTAATCAACATACAGCCCCAGTATTTCGCTGGTGTGAAAATGGGAAACCACGGAAAACCATTTTCAGGGCTGCCGACAGTGTGGCTGGAATCCACTATCTCCCCAATACTGGATACTGGCCGCACTTCAATGACTGTAGCTTTCGAATTCGGTTCGGAACATATAGCATAGTCGGGCAGCTCGTCTCCTTAATAATAATAATAATAATAATAATAATAATAATAATAATAATAATAATAATAATAATAATAATAATAAGTGCTTTTTGAGGTTTTCGGAGGTGGTGATGGTGGTAGTGATTATTGTTATAAGAGGAGGTACAACTAGGCAACCATCCTCTATATAACACTAATTAGAGGGATAGAAGAGATCCGACACTTCGAAAAATGAAGGTATCGGCCAAACAAAGACAAGAGCCATGAAGGGCGTGAAAATGAAAGACTCGCTAGGCCTCGAGTGGTCTACTACCGTCGTGTTCGGAAAAGAACAAGAGTTGATCAAGGGAGGTCGGATAGGATAGATGAATGTGAGGAACCTGGCACAAGTAAGTGGATGCAATACCAGGATTCAGCTAAGGGCCCCGTGGATGCCAACCCACGCTCCGAAGTTCAGAGCCGCTGGAGTCCTTATTAGTCGCCTCTTACGTCAGGTAGGGGATACCGTGGGTGTTATTCTACCACCCCACCCACAGGGGAAGTTTTCGGAGACGCTGAGATGCCGGAATTTAGATCCGCGGGAGTTCTTTTATGTGCCAGCGTCATCTGATAACAGAGTCACATATTTAGCACAAATGTTGCCTTATTTTGAAACGCTATTTCATGAAAACTACCGTTTGTTTCAGATTTTCAATTTGTTTTTGCAACAGATAGCCTCCTCTTATCTGTCAATTGAGACATTAAGCACAACTAAATACTCTCGCGTTCTAAAAGAGTCTTCACAAATCTTTCTTTCCATGCACCCGTTTTTGAGGAATGGAAGTCTACGTTAAAAATTCAATGATAAAAACAGATAAAGATTTTATTTTGATTGCCTCATGTTGACAGAAAATACTTCCTTTGTCTGGATAATACGTTTTACCTAAGAAGAAAATTATATTTTAATAAATTCTACTTGAAAATCTGGGATTGTAACACAGAAAAGTTAGGTAGCGAGTCACCTATTTTGTCATTGACTGTTTATTGTCGCTGCGCGTATCTCACAAACCCATAAATCAAAATACCAGAAGGGTTATTATCGCCACGCCTCGTGTAATCAACGAAAATGTGTTAACATAATTGAGTATTCTTCAGCATAGTTTCCCAACGACCAAGTTGGCCCACTTATCATAATCGCAGTTATTGTATACAATTGCTCAACGCAGCGCGGTGCATTAGTTAGGAATGTTGGCGTGTTCATGTGTGTTCTCGTCTCTGCCTCTGTCAAACTATCAGCTCGAAATATTACCCCCAGGAATGTCGTTTATAATAAACGAAAGGAGATGGTTTGACAGATTTCACCACTTCCATGCGTTGTGATGGCGATGGCTTTGACAAGCTGTCAAACTTCCAGTTGAGAACGGACAAATCACTGTCGAGAATGGTTCGTGGCTAGGAACGACACCTGTATCCTATTAAAAAAATACGTCGCATGAGAAATGGAGACAAGACAGCAGTGCTGCCAACATTGATGCTTTAAAACTAAGTAGTTCAGTTGGAGAGAAGTTTATCTATAGATCATTCCATGGTAAGTACTGCTCTTATGACAACAGGGTTGCCATATCGAACAGCTCTGCTGAATATCACGGGAATTTGCGAAAGTCAGCTTTTAAGTTCAAGATGAGAGGGAGACGAAATTAAGCAGGAAATTAAGCACAGTTGAGATTTGTTTCTTCCTCGTCCTCATACATCAAGTAAATAAATTACAGTTTCAATGTTAAAGAAAGAAATCGCACACGTAGACTAAAATAATCACGTAACACACTCAACACAAGTAAAGTACGCACTTATAAGGACTAAAAAACGTACGCAACGCATACATAGATGACAGTAATAAGCAGCCAGAATCCACAGAGAACGGCTTATGCGTTACATGTACCAGAGCGACTCAGCAGGAAAGCGAAGGAAGGCAACAAAAGGATGGTGATTATTGTTTTAAGAGGAAGTACAACCGTACACCCGTCGTTGTACCGGGAGGTACACCTCAACCACGTGCATTTAAATGAAGCGCCTTCAAGAACGCAAAGTTTACAACAGCTATTTCAAGAAGTTGGGACTTTTCTCCATAAATGGCTCTATTAAAGAACTGATGTAATGCACTCTGGTGCAAAGCGGAATAACTAGAAGTTTAAGGTAATTTTGTGTTTATAGGTTTTCTGAACTGAATTGACTTTCTTTGTTATTGATATTTCAAGGTTTGCAACACTTCTTACTGATCCCGCCGACTTTGGATCCTGGCCAATCAAACATTTTGTGTATTTAATTTTCAGCCAATCAAATGCTTCTTGTAACTTTTCAATTGTCCAATAAAATGATAGGGTGTCTGCGGTTGTACGGGTTTTAATCCATAGCCTTCTGGAACCTTCCTCCCGGGTATAAAAGCTGACACCTTTCTTGAGTTAACTTGTCTTATTGATCGTCGTGTTATTGAGTGTGTGCGCTAAGAGAGGAGGCGGAGGCCTCATTCTTCGGCAGGCAGGACATCAGCTAAGGTGATGGTCACCGTTATATATTCAATTTTCTAGAAACATAGCCACCCATTCAGTCACTCTTTTATCAAGTTTAATTGCACTCATT
The DNA here is from genome assembly GCF_040414725.1 of Anabrus simplex. Classification (NCBI taxonomy): domain Eukaryota; kingdom Metazoa; phylum Arthropoda; class Insecta; order Orthoptera; family Tettigoniidae; genus Anabrus; species Anabrus simplex. Next base: position 7,985,320 of record NC_090274.1, read on the forward strand.
TTTGCCAGTAGCCTCCCATGATCCACCCTATTAAATGCCTTAGATAGGTCAATCGCGATACAGTCCATTTGATCTCCTGAATCCAGGAAATCTTCTATATCTTTATGGAATCCTACACGTTGAGCTTCAGTGGAATAACCTTTCCTAAACCCATTATTATTATTATTATTATTATTATTATTATTATTATTATTATTATTATATTATTATTATTATTATTATTATTATTATTATTGTACCGGGTGGTACACCTCAAATATTGCGCCAATTGAAACTCCTCTACAGGAGAAAGTCTGAACATTAAAAAACTGTATCAACTCACTGTTTCTCCGAAGATGGCTCTATGTAAATTTTGATGTGTTTTTGTTTGTCATTGATCAAGAAGTGTGGACGTTCTCTACCAGATGTCAATACAAAAACTATGGTAATACACTCTGGTGCAATGGAATGAACTTTCTTGAATAAATTTTGTATTCATAAGTTTTGTCTTTACTAAATTTTGGTCTGTCATTTGTGGGTTGGCAATACAAATCCTTTCTTCCCGCCTGTTTTGAATGTAGCCGATCAGGAATTTCTGTAATTAATTTTCCACCAATAAGGTGTTTCTTCCTCGTCTTGCGTATTAGTTTTTGCTGTTATCCAATAAAAGTTTGTGGGCGGGTTGTTATCATTCATGAAAGGTCTCGAACTTTCCGCGAGGGTATAAAAACTGCTGATTTTCTTGTCTCCTGGCCACTTCAGTAACATCTTTCTTAGTGTGTGGATATGTAGCAGGGGGCGGGAAGCGCCTCTTTCTTCGGGCAACAGATCTCCAACAAGGTAATGGCCTTTTAACATCTGTATTTCTTGCTAGCTCAGCAGTTTAACTCTCGGGGAGGGTTCGAAACCTTTAATATTTAACCAATTCCTTTAAAAGGTAAATTACTTTTCAGTATATGTAAAAACTTCAAATCCCTTTTCCATAAAGCAGGGATAGAGAGTGCTTCACCCTCTCGAGCTCCCTTTCATTTTGAAATCGAGGTGACTACGTTTTCATAACCGTTTCATGTATTATTTAATGTATTAAAGTTTTTTCATACGAGTCACCTCCCTAGCTTGGGATTAGCCCCTGTATATCGGCCTAGAGCCACTTAGGTTTTAATATTGTATATTTAGGAGTGCAAGTTCACGCCTCCAGTCCTTTCTGTACTTTGGGCCATTAACTTAACCTGATGTTTTGTTTTCTTCATGCGAAGGCCCTGTAGGTTGGGTATTAAATACCCCTGTTTCTTTGTATGCTTCGATGGCAGTTTGGATAAGAGTCTTTTTTTTTTTTTTTTGCTAGGGGCTTTACGTCGCACCGACACAGATAGGTCTTATGGCGACGATGGGATAGGAAAGGACAAGGAGTTGGAAGGAAGCGGCCGTGGCCTTAATTAAGGTACAGCCCCAGCATTTGCCTGGTGTGAAAATGGGAAACCACGGAAAACCATTTTCAGGGCTGCCGATAGTGGGATTCGAACCTACTATCTCCCGGATGCAAGCTCACAGCCGCGCGCCTCTACGCGCACGACCAACTCGCCCGGTGGATAAGAGTCTGTTATTGCCTTTATAGGCTTGAAAGATCGAGAGCGGGTCAGCTCTTTATGGTGTTGTGGTAAAGGTGCCTTAGAGAGGCTTGAGGTTAATAGTTGGGAGCAAGTGCTCCTTGTATGAAGGGATTTTCTGCACCTGGGATCTGATCTGTAACCTGGCAAAGTTGAGCTTGCAGCTCGAGGAATGTAAAACGGGGCTCGAAGCCCAAATCTTATAACGAACTGTAATTTGTAATTGCTTTATTTGTTGATCTGCTACTTGGTACCTGTTAATACTCTGTTATTTGTTGATTTTGAAAAGAAAATATAACCTTTGTTAAAGTTTTAAATTAACTTTAATTTTGTAGTTGAGACCTATTCCAGCCCGCACTTTCTTTCACCTCTAACTACCACGGATATCTCCGTAACAATTATTATTATTATTATTATTATTATTTTGTGAAATATTGTATTCCGTACAGTTTACCCACGTTTCACCACTGCCTGTGTTATTTGTTCTTTGAAGAGCGTTCTAATTATATCCAGCTTTAGCAATATTTCATGGAGAAACTCAGCTAATGATATTTCTGAGAAATGAGTATTCCTGCAGTTGGTGAAGTAGGCCATGCCCAGCGCCCCCTCAGCTATCTGTCGAGAGTGATTCAAAGCCTTATGGAGTGGCCAGTATTTCAAACGGAAGTTCTGAACGTGTGCCAGGGCGAGGAGAGGCGAATGATACAGACACACACACAGTGTTATGAAAATAATCACAATGGCAGTATGTGATGCCACAAATAGACTGGCGCAGTCCTTCCTAATAGACTTCAGTCTATTTCAAACGTGAGTCACATTTCTATATAGCAAAATGTAAATAAACATTATCCAGAAACAGCACCGTTTTCTAGGTCGTTGCCGTTCCCACAGGCATTCGAGAACAGTTACCAAGTATAGGGTACACAGCTCTGTCGGATTGTAGCTGAGTCATGAACAACATGGTCTGTGAAATGTGGTGGTGATGGTGATTGTTTTGGGAGGAAGTACAACATGGTAACCATACTCTCTCACTTCTACTAACAACGAGAAGTGCCGGGTTGAGTGGCTCAGACGGTTGAGGCGCTGTCCTCCTGACCCCTACGTGGCAGGTTCGATCCCGGCTCAGTCCCGTGGTATTTGAATGTGCTCATCATCGTGTTAGTAGATTTACTGGCGCGTCAAAGAACTCCCGCGGGACTAAATTCCGGTACCTCGGCGTCTCCGAAAACTGCAACAGTAGTTAGTGTGACGTAAAGGCAATAAAGGGCAGACCCTGTGTCCAACCGATTTCAACGAACTTCAATGTACCTCTTGGGGGAAACTCAACAGTAACTCGTGTAGAAGGGTTTAGCCCAATACGACATTTGTACGTATTTCCGGTAATAATTTTGTTAATAATAAAATAAAATAAGGAAATAATTAGGTGATAAGACAACAGGGCTTTTTTATCATTCCTATAATCCCTAATTTCAGCCCCCCCCCCCATAATCACCGCTACTGAAGACGCTGACCGCTAGCGATGAAATCCGTCACCGTATATTTATATTATTATTAATATTTCGTTATCCCCAACTAAGGGGTATTTGAACTTATTAGCACTTTTTTTCTTCTCTTCCCAACATCTCTTCATCCTCTCGCTGTGCTCCTTTTTACGTTTTTCAGTCCATTCTGTATTTAGTTGGGTGGGCTTTACAGAAAATTCGTGTTTATGAATTAAGATTCTGATTGAATGGTTTCTTCGTTAATACCAGTTTCATTTACGTCTTCTCTGATTTATTTTAGCCAATTATTGTGATTTTTCATTGGTAAGGCTAAGTATAGTCCGCCTCTGTGGTGTAGTGGTTAGTGTGATTAGCTGCCACCCCCGGGGCCCAGGTTCGATTCCCGGCTCCGCCACGAAATTTGAAAAAATGGTACGAGGGCTAGAACGGGGTCCACTCAGCCTCGGGAGGTCAACTGAGTAGAGGTGGATTCGATTCCCACCTCAGCCATCCTGGAAGTGGTTTTCCGTGGTTTCTCACTTCTCCTCCAGGCAAATGCCGGGATGGTACCTAACTTAAGGCCACGGCCGCTTCCTTCCCTCTTCCTTGCCTGTCCCATCCAATGTTCCCATCCCCCACCAAGGCCCCTGTTCAGCATAGCAGGTGAGGCCGCCTGGGCGAGGTACTGGTCATCCTCCCCAGTTGTATCCCCGACCCAATGTCTCACGCTCCAGGACCTTGAGGTGGTAGAGGTGGGACCCCTCGCTGAGTCCGAGGGAAAAGCCAACCCTGGAGGGTAAACAGATTAAGAAAGAAAGAAAGAAAGAAAGAAAGAAAGAAAGAAAGAAAGAAAGGAAGAAAGAAAGAAAGAAAGAAAGAAAGAAAGCAAGGCTAAGTTTAAAATTTTGTTTATGAGCCTGTTATTATCCATTCTATATAAGCGACCATAAAATTGTAATCGCCGTTTGCTGATTGTATCTGTCATTTCTTTCTTATCCAAATTCCATTTTCGCACTTTGGTCTTAAGATTTTCCTGAGAATTTTCCTTTTTTTGTTTTTCGATCAACTTTATTCGAGATTTGCCACCGATTATAATAGTTTCAGATGCTTCTGTTTTAACTACTGTGTTATAATGTAATTTTGCCTTCTTTGATATAGTTCTTTTATTGTATCTGTTTCAAGTAATTTTGTATGCTCTTTGAAGTTTTCCATTCTTTATTATTATTGTTACCGAGTTTTTGTGGTAGTTAAGCATGAAAGAAGGTGCTGGGTGGTGAATAGGTCTCAAGCTACTAAAGAGAAATTAAATTTTAAAATTTAATAAGGTTATATTTTCTTTTCAAAATTAGGTAACAACAAATAGAACAGGTACTTAGTAGCCGAAATACAACTTGAAATGTACAATTACAGGGATTAAAGAATTTGGGCTTCGAGCCCTGAAAACACAATTCTTGAGCAACTAGCTCAACTTTACGATATACCAATTTCAACAAAAGGGGCAGAAGACCCCACTCAAACCCTGGAGCCCTTGCTCCAAATTACACAGCAAAGCCTCCTCGAGGCATACAACTCTCAGTTTTAGAAAAGAGCCACTCGCTCTTAAAGTTAAGCCTCTCCCAGGCCACACCAAACTCAACTTTCAAGTTGTCCTCAAAGGACATATACACAGGGGTAAAATACCCAACCTACTGAGGTCTATTAGGTGAGAAAAGATTAATACATGACCTCTAAAATACAACTTGAGAGGAGGCGAACTTGCACTCCTAATACACTTTGCTTAAGACCTACTTGGCACCAGGCCGTTAATACAAGGGCTAATCCCATACTACAGAGGTGACTTAAAGGCAATTTACATTACATTACGGGAGAATTGGTTGAGAAAAATAAGTTCACCTCAAGACGATGTGAGTGGGAACTCGAGAGGGTTAGCACTCTCTATCCCATAATGTAGCTTTACAAGAGAATAGAAGAAAAGAGTAGTTACATTTTAGGAAAAGGTTACATGATGGAAAACGCTTCGAACCCGCCGCGAGAGTTAAACTGCCGACCTAGCAAGAAAAGAAGATATTAATAGGCCATTACCTGGTAGTAGATCGCTGCCGAGGAAAGAGGCGCTTCCCGCCTCCTGCTATGTACTTAATACACTGAAAGATGGAACAGAAGTGGCCCGGAGACCCCAAAATCAGCAGTTTATATCCTCTCGCGGAAGATTCTAGGCGTTAGGGGAAATAAAACACCCTCCCTCAAAGTTTTTATTGGCTAGGGAAACGAAACCCCTACATAGAGGAAGAAGAAACACATTATTGGTGGAAAATTAATTAAAGAAATTCGGGATTGGCTAGATCCAAAATAAGGGGAAAAAGAGGGGTATACAGCCAACTTAAACCATGACAGAAAGAAATTTAACAAAGAACAAACTCTTGAAATAAAAATTTCTCCAACAAAATAGTTCTTTGATTTCGCACTAGGTTGCACTATTGTAATTCTTCAGTAGTGTCCTCTAGAAGAGAAAGTTCACACTTCTTACTTCAAGCGAAACAAAAACACATCAAAAATGACACAGTTCACAAACTCAAAAATTTCCAGGTAGTGACATCTTCTGAGAAATTAGTAGATTAATAGTGTAGATAAAGTTCAGACTTCCTCCAGAAGAGGAGTTTCAACTGGCGCAACTTTTAAATAAACAGAGTAGAGGTGTACCGCCCGGTACAGACCTCCCCCCCCAAAAGTTCCTCCAGGGGTGACGCATGAAATCAGTTTGAAACAAAGTCCAAGTAATGATGTTGATACGAAGATAGATAGCAGAAGCATTTACAAGATTTCTTAATTCAGTTTCAAAATATTGTTGTTGCAGGTGAAAGTCTTTATGTTTGTAGAATTTGAATTTCTGAAGATAAACTTTTAATACTTAAAGGTGAAGAAAAATTTTGCAATGTCCACCAAATATTGTAGTTGAATGCCCAAGTGTAGTTATTGCTTATGGTGACTGTCCATATAGTTGATGTAGATTGAGTCGAATGGCCGGACCGGCCGTTGCAGCTTGCGTCCAACGGAGGCCGCTCGGACCCCTCAAGTACCCTGAGATACCGCTCGCCCGCACTATGAGGGGAGCAGAGGTGTTGAAGTACGCCGCGCCCGCGGTGAACAGATACCGGCTGCGGGCATGTAGTAGGTCGTGCGCCGCACATCAGCCTTGGCCGGGAGGAGAGCTCCGGCTCGCCGTGCACATGTCGTCCTCGCTGGAGAGGAGGGGGCCCATCCCCCTCCCCAGTCGCTGCACGGTGCTGCGCGGCTGCGGGGGCGCTGAAACATTAAAGCTAGGCGGCAGAATTGTGTTGGACAATCATTTTCTTTGAGGGTACAGGCTTTATGGAGAGGTTGAGGGGCCAGCGGCGTGTAGATACCCATTGCATTAAACATTATGAAGCCACAGTGTAAGGTGGAGCAGGAGACGGGAGCGTGGTAATGGCCGTGGCAAGGACAGAATGGCAGTTTAACGGGTCGGGACAGGTTTTACAAAAAGCTTACATCTGAAACAAAATCCTATAGAAGGGGCAGAATGCCTTAAAAGTGAAACTCAAAAAAAAAAAATATAACCTTCATATCCTTTCAAAATAATATGAAGCAAGTTAACACAGAAATTACACCGGTTTCACCTGGGACAGGTGAACTCTAAATATCCTCTCGGTGGCTGGATTACTTAACAATAAAGTAACCGGCGTAAGAAAATCGAGAATGATACAAGGCCCATGGAATCTGGGGGCAAGCTTGCCCGCGGGAACAAAATTTTTGACCATAACCTGGTCACCTACCTTCAAAGGGGTGGGTCTCCGTCCACGATCATACCTTTCCCTAACCTTTTCATGAGACACTTTAAGATTGGCTTTAGCCTTCTTCCAAAGATCTTTGATGTTGTCCGGGTCTATTGTCTCGGGCAGAATGTCACTCAGAGACCAGAGGTTAGAGAGCGGCGAGTTGGGAACAAACTTGAACATCAAAGAAGCTGGAGTAAACTTGTGAGATTCATGAACCGCCGAATTCAAAGCAAAAGCTAACCAATGCAGGGACGTGTCCCACCTGGAAGGATCTTCATGATGATAAGCAATGAGAGCGGACCTGAGATTACGGTTAACTCGTTCAGCCAGAGATGGTTGCGGGTAATAAGCAGAAGTAGTTACATGAGATATTGATAAGTCAAAACAGAATTTACGAAATAAATTAGATGTAAAAGCCTTAGCATTATCAGATACAATATATTGACACGGACCAAAAGAAGCAAAAATAGAATTTAAGCAGGTAATGGTGGACTGAGCGGTAGCCAGCTTAGTCGGAAATAACCAGGAAAATCTAGTAAAACCATCTACACATACAAGGATAAATTTGTTGGCATTTCCCTTCGACTGGGGGAAGGGTCCTACATAATCAATATACAGGCGTTCCATGGGGCGCGATGCTTGATGAGAAGACAAAAGGCCTACCTTAGTGGACATGGTTGGTTTACTAAGCAAACAAGATTTACAGGCTTTTACAAGTTCACGAATTTCACCGTCCATACCTTTCCAGATGAACCTTTCACGAATCTTTTCACGGGTTTTAAAGATTCCAAGATGCCCCCCCAATGGGGTCTCATGATAGTATTTGAAGATCATAGGCACGAGAACAGCTGGAACGACAACTTTCATCATCTTGTCATGCCTCGAAGGGCAACATAAAACACCATTCCTCAGAACATAAGGGACGACATGCTCCCCAGAAGAAAGGGTTTCCATTATCGGAGCCAGCGTCGGATCTTCACGTTGGTATTTCTCGATATCCCTAAAGAGCATGGGGGTATCAGTTAAAATGGCATTAACATCAAATAGTGTGGACTCGGGAGGTGATGAACGGTCGACCGGTTCATGGTTCTCAACGTCGTTTGAAAACATACGGCTGAGTCCATCAGCAACCACATTTTCAGTACCTCTGATATGCCTGACATCGAATTGGAAGGCAGAAATACGGATAGCCCAACGGGCTATACGACCAGTACGACGCGGCCTACCTAAGACCCAGCTTAAGGCTTGGTTATCTGTCTCCAGGTCGAATTTGACATATTCCAGATAGAGACGGAACTTTTCTAAGGCAAATAAAACTGCCAAACCTTCGAGCTCATAGATGGAATACTTGGCTTCTTGAGCCGACAAAGTCCTAGATGCATAGGCGATGGGGCGCCTCCCTAGTTCAGTCTCTTGAAGAAGGACTGCAGCTACCGCTGACGACGACGCGTCGGTTTGGACGATGAATTTCTTCGAGAAATCAGGCATAGCAAGAACAGGGGCATTACAAAGAGCTAATTTAAGGTCTTCGAAAGCGGCTTGTTGAGAAGGTCCCCACTCGAATTTGATGCCTTTCCTACGAAGAAGGTTTAAGGGCGCCGCTCTATTAGCAAAATTAGGAATAAACTTCCTGAAGAAATTCACCATACCAATGAATCTAGCGATACCTTTGATGTCCTTAGGAGGTTTAAAATCACGGATGGCCTGTGTTCTAGAATGATCGACAGCTACCCCATCGGGTGACACAATATGCCCTAGGAATGACATTGAGGGCTTAGCAAAGGCAACCTTGGACAACTTAACAGTTAACCCAGCCTTACGAAGGCGATCGAGAACTTCTCGCAGATGATCTAGATGTTCTTCAAAGGTCTCGGAAAATACGACGACATCATCCAAGTAGTGATATAAGTACTCAAATTTGATGTCGGAAAAGACCCTATCTAGTAGCCTAGTGAGCACAGCTGCCCCCGTGGGGAGCCCGAAAGGCACGCGGTTGTATTCGTATAAGTTCCAGTCCGTGGCAAACGCTGTAAGATGTTTAGACTCTTCGGCAAGGGGAATTTGATTATAGGCCTGATTCAAGTCCAAGATGGTGAAGAACTTGGCCTTACGAAACCATGAAAAGCAAGAATGAAGGTCGGGAAGGGGCACAGATTGCAACACCACCTTCCGATTGAGAGCCCTGTAATCAATGACAGGCCTGAAGCCTCCTTGGGGTTTCGGGACTAGAAAAATAGGCGAAGAATACGCTGACTTAGAGGGCCTAATAATACCATCCTTCAACATCTGATCGATGATTTCTTTCAGAGCCTTCATTTTAGGTGGAGATAGCCTATACGGTGGAAAACGGACAGGAATCGAGTCCGTGACCTCAATTTTGTATTCAATAAGGTCAGTAACACCAAGAGTATCAGAGAACACCTCGGGAAACGACTGACACAGTTTGCGAATACTATCAGCCTGCTCCTCAGGTAGATGTCTAAGGTCTAACAACATCTCATCCTGGGTAGGCGAAATAGATGAACATGATACAGAATTACACTTTAATAGTGGGATTTTATAACTAGAAGCAAATTTGAATGTGCACGACCTAGACCGGAGATCGAGCACAAGACCAGTGTGAGAAATAAAGTCAGCTCCCAATATAATGGGGCAAGACAATTGCTTGGCCACAAACAATTTAACTTTCCATGTAAACTTAAAAACACGAATTTTGACCAGTAAGGAACCTAGAATTTCTAATGGAGATGAATTAGCCGAAACGTATTGAACAGGAGAAGAGACATAGTCAGGGAGTTTACAAACAGATTTCAATTTAGAATACCAATCAGCCGAAATAATGGAGCAAACACTGCCTGAATCTAAGAGAGCTGTTATAGGCTCGTTATTTAACTCAATCTTAAGAAAAGGAACAGGTGCGGGGGTATCCGCCGCAATCCTAAGACACTCTCTGGGGCATTCAAAAAAAGAATTTGAAGATTGCTCATTCCCTGAATTCTCGACCCTTTTGCCCGGGGCTGAGCCTTGGAAAGCAGAATTAGTCGACTCAGCCGAAGCCGCTAGTCACTTTTTATTATTGGCATAGCTGGAATTTGCACCAGAAGTTGAGCAGGAGGGGGTGCTATTTGAGTTTGGGCAATTCTTGGCGATATGTGAGAAGGCCCCACACTTAAAACAGCCTTGTGATGACCCTGCTCCATTCCTTGTCCCACTTGACTTGATCAGAGGACACTTATTCCGCAGATGTTCAGGCGACCCGCAAGCATAACATTTACGGGGATTGACTGGTCGGCGAGGTGGAGGCCGAGTGTTACTAAAGGAAGGCGGGGGTTCTTTCGCGACACGCAAAGAATCGGCGTATCTAACTCCTTCCGCTGAGACGGCCAACGCTTCAAGTTCAGAGAAAGTTTGCGGGCATGCCGCAAAACACAAGTATGATCTATAAGATGGTGATATGCCTTCCACAATAGCTTGTACAATTTGATCCTCAGGGAAGTGAAGAGCAAACACCCTAGTGTAGAATTTGATATCTTGTATGAAATCAGCCAAGTTTTCATCCAAGCGCTGTACACGGTAATAGTACTTCTGAATCAGGGAGGACCTGGCCCTAGCCGGGATGAAGTTAGCTAGCAAATGGGCATGGAAATCCTCAATAGATGATTGCTCGGCAATGGCTCTTACGATTTTATCAGAGAGAATACCAATAGCATACGGATAGATAATTTGCAAAATTTGACATGGCGAAAGAGAAAAAACAAGAGCATGATCCTGAAATTCCACTAGAAATCTTAAAAATGAAATTACGTCACTGGTGGTGTTGACGGAAAACTTAGAGATACCTCTAAGCAACATTGCCAATGGATGAGGCAAGCTGCTGAACCCAGGTGTCATAGTCGTTAAAGGTTTCAAGGGCAAAGAAGTTAATTCAGAGCGGATGTTACTCAATGACGCACGGCGTTCAGATTCGTTGTTCGATGGGGCAGAGATAGTTTGAGCAGCAACGGTTATCCTATTGACTTCTCCCTGAGGAGGCTCTTCCTCGTTACCTACATTCACCGTGGCGGGTAGATCAGTTTTGGGAGGAGCTTCGCCGGTTAGCAATTGAGTGACCTTATTAGACAATTCAGAAATAGTTTCAAGGAGCGTATTAGCTTGCTTCCTCTGAACGTCATTCACCTTTAGAGACAATAGATCATTAACTCTATTTGCAAAGTGATACAGCCTGCCTTGCACACGCTTAATTTGATTAGGAGATGGATCGTTTTCATCAAAAAAGCTGACTACCGATGCTAGCCCAGTAATATTCTCGACAATCGTGGAAAGAGAGTCATCAATTTCTTTCTCTCCCAAATTGGGGATGGAAATGGGCAAATCAAGGGACTCTCTAAGCTTGTTAGTATCTATTGCAACCGTGCCTCCAGATTGAACATTTCTGATAGTTAACTCATATATCAACTCCTCTTTGCGCAAGTAGTTAAGGAGGAGAACATCGCGAGGGCCGGGCATGATGACAGAACAATTTTGAAAAACTCAAAAATTCCAGCAACTGAGAAAATTGTTAGAGTTCGAATCAAAGCAATGTTTAGCCGTCAAAAGGGGCTAAATTGAGACCCATTCAACCACGCTCTGCTACCACTTGTTACCGAGTTTTTGTGGTAGTTAAGCATGAAAGAAGGTGCTGGGTGGTGAATAGGTCTCAAGCTACTAAAGAGAAATTAAATTTTAAAATTTAATAAGGTTATATTTTCTTTTCAAAATTAGGTAACAACAAATAGAACAGGTACTTAGTAGCCGAAATACAACTTGAAATGTACAATTACAGGGATTAAAGAATTTGGGCTTCGAGCCCTGAAAACACAATTCTTGAGCAACTAGCTCAACTTTACGATATACCAATTTCAACAAAAGGGGCAGAAGACCCCACTCAAACCCTGGAGCCCTTGCTCCAAATTACACAGCAAAGCCTCCTCGAGGCATACAACTCTCAGTTTTAGAAAAGAGCCACTCGCTCTTAAAGTTAAGCCTCTCCCAGGCCACACCAAACTCAACTTTCAAGTTGTCCTCAAAGGACATATACACAGGGGTAAAATACCCAACCTACTGAGGTCTATTAGGTGAGAAAAGATTAATACATGACCTCTAAAATACAACTTGAGAGGAGGCGAACTTGCACTCCTAATACACTTTGCTTAAGACCTACTTGGCACTAGGCCGTTAATACAAGGGCTAATCCCATACTACAGAGGTGACTTAAAGGCAATTTACATTACATTACGGGAGAATTGGTTGAGAAAAATAAGTTCACCTCAAGACGATGTGAGTGGGAACTCGAGAGGGTTAGCACTCTCTATCCCATAATGTAGCTTTACAAGAGAATAGAAGAAAAGAGTAGTTACATTTTAGGAAAAGGTTACATGATGGAAAACGCTTCGAACCCGCCGCGAGAGTTAAACTGCCGACCTAGCAAGAAAAGAAGATATTAATAGGCCATTACCTGGTAGTAGATCGCTGCCGAGGAAAGAGGCGCTTCCCGCCTCCTGCTATGTACTTAATACACTGAAAGATGGAACAGAAGTGGCCCGGAGACCCCAAAATCAGCAGTTTATATCCTCTCGCGGAAGATTCTAGGCGTTAGGGGAAATAAAACACCCTCCCTCAAAGTTTTTATTGGCTAGGGAAACGAAACCCCTACATAGAGGAAGAAGAAACACATTATTGGTGGAAAATTAATTAAAGAAATTCGGGATTGGCTAGATCCAAAATAAGGGGAAAAAGAGGGGTATACAGCCAACTTAAACCATGACAGAAAGAAATTTAACAAAGAACAAACTCTTGAAATAAAAATTTCTCCAACAAAATAGTTCTTTGATTTCGCACTAGGTTGCACTATTGTAATTCTTCAGTAGTGTCCTCTAGAAGAGAAAGTTCACACTTCTTACTTCAAGCGAAACAAAAACACATCAAAAATGACACAGTTCACAAACTCAAAAATTTCCAGGTAGTGACATCTTCTGAGAAATTAGTAGATTAATAGTGTAGATAAAGTTCAGACTTCCTCCAGAAGAGGAGTTTCAACTGGCGCAACTTTTAAATAAACAGAGTAGAGGTGTACCGCCCGGTACAATTATTATTATTATTATTATTATTATTATTATTATTATTATTCGACAGTAGACTACTGTACCTCCGTGGTTCAGACGGCAGCGTGTCGGCCTCTCACCGCTGGATACCGTGGTTCAAATCCCGGTCACTCTATGTGAGATTTGTGCTGGACAAAGCGGAGGCGGGACAGGTTTTCTCCGGGTACTCCGCTTTTCCCTGTCATCTTGCATTCCAGCAACACTCTCCATTCTCATTTCATAGCATTTATCATTCATTAATAAATCACTTTGGGAGTAGCGGCCCCATCGTACTAATAGCCTATATCTGCTTCATTCATTCCATCCCTGACCCGGTCAATGACTGTAAAACAGATTGTAGGTAGACTTCTGTAGATCTATTACCTTTACGAAATCTACGGAATGGTGCAGTTGGCTGAAATTTTCATTCTTTGAAGTATAATTCCTTTTCCTCTAGGATTTAATATACGAGAACATTCGCATCCCACTAAGCAATGTACCAATACACAAGCCAATCATCAACTGATGTTCTTTTGTTGTGTTTTATACACGTCGTGCCATCTTTACTGGTTTTATTGGTCACAGAGTCAGCATTCCACCGCTCTCTTCTGCGCCAATCTCAAATACACTTGGCCATGACTCTTTGATCTCGAAGGCGAGATGTCGCGAGTATAGAAATCACGAATCTTCACTACACGATCAAGGAAGAAATGACTATGATCGCAGATCATCAAGGCCACACGTACACACACAACAAAGCCGCACAGCCATAAACAATTACTGTATTCACAAAATGCACTGCCTGCTAAATATTCTCCAGTAAGAATGAGGCCTTGAGTGAGTCTTGTCACGGTCAAAGAAATTACCCACCCGGCATTATCGACTAGGCAGTGAGTGACCAGTTCTTATGCTCGTTAGACGATTGCGCGTTGATAATTTCCAGAACAAAATATCATTGTTGTACTTGGACTATGCGCCGTATTTATTTATTCATTTATTTATTTATTTATTTATTTATTATTCGCTAATCGGCCAACTAGGGATCACGATAAGTTTCATTACACTTTCTGGCGTTCATCCGACCACTTTGCACCAGTTGTCCGTTTCATATCTCGGAAAGCCCCTAATGTCACGATCCTTGTTCCGAAAAGATCTCATTTGTGCGCGCGTCATCCGACCGTAGTCCCATTTCTTCACGATCTTTCTTGACATTAACGTACCAGGGAAACTGTTAGAAATGGTTAAAAATGCGTTTTGTCCATCCATCGTAGCTGACCGTAGCTGCGTTAGCGTACTGTGTCTATGATCTGCTCTGTCTTAAGAGTAGATTTCTTGTCTGGATTTTCTTATGCAGATCCCGTTTTTGTAGTTAGCGCCGAGTATGTTGGGGAGAATCTCTCTTTTTGCTCTAACATAGCAAGCGCACATTTCTGAGACAGGATGAAGCATTCTGACGCATAGAGAGATACCGGTTCCACGATAGTGTCGTAATTATGAATGTTGGTATTTATAGTTAAGCACCTTTTGCTTTCAATATGCTCCGGATGGTTTGTAAAACTATCTCCATATCTTTCTAATTTCTTTTTGCTCTGGCTGCTAAGTCCTCTGTATCTAGTCCGTTTGATTTTTATTATTATTATTATTATTATTATTATTATTATTATTATTATTATTATTATTATTATTATTATTTGCATGCATTGTTATACTTGAGTAAGGAGTATGGGGTGATTGGTCTGTAGGTGCGAACGAAAAATGAGTTGGCAAAAGTGCAGGTGGTAAAGATTGGCTGTAGAGCACTTGCAATCAAGATGTAGGCTAAGTTATGATTGAAGTTTACGGAAGAAGCTGTTTAAAAGAAGAAAAAAACCAAACCATTCTCGATGGTGGGGTCTTGTGAGGAGAATGGAGAAGCACAATAGTACTCTCGACCAAATGGTGTGAAAGAAATGCAGTGTTGATTAATGTGTTAAGGGGAAGTACAACGAGGCAACTATCCTCTATTAACACTAATCAGAGAAGAAAATTGGAAGGGATCCGACGCTTCTAAAAATGAAGGTATCGGCCCAAGAAACACAAGGGCTACGAAGGGCGTCATAATGAAAGACTCCCTAGGCCTCAAATGCTCTAAATCCGTCGAGGTCGGAAAAGAACAAGAGTTGACCAAGGAAGGTCGGATAGGATAGATTAAAGTGAGGAGCCTGGTACAAATAAATGCAACCAATGCCAGGACTCGGCTAAGGACCCCGTGGATGCCAACCCACACTCAGAGCCTCTGGAGCCCTTATTAGTCACCTCTTACGTCAGGTAGGGGATACCGTGGGTGTTATTCTACCACCCCACCCACAGGGGAATGTAAGAGAAACAAAGGCGATTATCAGACAGTCTTTTTTATGATCTGAAGATAAAAGCTGTGGAACTAAACGATGCCACGGACCGACAGTTAATTCACAGCGGCTTGCGGACTGAACCCTGAACGGCGTACCACTATTCTGGCTCCCCCAGAACTATAATTTCATCAAGTTCTAAGGACATCAATACAGTACTTCCATATGTTATCGATCAGCGGGTCTGGCTTGTTATTGTGTACTCATGTTCGTTAGGTCGAAGCTGTCAAGATCATCGCATGCCGCTGTTCACACTTCTACCTTCAGTTAAGTTGATGAAACACAAACTGTTGTCTTCGTACAGTAGGATATGAATGACGGCCGCACTGCCCACACTGTGTTTGAAAAATCCCGTATCCGATGTCGTCTAAGGAAATCGACCTAATATTATCTGTTTTAAAACTCTCACCTACGCTAAATGGTCATTTCCAGCCAATGCAGAAACTAAACAAAGGAACAAAGAACGGTCCTCTAGAGACACTGTTTTGTTTGACTCTTTTTACAAAGCGTTGGCAAAGCCCTCTGTTATCCGCATAGTCTGTCTTCTCTTGTTTCCGTTATTTAACCAGCGTATAGTAGAAGTAGGTCAGTTACACTGGAACGTAGTACCAAAAAGTAATGAATATTTTAAGAACAACAGAGCAACCATCCTCTGATAACATTGATCCGAGATGAGCGAACGTTAACTTTACAGACATGAAAACGTCATTTCTTTTATTTTTATACTTTATTTCATCATACATTATATTTTCTATATTTATTATTTCTTAACTTTAACTCACAATATTTAAACAAACATTTTATTAAATACATGATATGAGAAATATGAGAGATCAGGTCAGAGCTGAATTTGATCTCATTTTCGTCTAAATTTAGGTTTTCGTTTGCTTTGCTGTGAACATTTTGTCGAAAATTGTACAAAATATTATTTTCAAAGCGACGCCCGCCTGGTGGCCATGTTCGTTATGCTCTGACACCGTGGTTACCCGGTTCGAGTCCCGCTGGTCGAAAAAATGTTCACCACCAGAATGTTGGTCGGCAGGGTAGGGGAGGTGGTGTTATACCATTTCTAATCACTAGATGGCGTGCCAAAAGCCTGAATTCTATTCCAAACCTCTCCGCAGTGGAGAGGGGCATATGACGTTAACAGTGATTCATCTGTCGGATGGAGACGTAAAGCCTAGAGCAGACAAAAGTAGGCTATGTGCCGGCACAGGGTCTCATCCCCTCAATTCCTCGCATCATATATTAGGTTACTGATTTCATCTCATTAACTCCTCTGATGAGGTTAACGCCAGGAAGGGCATATGGTCGTAAAACTCGCTATGAAGATTCATTTCACTTCATACCCAACCCCGTATAGAAACTGTACAAGGAGTGGACACAGAAAATTTTCAACGAAAGCCTGGAAAGACGAAAAAGTCGCCATCTGAAGCCAGCAATAAAACTTTTTCTGACGTTCGCAAACGGGATTACCAGGACTACATGAACTCTGCCTGTCTAGAAGTGAGAATAAGCAAGAGATTCTGGTCTCTGATAAACAACAGGAAAACTACAAAGCGTGAACCAGACACAGTGACTTCGGGTGATAATTTAGCCAGTGGTAGAAATACACTGGACATTTTCAACGTCTAATTTTGTTGCGCCTGTTCAGTTCCCAGATTTTCCGTGTGTTGATTCTGTTTCTTCTGATAGTCTCAGTAAGCTTTCCACCTCACAGTGAGAAATCTATTCTTTACTTTCCTCCCTGCCAGAAAATAAACCTACAGGTCCGGATCCTGTCTTCCATAAGAATACCGCTACGACTCTTGCTCATCCTACTGCTGTTATATTTAACCGTTTCTTCTTAGCTGACTACTTTCCTGTCGACTTAAAAATCGTTAAAATCACTCCGGTTTTTAAAAGTGGCAAGAGGTCTGATGTCAGAAACTATCGCCTGATTTCTCTATTACCCACCCTGTCAATCTTCTATGAAAAGATTATCCACCAGCGTCTCCTTTCTTTCACCCTTCCTTACAAATAGTCCCAACAGCATGTTTTTCTTCCTGGTAGCTCCTGCCTAACTAATCTAGCAGTTCTTCTCCATCGTGCATCATCTGCTCTTAGTGCCTGCTCTCAGCTGGAGGTGTGCTACATTGATATTACACTTCTTTCCTATAAACTCTCCGAACGTTTTAATATCCCTGGACGATTCCTAACTCTCGTGCAGAGTTTCCTCAATAATGGTACATTCTGGCGAACCACAGGGTAGTGCCCTAGGTTCCCTCCGTTTGTCCTACTTATTGACGGTCTCATTAACACTATATCCTCCGTTTCTTTTCAAATTCTGCTTTTTGCAGGTGACCGTAAAATATTCAAACAAATCTATTCTTTATCGGACGTCAACTGCTTACAGAGTGGGCTTAACTCACTCTCTGAACGGTGCTCCTCACGGCGTCTTAAACCTGATCCTACCAAGTGTTCCTCTATTTCGATCACGTTCCGTAAATCCCCTATTATTAGTAAACACTCCCTCGTCGGAAACCCGTTCCCAACTCTCACAGAACAAAATGACTTAGGAGTGTTGTTTGACAGTAACTTGTTATTTGTCCCCCATATACAAAAAATAACATCACGACCAATGTCAGTTCTCGGTTTGTTGTATAGATTTTCTGACATCGCCGATACCACGTCTCAGAGCCTATTATGTATCTTGCATCCTACCGATTATTGAATCCGCGCCTCCCATTTGGTCTACCTCTTCACCCACTAAACTGAATCACGTCACAGCTTGCACGGTTGCTAGGCAACATCGTCTGGCCATCCATCCATATCTTACATTACAGCCTGCACGGTTGCTAGGCAACATTGTCTGGACATACATCCATATCTTACATCACAGCCTGCACGGTTGCTAGGCAACATTGTCTGGACATACATCCATATCTTACATCACAGCCTGCACGGTTGCTAGGTAACATTGTCTGGACATACATCCATATCTTACATTACAGCCTGCACGGTTGCTAGGCAACATTGTCTGGACATACATCCATATCTTACATCACAGCCTGCACGGTTGCTAGGTAACATTGTCTGGACATACATCCATATCTTACATTACAGCCTGCACGGTTGCTAGGTAACATTGTCTGGACATACATCCATATCTTACATTACAGCCTGCACGGTTGCTAGGCAACATTGTCTGGACATACATCCATATCTTACATCACAGCCTGCACGGTTGCTAGGTAACATTGTCTGGACATACATCCATATCTTACATTACAGCCTGCACGGTTGCTAGGTAACATTGTCTGGACATACATCCATATCTTACATTACAGCCTGCACGGTTGCTAGGCAACATTGTCTGGACATACATCCATATCTTACATCACAGCCTGCACGGTTGCTAGGTAACATTGTCTGGACATACATCCATATCTTACATTACAGCCTGCACGGTTGCTAGGCAACATTGTCTGGACATACATCCATATCTTACATCACAGCCTGCACGGTTGCTAGGCAACATTGTCTGGACATACATCCATATCTTACATTACAGCCTGCACGGTTGCTAGGCAACATTGTCTGGACATACATCCATATCTTACATCACAGCCTGCACGGTTGCTAGGCAACATTGTCTGGACATACATCCTTATCTTACATCACAGCAGATTGGCAACAAGAGTGGAACAGCGTAGCTCCGACTCAATGGCGGGCATTGTTCAATTATAAGAATCTTCCAGCTGGCTTTGATTTGCCCCGCAAGACATGGGTAGCCCTCAACAGAGTCCGTACTAACCACGGGAGATGTGGTTCAATGATGTTTAAATGGGGTATGAGATCTTCCCCAGCCTGTGACTGTGGGGCAGTTAAACAGACTATCGACCATATCGTCACCGAATGCATTGGAAGGGCATTCGCTGGATCTAGCCAGGACTTTGTGGTGGCTTCTAATGAGGCCATACAATGGCTAGAGAATTTGGATCTAAATCTTTGAACCCTTTTGCTTGCATGATTGTTTTCAATGTTATGTGTATATCTTATAATTATGTATATAATGGTTTGTGCTTACTGTTCATTTATATTTAATCTTTGTATTGTTTTGTGTACGTTACCATACGCTAATAATAATAATCACAGCCTGCACGGTTGCTAGGTAACATTGTCTGGTCATCCATCCATACCTTACATCAAACTTGCACGATTGCTAGGTAACATTGTCTGGCCATCCATTCATATTACATCACAGCCTGCACGGTTGCTAGGCAACATTGTCTGGCCATCCATCCATACCTCACATCACAGCTTGCACGATTGCTAGGTAACATTGTCTGGCCATCCATCCATACCTTACATCAAACTTGCACGATTGCTAGGTAACATTGTCTGGCCATCCATTCATATTACATCACAGCCTGCACGGTTGCTAGGCAACATTGTCTGGCTATCCATCCATACCTTACATCACAGCCAGCACGGTCGCTAGGTAACATTGTCTGGTGATCCATCCATACCTTACATCACAGCCTGCACGGTTGCTAGGTAACATTGTCTGGCCATCCATTCATATTACATCACAGCCTGCATGGTTGCTAGGTAACATTGTCTGGCCTTACATCACAGCCTGCATGGTTGCTAGGTAACATTGTCTGGCCTTACATCACAGCCTGCACGGTTGCTAGGTAACATTGTCTGGCCTTACATCACAGCCTGCACGGTTGCTAGGTAACATTGTCTGGCCTTACATCACAGCCTGCACGGTTGCTAGGTAACATTGTCTGGCCTTACATCACAGCCTGCACGGTTGCTAGGTAACATTGTCTGGCCTTACATCACAGCCTGCATGGTTGCTAGGTAACATTGTCTGGCCTTACATCACAGCCTGCATGGTTGCTAGGTAACATTGTCTGGCCTTACATCACAGCCTGCATGGTTGCTAGGTAACATTGTCTGGCCTTACATCACAGCCTGCATGGTTGCTAGGTAACATTGTCTGGCCTTACATCACAGCCTGCATGGTTGCTAGGTAACATTGTCTGGCCTTACATCGCAGCCTGCATGGTTGCTAGGTAACATTGTCTGGCCTTACATCACAGCCTGCATGGTTGCTAGGTAACATTGTCTGGCCTTACATCACAGCCTGCATGGTTGCTAGGTAACATTGTCTGGCCTTACATCACAGCCTGCATGGTTGCTAGGTAACATTGTCTGGCCTTACATCACAGCCTGCATGGTTGCTAGGTAACATTGTCTGGCCTTACATCACAGCCTGCATGGTTGCTAGGTAACATTGTCTGGCCTTACATCACAGCCTGCATGGTTGCTAGGTAACATTGTCTGGCCTTACATCGCAGCCTGCATGGTTGCTAGGTAACATTGTCTGGCCTTACGTCGCAGCTGGAGTTACACTTCCGTATCTCAAATCTTCAGATGTGCTCCAGCCATAAGACATATTCATATCAAAATGTTTAGAAAAGAAACAATTCACGGTCATCTTCCTGAGTATATTTGGACCCTTTCATTTGAAGAACGCAAAGGACCTGCATCCTCTATTATGTACCAAGGTCCATCACACTACTTGTGATGTACAATCATCAATTTTTTGCTTAATTCATCACTATTTTTATTATTATACTTCAGAACTTTTCCAACACAAACTAGAATCAAACATTTCTATGAAATCTTTTTCCTCATTGGTCCACCATGATGAACATCACTGAAGCAGCATATTGCAGAATTACAGTTTCGCAACAACACTGAGATGTATTCTCTTACGTGAAACCCGTGGACTTCGATTTATCCTGCACCACCTTCCTTACTGTCGTGGTTCCGAAACCAAGGAAACCTCTTCTGCTTAGGAACCTGACATAGAAGACTGATTCATATGATCCGAGAGGAAAGCGAAATGACTTCTGGGATTCACTAGAAATGCAAGTCACACAGTAGATATGGCAGGCACCGAACAAATGGCCGTGCGGTTTCGGTCACGAAGCTGTCACCTTGCATCCGGGAGATAGTGGGTCGAACCCCACTGTTGGTAGCTTGGAGATCGTTTTCCGTAGTTGCCTGTTTTCACACCAGGCAAATGCTCGGGCTGTACCTCAATTAAGGCCGCTTCCTTCCCATTCCTAGCCCCTTCCTATCCCTGTCGCCATAAGACGTAAAACAAATTGTAAAAACAGACAAAACCGAACATATAGCTGTCATGCATCTGGGGCTCGGATTCCGTGTAAGTTTGGAGTCCTGTGGCTATAATGAAGATTTTTTTTTTTTTTTTTTTGCCAATTGCTTTACGTCGCACCGACACAGAGAGGTCTTATGGCGACGATGGGACGGGGAAGTGCTAGGAGTGGGAAGGAATCGGCCGTGGCCTTAATTGAGGTACAGCCCCAGCATTTGCCTGGTGTGAAAATGGGAAACCACGGAAAACCATCTTCAGGGCTGCCGACAGTGGGGTTCGAACCTACTATCTCCCGAATACTGGATACTGGCCGCACTTAAGCGACTGCAGCTATCGAGCTCGGTAATGAAGATATTAACAGTCATTAAAAGTTGACGCTTGCTTTTTAGAGAAGGGACGTATTTTCATGAGAATCAGCTTAATAAGGCCTGCAATATTGGTAAAACGTTTTTAAATACTAATTTCACTACGCTTTGCAGTAATCATGAATCTTATTCTTATTCCCCCTGACGTTTTCCCAATGACTTGGAGTTGGCACTAGATGTGGGTTGAGCGTAGTCCTACGGCTCGATGCGGTAACATTTCAGGACTCGCAAAGGAGCGCTGCTCTCTTGTTCAACTGAGGTCACCAGACAATACTACCAACTGTTGATGCAACCATTAGTTTCTTTACGGGAAAAGGGGTTCGACTTTGTTTACGCGTGTGTGTATTCGTTTTTTCATTGCGTAAGAAGCTTTTATTGAGCCGTTGTTTGTAATTACATCTATCTAGATAAGTATCTGTACCGAATTATTCAGCGAATATTGGAGTTCCTCAGCCCCTTCTTTTGGAAGATGTCCATCGGTTTGCAAAGAGCCTCCGTGGCTCAGGCGGCAGCGCGCCGGCCTCTCACCTCTGGGTTCCGTGGCTCAAATCCCGGTCACGCCATGCGAGATTTGTGCTGGACAAAGCGGAGGCGTACAGGTTTTTCTCCGGGTACTCCGGTTTTCCCTGTCATCTTTCATTTAATCTATAATGCATTAATCATTACCCCAGAGGAGTGCGACAGACAAAGGCAGCCGGCACAATTCCTATCCTCGCCGCTAGATGGGGGCATCACTCATTCCATTCCTGATCCGGTCGAATGACTGGAAACACGCTGTGGATTTTCATTTCGATCGGTTTCCAATATTTAACGTTAAATGTAAAAACACTTGTAAGGGTGGGTTGGTGGGTCTCCAAACCTTCCACCTCCTCTAAGGTAAGATTTATAACATTCGACTTCCTAACTGGTGTATTGATGTATTCTATCTGGTGGGCGAAAAAGTCCGTTGGCATCACCATTTAGAGCGCCTGGGAGGTATGCATAGCCACATAACGGAGTGGACGGACAAGTTGCCGGTCTAACTCCTAGCTGTAGGGTCACCTGCTGTAGCGCGACAGCAATGTGACTCCTCTATAGTTCTTACGTAAAATCTTTCAAACATAGAAATAAAGCATTTCTGGGCCCGTGTCCATATAACCTACTTTATTCTTCTACATGTGTCCTGTAATTTTGGCAATACATTATTGTTAGACCGTGTAAGACTTCGAACCCCACTGTCGGCAGCCCTGAAGATGGTTTTCCGAGGTTTCCTATTTTCACACCAGGCAAATGCTGGGTATGTACCTTAATTAAGATCACTGTCATTTCCTTTCCACACCTATCGTCGCCGTAAGACATGTTTGTGTTGGTGCGATGTCAAACAACAAGAAAAAAAATCAGTGCTGCAGTGTTATGGATAGTGTATACTCTGAACTAGAGACTTTTGAAAGATGGATGTTCTTAAAAGCTTCTTATTTAAAAATAGTAAGTTTATCTTGAATTCCGTCGCGTTACATGAAAATTCAGGAGGAAAAGAAATTCAGTCTTGAATATGATTGTTTCGTAAATGAATTCACTCCAATTTTCTCTATTTCTAAATTTAGTAGAAAATCGTACGAAATCATACGTGGAGATCTTATTTTAAAATGTAGATACTTAAACGAACTGATTTCGCATATTTTCAAGATGATACACGTCTCCATACTACTTCGCGTTCTGGCCAGAGACGTTAGTACACGCTTAAGATTCCTTCCTTTCATTCATTAAACTTTTAGTACTATCTTCCGGCTACAGGGGCGTGTGCTGCTCGAAGAAATCTCTGGCATGTTGAATGCAGAATAGCAACAACTAATAAAGGAAACAAAAGAATGCTGGCGATGCTTATAACTTTGGGCTTTGGCAACGTTCGACAAAAGGAGCTAAACAAAGCGTCAATGGAGGACTGTCTTGTTTTGACATAAATACAGAGTGTCCCAGAGGAATGGTCATTACTGACGGATATGACAGAGAAGATCATTTGAAGCGAGAAATTTCGTATGGACATATGCCCTATTCCGAATGGTTTCTGAGGTAGAACTGATTTAATGTACATTTGTTTTTGGGCTAGTGGCGCATTGTGTTCTATTCTAGTCCGACCTACCTCGTTGCTTTCATCCTCTTTGCGCGGGATGTCTTTCTGCCACTAAACTGGCCCGTTCAAAGTGTGTTGTGAGTGAAGTAGTGGCGAGGGATTGAGAGTGGATCAGAGAGTAGCACCGGTTAACTGTGTTTGTGGCGTATGTTTACGCTTTCCGCGATGGTAGTGTTCCTGCTGCTGTCGAGGAATGCCGACGGAGCTTTCAGATATGTCGAATTCCTGATCGTAGAGTGTTCAGAGTTTTCAGCACATTGTGTGAAACAGGTATTCTTCCAAGTTCCCAGTTTTTTCTGAACGTGTAGTTCAACAAGCTGTGCAGGAACAGCAACACATTGGTTTTTTTTTTGCTAGTTGCTTTACGTCGCACCGACACAGATAGGTCTTATGGCGACGATGGGACAGGGAAGGGCCAGGAGTTGGAAGGAAGCGGCCGTAGCCTTAATTAAGGTACAGCCCCAGCATTTGCCTGGTGTGAAAATGGGAAACCACGGAAAACCATTTTCAGGGCTGCCGATAGTGGGGTTCGAACCTACTATCTCCCGAATACTGGATACTGGCCGCACTTAAGCGACTGCAGCTATCGAGCTCGGTGCAACACATTGTTGAAATGGTGCAGCGTAGTTCTCCTACCAGCACACGGCTTATGCACGTATCAATGTGCCATGCGGAAAACTTCAAAACGTCAAACAGACAGGGTGGATAAGACGCATACGTGCGTACATTAAATGTGTTCTATGTCGGAAACCATTCGGAATTGGGCTTATGGCCATATTAAGTTTTTTGCTTCAATTTATAGTTTGTGTCATATCCCTGAATACTGACCATTCCTACTGGGACACCTGCTGGGGATCATCCAAAAATATGTATAATGTAACGCGACAAAATGTGTGATGGAAGTGTAACCATAGCAACCGTGCAGGCTGTGATGTAAGGTATGTTACCTAGCAACTGTGCAGGCTGTGATGTAAGGTATGTTACCTAGCAACCGTGCAGGCTGTGATGTAAGGTGTGTTACCTAGCAACCGTGCAGGATGTGATGTAAGGTGTGTTACCTAGCAACCGTGCAGGCTGTGATGTAAGGTATGTTACCTAGCAACCGTGCAGGCTGTGATGTAAGGTATGTTACCTAGCAACCGTGCAGGCTGTGATGTAAGGTGTGTTACCTAGCAACCGTGCAGGCTGTGATGTAAGGTGTGTTACCTAGCAACCGTGCAGGATGTGATGTAAGGTATGTTACCTAGCAGCCGTGCAGGCTGTGATGTAAGGTATTGTTACCTAGCAACTGTGCAGGCTGTGATGTAAGGTATTGTTACCTAGCAACCGTGCAGGCTGTGATGTAAGGTATGTTACCTAGCAACCGTGCAGGCTGTGATGTAAGGTATGTTACCTAGCAACCGTGCAGGCTGTGATGTAAGGTGTGTTACCTAGCAACCGTGCAGGATGTGATGTAAGGTATGTTACCTAGCAGCCGTGCAGGCTGTGATGTAAGGTATTGTTACCTAGCAACTGTGCAGGCTGTGATGTAAGGTATTGTTACCTAGCAACCGTGCAGGCTGTGATGTAAGGTATGTTACCTAGCAACCGTGCAGGCTGTGATGTAAGGTGTGTTACCTAGCAACCGTGCAGGCTGTGATGTAAGGTATTGTTACCTAGCAACCGTGCAGGCTGTGATGTAAGGTGTGTTACCTAGCAACCGTGCAGGCTGTGATGTAAGGTATTGTTACCTAGCAACCGTGCAGGCTGTGATGTAAGGTATTGTTACCTAGCAACCGTGCAGGCTGTGATGTAAGGTGTGTTACCTAGCAACCGTGCAGGCTGTGATGTAAGGTGTGTTACCTAGCAACCGTGCAGGCTGTGATGTAAGGTGTGTTACCTAGCAACCGTGCAGGCTGTGATGTAAGGTGTGTTACCTAGCAACCGTGCAGGCTGTGATGTAAGGTGTGTTACCTAGCAACCGTGCAGGCTGTGATGTAAGGTGTGTTACCTAGCAACCGTGATGCAAGGTATGTTACCTAGCAACCGCGCAGGCTGTGATGTAAGGTGTGTTACCTAGCAACCGTGCAGGCTGTGATGTAAGGTATGTTACCTAGCAACCGTGATGTAAGGTATGTTACCTAGCAACCGCGCAGGCTGTGATGTAAGGTATGTTACCTAGCAACCGTGATGTAAGGTATGTTACCTAGCAACCGCGCAGGCTGTGATGTAAGGCATGTTACCTAGCAACCGTGATGTAAGGTATGTTACCTAGCAACCGTGATGTAAGGTATTGTTACCTAGCAACCGCGCAGGCTGTGATGTAAGGTGTGTTACCTAGCAACCGTGCACGCTATGATGTAAGGTGTGTTACCTAGCAACCGTGTAGGCTGTGATGTAAGGTATGTTACCTAGCAACCGTGCAGGCTGTGATGTAAGGTATGTTACCTAGCAACCGTGCACGCTATGATGTAAGGTGTGTTACCTAGCAACCGTGTAGGCTGTGATGTAAGGTATGTTACCTAGCAACCGTGCAGGCTGTGATGTAAGGTATGTTACCTAGCAACCGTGCAGGCTGTGTCTTATGGCTGGTAGTCATCTGAAGTTAGCAGCCGTTCATAGCTGGCCATGACCGAGAGACATATTTATGAACATTTGATTTCAGCAAAGGGAAAAGTGATTTGTTTTATCAATAAATTATCGTCTGTTAGCTCCGATAGAAGAGTAACAAATCATCTTCTAATGATGTACTGTATTTTGTGCTGAATTTCTATTTCATGATATCCGCTACGTGTTCAGTACTAGACCAGAAATAGCCACTAAAGCTAGCAGAGGGATTTAAGACAGATAATGTCGGGCCGTTTCCTGGTACGTCTTTAACAACTCAGCATGGAAAACATGATCGTAAACAAGAAAATTTACAACCTATAAAGATAACAGCTGAAATGTGTTGTTCTCCTTAGCTGAGAACATTAAGCACAACAGTTATACAGAGCGTATTCTGCGAGTTTGTAATGAACTCAGCTACAACGTCATAAACTTGTCAATGCAAAGTCAGTTGATTGATAGCATAGCATTAATCATAGTTTTGAGGCATTTAGCACCCACAGCCATCCGAGTTGAACGTTGAACAGAACAGGCGATAACAGGAAATCAAAGAGGAATTTGGAAAGGGAATCACAATCCAAGGAATGAAAATCAAAACCCTGAGATTTGCCGATGATATTATTTTCTCTGAGTCTGCAGAAGATCTAGATAAATTGCTGAATTGTATGGACAGTCTTGGGTGAGGAGCACAAGACGAAAATAAATAAGTCCAAAACGAAAGTAATGGAGTGCACCCGAACAAAGTGAAGTGATGCAGGAAATATTAAATTAGGAAATGAAGATACTAAGGAAGTAGATTAATATTGTTACTTAGGTAGTAGAATAGCAAACGATGGCAGAAGTAAGGACAGAAAATGCAGACTAGCACAAGCAAGGAAGAGCTTTGAACATTGATATAGGAATTAGAAATACGTTTTTGAAGACTTTCCTATGGAGCGTGGTAATGTATGGAAATGAAACATGGACGATAACTAGCTCAGAAAGAAAGATATTTTAATGTTGAAAATATTTCTTAGCAAACTACGATAAAGGGTCCGGAAAGGCGTTAAAAATTGCGAGTCTTGCATAACTCTATCGAACTGAAAATAAAAATAAAACACCACTTCTGGCCTGAGTGTAGTTCTGAAAAACACCCCCAAATCGCTTGTCTCCGGGAGTGTCCGAGGACAGATTCGGCTCCCCAGATGCAGGTCTTTTGATTTGACTCCCGTAGGCGACCTGCGCGTCGTGATGAGGATGAAACTATAATGTAGACGACAGATACACCCAGCCCCCGTGCCAACGAAATTAACCAATGATGGTTAAAATTCCAGATCCTACCGGGAATCGAACCTGCGACCCTTGTGACCAAAGGCCAGCACGGAGCCGGACACCGAATGTAGTTATAAGGGCTTAAGTGAAACTCTGCACTGACTCACATTAGCCGTCATAGTGGTAGAAAAAAGCAAACTGCTAATCTAATCGACCGAATAATAATGAAAAGGATTGTAAGTTTTAGGAATAAATAAAGAATATATTCTCGTACGTTATTATATTTTATGTACCTAAAATTCGTAGGTCATATCTCTGGGATGTTTTCGACATTGATTTGCGTGCCTAAAAGCTATAACTGTGGATTGTTTTACAATTGACTGTATGTCGCACCGACACAGATAGGTCTTATAGCGAAGATGGGATAGGAAAGGCCTGGGAATGGGAAGGAAGCGGCCGTGGCCTTAATTAAGGTACAGCCCCCAGCATTTGCCTGGTGTGAAAATTGGAAACCACGGAAAACCATCTTCAGGGCTGCCGACAGCGAGATTCGAACCCACTATCTCCCGGATGCAAGCTCACAGCTGCACGCTCCTAACCGCAGGGCCAATTCACTCAATAAAAGAAAGAGAATAGAAGCTTTTGAAATGTGGTGTTACAGAAAAGTGCGGAAGGTGAAATGGGTAGATCGAATGAAGAGCTACGGAATCGAACTGGTGAGAGGAGATAGACTTGGTTAAATTTGACGAAAAGAGAGAGAATGACAGGATTCATCTTAAGACACCCAGAACTTGTTCAGTTGGTTTTGGAGGAAAGTGTAGGCGATAAGAACGGTAGGGGTAGACCAAGGTATGAAAATGACAAGTAGATTAGAGCAGATGTAGGATGTAGTAGTTACGTAGATATTAAAAGGTTAGCAAGGATAGGGTGGCATGGAGAGCTGCATCAAATCAGTCTATGGCCTCATGGCTCAAACAACAACAATAACAACAACTGATGCGGAATCCAATTCCATTACCTTTGACAGCGCAATCGAAAAGCTGCACTTGAGGCCGTCTAAATGTGCAATCCGATAGCCGAGGTCAGACCATCATCTGTTTTAAACCTCAAGAGTCGCCGCTGCGTATATTAGAGCTAATTTCATACTCGGTCGGACACAAGCAACCTCATCCTATTCAGAAGTCTGCTAGTATTGACGACAATATTGGACACAGTATAAATATAATTAGCCCCACCTTGGCAACAATCTCCTATTCCAAAGAAGTCACAGCCCTGTATAGTAGTTCCTATTTATACCGCGGCGCTGCACCTCCGCAATCAATGAGTCAACCTTCTCTTTGGAGCTGATCCCGTAAGTGCAACACTTGAAACAAAACAGCATCGCACTCCGCAAGACCAGCTGACAATAAACAGATCGCTCGCCGCTTGTGACGTAAAAAAAAAAAAAAAAAAAAAAAATGTTGGCACCAGGAAAACGTACTTCTACGTTAATTCAAAGCACATAAAAATTATATATAATGTCGTCACTATTAAATTAATAATCTCAGGCCATGTCCGATGATTCGCGAGACCGACAGCGATGTTAAGATTTACCATAGAATATGTTATTGACGATAGGGTAAATTTATTATTTTTCTAACAATATCAAATTAAATTATTTCTCTAGAACTTATGCTAATAGAACGTTTAATCCAGAAATATATCGGCATGTATTTATAGTGCGCGAACTTTTTGAGCCCTAGTTTCCATTCAGCACTATGGAGCTCAAGGCTCAAGAAAAGGTTCGCGCACTATATTATACTTATATTAACGCCTTCGGTTGTATTGCGCAACTCAGATTATAACGAGTGTAATCAAGACCATCAGACCTTAATACAAAATCAACATGGCCGACGCGTCGGCTGAATGTAAACAAACTTGTGATACATAAACATAACCTTCTGATTATCTTATTGAATTGCTAAGTAGTCAATAATAACGTACACATTTAAATACATTATGTTAAGGTAAAATAACAAAATATGGAGATCCATAGTGCATTTTAAACTATATGTAACGCAGAGGTCTATTTGTAAGAAATATATTTGTGCACTAATGACATAGGCTACATACATCAGCGGTATTGAACACTAATGACATCACTAGAATTCTCTCAAACTCATGCATGCATTACATGTAAAACGTCTATTGTGAGGTTATATAACGTATCAGTTGAAAGAAAGTATCAGGGAAGTTCGATAATATCTTATTTCATGGATATGACAATATTTTTCATGCTCTGTACGTCGTACACACGCTACATTCCTGATTCTTCAAGCATTTTACTATTTTCATTCACGAAGGCTTTACTTGGGGTAATGCTATCTAGACATATATTTAGATATGAATTATGTGGAAAATTCAAAACAAGTCTTTTTCTATGAAGTAGTATGGCCCAGGAAATATGTAAGACAGGACTGCATTCTAAAATAAGTTCTGGAGTGACAGTTTCAGTTCAATCAATGTCTGAATTTAGGGCTGTCGTCGAAGTGGCAGATTACCTACCAGTTATTCACTCAGTCTTTTCTTAAATGATTCAAAAGAAGTTGGATATTTATCAAATTGGTGTAGATAAAGTAGGAGACACCATTGGTAAATTATTCTAGTCCGTAATTCTTCTTCTTATAAATCAATGCTCGTTTTAGAAATATATTTATTTGAACGATCTTCCTATTATCATACGTTTTACAGTAAATAAAACATAGCCTACCTCATTCAAGAAATTTATTAGAAACACAGTCATGTTACGAATTTCAATTCTCACAACAATAAAATTCTAATAACGATTCACCGAACTGTTATACTCCATCCGTTTCACTTCAGATAATCAGTAGGAGAACGGTTTGAAGTTCCTCGGCGGTATGTGCAATTTCGTATAAAACACATTAACACCGAAATAGTTGGCCCCTTAAATACTTACTGTAAGTAACAGTATATTAGTTGATACCTTGTCCTCTAATTTAACAAAGAGAATAGCCTATAATCTTTATTCACAGACAAAATAAATAGCTTTATCACTCGTTATAATCTCACTTTTAAAAACCTCAAAATGTATAGTCATTGGGAAATGTACTAGGATAGGCAGCAAAACAGAGTTTTGGCCGTATCCGGAAAATATAGCTCATCAAGTACACGGAAAACATCCTCTCTGATGACAAATTTATCATCGAATATTTTAATGCGCCCTAAGGAATTATTTGTAACTACGAAATCATCACGAGGAGTACACTTGATCTGAATAAGATAGAGGCGTATTAACATATAATAATATATTTAAAACCAAATTTCAATAAAAACATCACTACACGAGCGTTTCCTAATCAAACCACACCAACAGAAAGAACTAAACTGATGTTTCGTTCATGCTCATGTTTACATTTGAACAAACCGAACGCGGCGCCATTTTAGCTTTCTGAAAAGAATATTAGGTAGGTATTTCTAAGACATCTCCATCTAGACCAGCTTATGAGTTAGGTCAGGAGTCTTTCCTTATCGAGAATCTTAGATATCTTTCTGTACCATCGACACCTCAAGCCATTGCTCACCTAAATTTGAGGTTAAGCAAAAGAGAAGAAATCTGACCGGAGTTTTACGTGACGGATGCTATGACAAGCAGAGACTGGATGGGCCCAAATAAGAACATGCGCAATGCTATCAACAGGCTGGCTGTACACGGATTGCATCATAAGCTATGAGTAAAAGAGATCTGTCACAACCAAGCGACGAATGCGAGGGCAAATTATGTGGGAAAACATGTGAACGATACCACTTCAATAAGTGTAGCAAAAGAGAAAAGATCTTACATGAATATAGTAAAGAGCAAACCAATTTATATATGGCCATTGGCTGCAATAAAACTTTATTATAACTGATCCACGTTTCGATATTTTTCGAAGGTAAAGTGTTGAACAATGAAACTTTTTGTGATTTCTCCGTCGGTTGAAGGCCAGGAGCCTTTCAGTGGTCTAGTGCACATGGAGGTTTCAGTCAGCGATTTTCTTTTTGCGTGGGTGGTAAAACTTTTAAATTTCAACTTTTTGGTATTTTTAATTAGGTTGCAGTCTAATAGTTATCAGTTTTCAGAATTTCAAAGTTTCTATCTGATCTGGAAGTGAGTAAACTTTTCTGTCAGTGAGTGAGTCAGCTAGCCATCTGGCTTTATATAATAGAGATAGATTAATAACGGTCTCCAAAAGTTTAAGTTATAACAATAAATGTCTTCGTAAGTTCGTAATAACGTATCATATCAACAGCAATTAAGAGAGATAAGAATAATTATTATCACGTTTGTTATTAAGCTCTATGTCGTAACCCTTATAATTACTCTAATAAGTGCATAGTGTTGTACACTGCGATGGCCCGAGCCCTAGCAACTTCTAAGATTGCACTGACTGAGAGATGTGTATATCCTGAAATTAGAAGAATCGTTTTGGTGGTCAGATCTCATTTCTCCTCAGAACTGCTGGAGGAAGTCGTTCGGCAAATTGAAAGGAAGGAGCAGTTTATTTCTGTCTTCTAATAGCAAACTCTTCGTGAAGGAAGTACTATATTACCGTTGCTGATTGCTTCACGAGAGAGGTAGGTATATTTAACCTCGGCTAAATCGATTCAGCTTCTTAATAGCTCAGATCTGAACAAATGAATCTGTTGTCATTAGCAAAATGCCATTATAATCATTTTGTCTGAACCAATGAGAAGAAGACCGGATGATAATACCGGTATACGAGTTTTCCAGGATGGAATGTTACAAGTACAAATTAACATGAATCCAACGTGTAACGTGTGTAAATTTACAGCTATTTGTAAGAACAAAGTTTTTAAAAACATACTAAAGACTCTCAAACGACTTATTGCTTTATTTCTTCTTCTTCAAGTGCCATCTCCTCTTAGAAGGTCGGCTACCATCATAGAGATTCTTGCTTTAGACGATGCAGCACGAAACAGCTCAATAGTGGAACAGTTGAACCAAGAAATGAGTCTTCTTCCTGGTCTTCTTTTGCCTTGTATGTTCCCTAGAATGACTATCTGCAGTAGATGATCACACGACCGAGACACTGGAGCTTTCTGATTTTGACAGTATTTTATATTTCCTTTCTCTTTCCCATTCGCGACATTACCTAAACGTTTGTGACGTCATTTGTCCAACTCATCTGCAGTAAACTTCTGTATGTCCATAACTCAAATGCCTCTAATCTGCCCATTTCTCTTTTCTTTATGGAACAATTCACAGTGCATAAGGAAAGATCTTTATCGGCATAATCACGTAAATAAGATTGTAAATAAAGGTTACAGATCTCTTCATTAAGTTTATGAGGGTATCCAGGGGTTGTGGTAAGAATGTAAAAGAGAGGATGAGTAAGTATCTGGTAAGACTCTAGTAATCATCATCATTATTATTGTTATTGTAGTATAGTTCCAATGCATGGGACTCTCACCAGGATTACATGATTCAAGAAATGGAATAGATCCAAAGATTAGCAGCACCATTTATTCTAGGTGATTCTGGGTGTTACAAAAATGTTGCAAACTTTACGCTGGGAAGACTTGGGAGAAAGGAGACAAGCTGCTCGAATAAGTGGTATATTCTGCTGTGTTAGTGGAGAGATTGGGTGGAATGACATTAGTAGACGAATAATCTTGAGTGGAGCTCTCAAAAGTAGGAGATATCACAATATGAAGATAAATTGGGGCAAATATTCATTTGTACGAAGATGAATTAGGGAAAGGAAGTTTTTAAATATAATTTTTAAGTTCTTTGAAATAATTTCAGATAAGATTAGGTCAAGAATTTATAGGAAATCTTGTCACCTGGCCAACTGCTCTACATGCAGATCAATTCATTGAAAAACCCACGTCCTCCTCTGTGGTGTACTGGTAAGTGGGATTAGATGCCATCCCCGGAGGCCAAGGGGTTCGATTCACAGCTCTGCCACGAAATATGAAAGCTGGTACGAGGACTGGAATGGGGTCCACTCATCCTCGGGAGGTGAACTAAGTAGAGAGGGGTCGATTCCCACCTCAGCCATCTTCGAAGTGGTTTTCCGTGGTTTCCCACTTCTCCTCCAGGCAAATGGCGGGATGGTGGGTAACTTAAGGCTACGGCCGCTTCATTGTCGATTCCTTCCAATCTTCCCACTTCCCGCAAGGCTCCTGTTCAGCGTTGCAGGTGAGGCCACCTGGACGAAGTGCTGGTCGTCCTCCTCAATTGTATCCCCGACCCAAAGTCTCACGCTCCAGGACACTGCTCTTGAGGTGGTAGAGGTGGGATCCCTCGCTGAATCCAAGGGAGAAACCGACGCTGGACAAACGTTTCAGTTCTCTTGACAATAGTACGTGTATCGTGTCGGAGGTCATCTTGGAGTTCTCCTGTGACGGCAGAACTGTGTATAATGGGTGCGACAAATTCGTCTCTTGTGTGTACATTTTCTCTGTTTTCATTGTTCAAAATAGCGTAGGTACACGACTCACTAAGTCATTTGTGTGTCTTAAATAGTTTCGTGAGGTTGTTCTTAAAGGTACCACACGACCTGTTGTAATTCCACTCACGTTGCATTGTTCCCTTTCAGCGTACGGCTTTTAGTGCCGGGAGTGGCCTAGGACATGTTCGACCCGCCTGCTTTTCACGGTACGTCCCATGGGTGTGAGTTGCACGTAGCGCTGTGTATTGGCTTTAGGTTAACGAACCAAACGGCCAGCCACAAATACATTTGAATTAAAAGAAATACACACGTATGAAATATTTCATGGTAGTGTACTTTGATTTCACAGTTATAATGTTTCTGGGTCCTTACAATATATTCGCATACACACACAAAAAATTAGGCACTACAACTGCTGTCTGTAAACTTTTTTTTTCTTGCCGGTGTTTTAACACTGCAGACTTTGTATTCTTAAATCTACTGTCTGTCAACTTGGCAATTGCGTCATATACCTCTGGTTGCAGGTAGGTGTAATTGTTCGGGATAAGAACCGGAAGGAAGGGGTCGTGGCCTTGGGAAAGGTACCATCCCGACATCTGGGAAAGCACGGAAAACCATTTCAAGGATTCCAGTACCATATTCTTTAGTTCGTTTTGTCCTACTAGGGACCACGGGGCTCGTCTTAACTCTTAGTTATTGTATTATGTCTTTTTTCTTGTCCCAGTACGCATTCATTTTCTGGCTGTATCCCTGCTTCCTCCCATCTGTCCACCTAGGTCTGGTAGTCCCTTACTCTTTTTGCTTGTGAGGGACAGTGGGAAGACTCCCTGTAGGGTATGTATGTATGTATGTATGTATGTATGTATGTATGTATGTATGTATGTATTATTATTATTATTATTATTATTATTATAATTATTATTATTATTATTATTATTATTGTACCGGTAGGTACACCTATACGCCGCACATTTGAATTTTCCGCCCTATATTACCCCTCTACAGCTGAAACTCTGAACTTTAACAACTGAATTAATTCAACAGTTCCTCAGAAGATGCCACTGTGTGTATTTCGATTTGTTTTTGTTTTTTGGTTGATCAAGAACTGTGGACCTTCTCTGACAGATGCCTCTACTAAAAAACTATGATCATGCACCCTGGTGCGAAGGGAAGGAACTTTTTGAAGAAATTTTGTATTCGAAAGTTTGTCTTTACTCAATTTTCTTCTTTCATTTTTTGGGTTGGCAATATTAATCTTTCTTTCCGCCAGTTTTGAACTCAGCCAATCCCGAATTTCTTTAATTAATTTTTGACCAATAGTGTCTTTCTTCTTCGATGTTGATGTATAACTTTTAGATACCCAATAAAGATGAGTGGGTGTGTCTTAATCATTCAGGAAAGGTCTCGAAGCTTCCACGAGGGTTTAAAAACTGCTGATTTTCTCGGCTCTTGGCCACTTCCACAACATCTTGCTTAGTGTATCGAAGCATAGCCGGGGGCGGGTAGCGCCTCTTCCTTCGGGCAGCAGCTCTTCAATAAGGTAATGGCCGTTTAACATCTTTCTTGTCTCTTTGCTAGCTCAGCAGTTTAACCCGCGGGACAGGTCCGAACCTTTAATATCTAACCTTTAAACATGTAAATCTTTTTCCTACGTTGTAAAACTTCATACATCTTTAAATGTAATTCGGGGATAGAGAGTGCCTTACCCTCTCGAGCTCCACTTCATTTTGAATTTGAGGTGACTATGTTTTCGTAACCGTTTTTCTGTTCCTTCTTAATGTGTTAAATTTATCTTGCATACAAGTCACCTCCATAGATTGGGATTAGCCCCTGTGCAATAGGCCTAGTGCCTCTTAGGTTTTAAAATGTGTATTTAGGAGTGCTAATTCACGCCTCCATTCCTTTTGTGTTTTGGGCCATTTTAAATTAACCTAGTTTTTGTCCACTAAGGCCTGGTAGAATGGGTACAAGATACCCCTGTTTCTTTGTAAGTGTGCCTTGAGGGCAGTTTGTAGTGAAGTCCGTTTATGGTCTTTTAATAGCCTTGAAAGATTGAGAGCGGGTCAGCACTTTCTGGTATTTTGAAAGGTGCCACGGGGAGGCGTGATATTTTGATTGCTGGGAGCAAGTGCTCCATTGTAGTGAGGGAATTTCTGCCTTTTTCTAAAATATGTTGTTGTGAGCTGAGAGCTCAGGAATTGTTAAACTTTGGGGCTCGTAGCCCAGAATTTGTAAAGACCTCCTAACTTGTGCTTTCGTTTGTAAAATCATTATTGTACCTGAATTTTCATTGTTATTTCACCTAGTGAAAAGTTTTAAATATTGTTATCTGTTGAAAATATAACCTTTATTTAAATTTTAAATTCATCTTTCGGACTTGTAGTTAGACCCATTCCAGCCCGCACCTTCTTTCACCTCTGCTGATCCACCAAAACACGGTAACAATTATTATTATTATTATTATTATTATTATTATTATTATTATTATTATTATTATTATTATTATTATTATTATTATATTCGATTACGGCCATTCGAGACCACGTTAAGGAACAGTCACGCATTACTGCCTTCTTTGCAGCGCAAACTCTTTGCATTCTTTCTCTGCCAGCCTGTTTTCTTTCCTCTGTCCATCCTCTATTCACATTCTGTTGGTCATGGAAGCCTCTGAAACTATCTGATCTTGCCTTCCCGATTTAATCCAGACTCCTCAAGATCCTTCCTTACCTCCCCGAAACATTACGTCTACTGTAAAATGTTTTAAAAGTTTGTGTTGTCAGCGTCTTCTCGTCCATTCTAAACAGATGTCCATCAAATGTGCGTCTTTTCTTCATTGACTCAATCTTTCACTTTCTTGGAATCATTCACTTTCTTGGAATCATTCTCCCCTTCCTCAAACCCTGTACTGGCCATCCACGATTTTTGGCCTCATTACCTTATGAGTACCTACATGCAATACTCTTTAAACTACAATTATATTTTGGTTTACATCAAAAGTCTCGCATCACTTCTTCGCTACACACCACCGAAAGCAATTTGAAAGATATTATTCGTGTCAAACACATCGCACTCACAATAAATAGGAAACACATTAACTCGTTACCTAGCAACTCTTGACGTATTAAACCTGGATGACGTGGCGGAAGGAAACAGGCTCTAAGCATACTGCATAATGTTTGCCTGTACCCGCTGTGCTAAATTAACTACACACCTTGTTCCAAAGTTTTAATGGCTGTTTGGCGGAGGGACATCGTGTGTGTTCATTAACAGCAAGCTCGAGCCTCACATGTAATTAGAGTTGGGAACTACACACACGTCAGGCGGTAACGACACGTTAAATTACAGGTTCATTACGTACCTGATATTACGCTAAAGACGAATATTGTTATCACTCTCAACATGAGCCCTTCTTTGGCGACCACAGACCTCCAGATTTTAAGACCTCTGATCTGTGTCCCAAGTATACAAGGTCGTATCAAATCGCGGACTAGTTCGGTAGTGCTCTAACAGACGGCAACACAAAAACCTCCCTAAGGCAGTGTGTCAGGAGACATCGCAGTGTTAACATCGGAGTTATTTGTGTCGTAGTCTGCGATTACATTATGGCAGAACAACGAACCAACGTGAAAACTTGCGTCTGACCACGCAAATCGGCCACAGAAATATTATTATTATTATTATTATTATTATTTATCCCCTGTGGCCCTTCACTTTCTTTCGCCAATACCTTCATTTGTTGAAGTATCGAAACTCTTCCAATTTCTTTTCATTAGTGTCAATAGAGGATGCTTGTCCAGTTGTACTTCCTCTTAAAACAGTAATCACCACCACCATTAGTGTTAATAGACGACGGTTGTCCAGTTGTACTCTAAAACAAACTCCACCACTGCTGCTAATATCCTGGACACCCGGGCTGGGTGGCTCAGACGGTTGAGGCGGTGGCCTTCGGACCCCAACTTGGAAGGTTCGATCCTAACTCAGTCCGGTGGTATTTGAAGGTGCTCAAATACATCAGCCTCGTGTCCGTAGATTTACTGGCACGTAAAAGAACTCCCGCGGGACTAAATTCCGGCACCTCGGCGTCTCCGAAAACCGTAAAAGTAGTTCGTGGGTCG
Source organism: Anabrus simplex (assembly GCF_040414725.1). Taxonomy (NCBI): domain Eukaryota; kingdom Metazoa; phylum Arthropoda; class Insecta; order Orthoptera; family Tettigoniidae; genus Anabrus; species Anabrus simplex. Next base: position 8,023,771 of record NC_090274.1, read on the forward strand.
TAAGGCCAATAACATCATTATTACTATCATTATATCCCCGACACGGCTTGGAATCGAACCTAGAAGGCCGTTACGCTGAGAACCAGATTTTATGGAATCTCGCGTTGTAGAATGCAATTGATAGCCTGGAGTCGATCATGTAACATCGGAACAAGATGACCCCCCACAGTGTATAATCATCACCGCAGGGTGTGTCGTGTGGTGGTTAATTAAACCACGGCCCGCCCTTGTCTCTGACCAAGTGGCTGGAGATGTCAGCCACAGTCAACTCGTACATCACACACTGCGGTTGATATTCTATCTTCTTGTCCCCTACAGTATTCCTGCATGTTGGAACACACGATAACACGCTTGCTGTGAGCACCTTTCCAATAAATAACTTGATCGTGTTGATTTGGCGGCGTACGGACATAAAACTGGTATTGGACGTTGGAAAAGTCTTTCAAAATCAGATGCCTGCAAAATACTAGGACGTCAAAACACGAATATGACAGTGGTACAGGAGACCAAGATATGAATATGACAGTGGTAGAGGAGACCAAGATATGAATATGACAGTGGTACAGGAGACCAAGATATGAGTATGACAGTGGTAGAGGAGACCAAGATATGAGTATGACAGTGGTAGAGGAGACCAAGATATGAGTATAACAGTGGTAGAGGAGACCAAGATATGAATATGACAGTGGTACAGGAGACCAAGATATGAGTATGACAGTGGTAGAGGAGACCAAGATATGAGTATAACAGTGGTAGAGGAGACCAAGATATGAATATGACAGTGGTAGAGGAGACCAAGATATGAATATAACAGTGGTAGGAGAGACCAAGATATGAATATGACAGTGGTAGAGGAGACCAAGATATGAGTATGGCAGTGGTAGAGGAGACCAAGATATGAGTATAACAGTGGTAGAGGAGACCAAGATATGAATATGACAGTGGTACAGGAGACCAAGATATGAGTATGACAGTGGTACAGGAGACCAAGATATGAGTATGACAGTGGTAGAGGAGACCAAGATATGAGTATAACAGTGGTAGAGGAGACCAAGATATGAATATGACAGTGGTACAGGAGACCAAGATATGAGTATGACAGTGGTAGAGGAGACCAAGATATGAGTATAACAGTGGTAGAGGAGACCAAGATAAGAATATGACAGTGGTAGAGGAGACCAAGATATGAATATGACAGTGGTACAGGAGACCAAGATATGAATATGACAGTGGTAGAGGAGACCAAGATATGAGTATGACAGCGGTAGGAGAGACCAAGATATGAATATGACAGTGGTAGAGGAGACCAAGATATGAATATGACAGTGGTAGAGGAGACCAAGATATGAATATGACAGTGGTACAGGAGACCAAGATATGAATATGACAGTGGTAGAGGAGACCAAGATATGAGTATGACAGCGGTAGGAGAGACCAAGATATGAATATGACAGTGGTAGAGGAGACCAAGATATGAATATGACAGTGGTAGGAGAGACCAAGATATGAATATGACAGTGGTACAGGAGACCAAGATATGAATATGACAGTGGTACAGGAGACCAAGATATGAATATGACAGTGGTAGAGGAGACCAAGATATGAATATGACAGTGGTACAGGAGACCAAGATATGAATATGACAGTGGTAGAGGAGACCAAGATATGAATATGACAGTGGTACAGGAGACCAAGATATGAATATGACAGTGGTACAGGAGACCAAGATATGAATATGACAGTGGTACAGGAGACCAAGATATGAATATGACAGTGGTAGAGGAGACCAAGATATGAATATGACAGTGGTAGAGGAGACCAAGATATGAATATGACAGTGGTAGAGGAGACCAAGATATGAATATGACAGTGGTAGAGGAGACCAAGATATGAATATGACAGTGGTAGAGGAGACCAAGATATGAGTATGACAGCGGTAGGAGAGACCAAGATATGAATATGGCAGTGGTAGAGGAGACCAAGATATGAATATGACAGTGGTAGAGGAGACCAAGATATGAATATGACAGTGGTAGAGGAGACCAAGATAAGAATATGACAGTGGTAGAGGAGACCAAGATATGAATATGACAGTGGTAGAGGAGACCAAGATATGAGTATGACAGCGGTAGGAGAGACCAAGATATGAATATGGCAGTGGTAGGAGAGACCAAGATATGAATATGACAGTGGTAGAGGAGACCAAGATAAGAATATGACAGTGGTAGAGGAGACCAAGATATGAATATGACAGTGGTAGAGGAGACCAAGATATGAGTATGACAGCGGTAGGAGAGACCAAGATATGAATATGGCAGTGGTAGGGGAGACCAAGATATGAATATGACAGTGGTAGAGGAGACCAAGATAAGAATATGACAGTGGTAGAGGAGACCAAGATATGAATATGACAGTGGTAGAGGAGACCAAGATATGAGTATGACAGCGGTAGGAGAGACCAAGATATGAATATGGCAGTGGTAGGGGAGACCAAGATATGAGTATGACAGTGGTAGGGGAGACCAAGATATGAATATGACAGTGGTACAGGAGACCAAGATATGAATATGACAGTGGTAGAGGAGACCAAGATAAGAATATGACAGTGGTAGAGGAGACCAAGATATGAATATGACAGTGGTAGAGGAGACCAAGATATGAGTATGACAGCGGTAGGAGAGACCAAGATATGAATATGGCAGTGGTAGGGGAGACCAAGATATGAATATGGCAGTGGTAGGAGAGACCAAGATATGAATATGACAGTGGTAGAGGAGACCAAGATAAGAATATGACAGTGGTAGAGGAGACCAAGATATGAATATGACAGTGGTAGAGGAGACCAAGATATGAGTATGACAGCGGTAGGAGAGACCAAGATATGAATATGGCAGTGGTACAGGAGACCAAGATATGAGTATGACAGTGGTAGAGGAGACCAAGATATGAGTATGACAGTGGTAGGGGAGACCAAGATATGAATATGGCAGTGGTACAGGAGACCAAGATATGAATATGACAGTGGTAGAGGAGACCAAGATATGAATATGACAGTGGTACAGGAGACCAAGATATGAATATGGCAGTGGTAGGAGAGACCAAGATATGAATATGACAGTGGTACAGGAGACCAAGATATGAATATAACAGTGGTAGAGGAGACCAAGATATGAATATGGCAGTGGTAGGAGAGACCAAGATATGAATATGGCAGTGGTAGAGGAGACCAAGATATGAATATGGCAGTGGTACAGGAGACCAAGATATGAATATGGCAGTGGTAGGAGAGACCAAGATATGAATATGACAGTGGTAGAGGAGACCAAGATATGAATATGACAGTGGTAGAGGAGACCAAGATATGAGTATGACAGCGGTAGGAGAGACCAAGATATGAATATGGCAGTGGTAGGGGAGACCAAGATATGAATATGGCAGTGGTAGGAGAGACCATGATATGAATATGGCAGTGGTAGGAGAGACCAAGATATGAATATGACAGTGGTAGGAGAGACCAAGATATGAATATGACAGTGGTAGAGGAGACCAAGATATGAGTATGACAGTGGTAGAGGAGACCAAGATAAGAATATGACAGTGGTAGGAGAGACCAAGATATGAATATGACAGTGGTAGAGGAGACCAAGATATGAATATGACAGTGGTAGAGGAGACCAAGATATGAGTATGACAGTGGTAGAGGAGACCAAGATATGAATATGACAGTGGTACAGGAGACCAAGATATGAATATGACAGTGGTACAGGAGACCAAGATATGAATATGACAGTGGTACAGGAGACCAAGATATGAATATGACAGTGGTAGGAGAGACCAAGATATGAATATGACAGTGGTACAGGAGACCAAGATATGAATATGACAGTGGTACAGGAGACCAAGATATGAATATGACAGTGGTACAGGAGACCAAGATATGAATATGACAGTGGTAGAGGAGACCAAGATATGAATATGACAGTGGTAGAGGAGACCAAGATATGAATATGACAGCGGTAGAGGAGACCAAGATATGAATATGACAGTGGTAGAGGAGACCAAGATATGAATATGACAGTGGTACAGGAGACCAAGATATGAATATGACAGTGGTACAGGAGACCAAGATATGAATATGACAGTGGTAGGAGAGACCAAGATATGAATATGACAGTGGTACAGGAGACCAAGATATGAATATGACAGTGGTACAGGAGACCAAGATATGAATATGACAGTGGTACAGGAGACCAAGATATGAATATGACAGTGGTACAGGAGACCAAGATATGAATATGACAGTGGTAGAGGAGACCAAGATATGAATATGACAGTGGTAGAGGAGACCAAGATATGAATATGACAGTGGTACAGGAGACCAAGATATGAGTATGACAGTGGTAGAGGAGACCAAGATATGAATATGACAGTGGTAGAGGAGACCAAGATATGAATATGACAGTGGTAGAGGAGACCAAGATATGAGTATGACAGTGGTAGAGGAGACCAAGATATGAGTATGACAGTGGTAGAGGAGACCAAGATATGAATATGACAGTGGTAGAGGAGACCAAGATATGAATATGACAGTGGTAGAGGAGACCAAGATATGAATATGACAGTGGTAGAGGAGACCAAGATATGAATATGACAGTGGTAGAGGAGACCAAGATATGAGTATGACAGTGGTAGAGGAGACCAAGATAAGAATATGACAGTGGTAGAGGAGACCAAGATATGAGTATGACAGTGGTAGAGGAGACCAAGATATGAATATGACAGTGGTACAGGAGACCAAGATATGAATATGACAGTGGTACAGGAGACCAAGATATGAATATGACAGTGGTACAGGAGACCAAGATATGAATATGACAGTGGTAGGAGAGACCAAGATATGAATATGACAGTGGTACAGGAGACCAAGATATGAATATGACAGTGGTACAGGAGACCAAGATATGAATATGACAGTGGTACAGGAGACCAAGATATGAATATGACAGTGGTACAGGAGACCAAGATATGAATATGACAGTGGTAGAGGAGACCAAGATATGAATATGACAGTGGTAGAGGAGACCAAGATATGAATATGACAGTGGTACAGGAGACCAAGATATGAATATGACAGTGGTACAGGAGACCAAGATATGAATATGACAGTGGTACAGGAGACCAAGATATGAATATGACAGTGGTAGAGGAGACCAAGATATGAATATGACAGTGGTAGAGGAGACCAAGATATGAATATGACAGTGGTAGAGGAGACCAAGATATGAATATAACAGTGGTAGAGGAGACCAAGATAAGAATATGACAGTGGTACAGGAGACCAAGATATGAATATGGCAGTGGTACAGGAGACCAAGATATGAATATGACAGTGGTAGAGGAGACCAAGATATGAATATGGCAGTGGTAGAGGAGACCAAGATATGAGTATGACAGTGGTAGAGGAGACCAAGATATGAGTATAACAGTGGTAGAGGAGACCAAGATATGAATATGACAGTGGTACAGGAGACCAAGATATGAGTATGACAGTGGTAGAGGAGACCAAGATATGAATATGACAGTGGTAGAGGAGACCAAGATATGAGTATGACAGTGGTAGAGGAGACCAAGATATGAATATAACAGTGGTAGGAGAGACCAAGATATGAATATGACAGTGGTAGAGGAGACCAAGATATGAATATAACAGTGGTAGAGGAGACCAAGATATGAATATAACAGTGTTAGAGGAGACCAAGATATGAATATAACAGTGTTAGAGGAGACCAAGATATGAATATAACAGTGGTAGAGGAGACCAAGATATGAATATGACAGTGGTAGAGGAGACCAAGATATGAATATAACAGTGTTAGAGGAGACCAAGATATGAATATGACAGTGGTAGAGGAGACCAAGATATGAATATGACAGTGGTAGAGGAGACCAAGATATGAATATAACAGTGGTAGAGGAGACCAAGATATGAATATAACAGTGGTAGAGGAGACCAAGATATGAATATAACAGTGGTAGAGGAGACCAAGATATGAATATGACAGTGGTAGAGGAGACCAAGATATGAATATAACAGTGGTAGAGGAGACCAAGATATGAATATAACAGTGGTAGAGGAGACCAAGATATGAATATGACAGTGGTAGAGGAGACCAAGATATGAATATAACAGTGGTAGAGGAGACCAAGATATGAATATGACAGTGGTAGAGGAGACCAAGACATGAATATAACAGTGTTAGAGGAGACCAAGATATGAATATGACAGTGGTAGAGGAGACCAAGATATGAATATGACAGTGGTAGAGGAGACCAAGATATGAATATGACAGTGGTAGAGGATGCCAAGATTTGATAGTGCCGATGCTGTAAGCATACGCCTAGCCTATTGAATGACAATAAGAACGATGCTGCTACTCGGCGCGATTGTCTGTGGATGTCACGAGCGCTGGGTGCTCGGCGAGTTGGCACAGCACAGCACAGACCTTTAAGAAGCCGAAAGGTCACGTCTGAGTTCCAGTATACAAGAGAGTCTCACACAGTCACTCATTAGCAGAGTGTTATCACGTTCCAGAGCTGTTTGTACTCGTAAAGGAGTAATTAGAGCATGGAGGGGGGGGGGTATAATTCGCGATGATCCCACACGATTTCATTCTATTAACGCTCTACTAACGAATAGAGTAATTCGTGGAAAAGTAGGCCTCCTAAAATAAATTCCTTTGTTTTTATTGTAGTAGTAGTAGTAGTAGTAGAATGCCGAAGTCTACCGTGTGGAGGATTTTAATCTGACGCCAGTTACGCTGCCTACGTTTCAATTTTAACAATTTGTTTTACTCCACCAGGTGGCATTCTAGATGCGCAATTGATGGCTGGGTTTTAATCAATTTTGTCCGGAAATCACTAAATATGTCTAGAGATATCTTTTACATGCCGACATTGTACGACTTGACGGTGTCGAACAGACTCTTATGGAAAACGTCTGGTGCAGAAAATGAAAATCCACAGCCTGTTTCCAGTCAGTAACCGGATCAGGAATGGAATGAATGAATGAATGAATGAAGCCCCATCTAGCGGCGAGGATAGTAATTGTGCCCCCTGCCAAATCCTGTCGCACTTATCTGGGGCAATGATTAGTGACTGAGAGATGAAATGAAATTATACTGGAAATCGTTCATGGAATGAAAGGTGGCGGGGAAAACCGGAGTACTACTGGTTAGGTTAACGCCCTTAGGCCTGGAGTCGAACCCGTGGTCTGTGAGGTTAAGTCTGGACACGTAGCCAGAATAAGGTCATGTGAGGTTAAAAGCGTGCTCTTAACCAACCACCCTACTTTTCAAGTAAGATCATGTAAGGTTAAGCATGCACTCTTAGTCAGCACATTCCATGAGGGTGAGGCCTCTCCCAAGGGAGGGTGGTGGTTGTGGCCGCAGAACCATGCAAAATTAACTACTAACAATGGTGAATGATACCAAAATCCATCCATTTTCAGACATAAAACCTTCAATATCTTCTTTATTTACTGTTACATCTCATTTTATCTGGTGTTTCTTGATGAACCGCGTCAAAATGAAAGTGGGGTGGACTTGGACGGCAGATGTGCAGGCGTGATCGGTGTCAGAGTATCGTAGTAGTGGTTAACACTTGAATTGGAGCAGTCACGCTCACAGTGTGTCACCGGACTCGACTGGAGTCGAACCTAGGTACAGTTACCATGCGTCCTGGTTGCTGGCAGACTGCGTCTTGAAACCTGTTTTGAAGAGTGACCGGCAGTACGAGCCAAGTAAAAGGTGAGGTGTCAGTCAGGATCATCGTCCGTCCCAGGCAATACCAGCGAGCCGGACTACCTGCTGTGAGGAGGACACTAATTAGGGAACTATTGTCATCCATTCTCATATACGAATTTGTTTGCATGCGCTGAGTGGGTCAACATATATTACAATATATCGATATACATACCGTGTTTCATGAAAAGCGTGTAATTATTTTTTCCCCATGAGACCCCCCCCCCCCCTTCACGTCAAAAACCTAATAATCATCAATATGTCTCTTGGTCATGTCCATCAACGGCTGCTAATTTCAGATGGCAACCAGCTATAAAACACAGCCTGTACGGTTGCTAGGTTACAGTTCTGTCACGCTAACTCCGTAACGCAAATTTTCCAATCACCGCCAGCTATAATAATAATAATAATAATAATAATAATAATAATAATAATAATAATATAATAATATTAGTACGTGATAGCGATCACACTGCTTCCCGCACAAAGCACACATGCATCCCTCGTTTGGCGAGTGATACTTCGTCATGCTGCATAGTTTGAAGTGAAAACCATGCACAGCAAGCCTTGTTGATATATGCCGTAACTCGTAGTTGGCTTCCTTCCATTTGTCATTCATCATCGCTTCCGTACTGCAGAAGTCCAACCAGATTTCCCAATTTCATTCTCTGATGTTCGCCAAATAAACTTTGGTATGCTGGAGTTGATGGGAGAGACAATTTGTCCCGTATTTCCTACAAAAAAACATCATTTCCCTAGTTAGCTCATACACCAGTCTCGAAGAGGTGAATTTCGACAAACATTGGGCTCTCTTTAAAAATGTTGCTTTTATCCTCTCCACATCCTTTAAGTTTCTTATTGACAGATGCTACCAGATAATGGAGATGCCGTAGGTTATTACAGGTGGCATTTTCACTCTGAATAACTTTAACGCTGTCTGAAGGGATATTTTATATAAATAGTTGATGTCATTAACAGCTATCACTGCTGCTGTTAATCTTTGTTTGGGGCCGATGACCTTCGATGTTAGGCCCCTTAAAACAACAAGCAGGAAGCAATCTTTGTTTGATATGCGCTGTGAAATTGGTTCCTTGTATATGCGGTGTTATTCCGAGGTATTTAAATTTATTCACACTGGTTAATGGTTCTCCATCCAAATATATCACATAACTTGCTGCAGTCTGCCTCCTTTCCTAAAGGTCATTGTCATGGTTTTACTTCTGTTTACATGAAAGTCATTTGTTTTAGCCCACTCTACGAGCCGATCAAATGCCAACTGCAGAACAGGTATTGATCTGGACACTAAAACCATGTCATCTGCGTACATATAAATGTTTGTGCCTTCTGTCTTCGTTGCCTGAATAACATCTTGTGTTGCGACGTTAAAAAGGAGAGGTCTTAAAGGATCACCCTGTAGTACACCTATAGTCTGGTCTATAAGATATATTTATCTCAAAAAAAAAAAAAAAAAAAAAAAATGGAAGGAGCTGACACAAGTGGAAACAATGTGAGACTCATCTTCTGGCCCCAATGCGCACCAATCGACACTTCCAAGTTGAGAGCGCTTGGAGATTAATCTAGTCTTTGTTCGAACCATTGTTCCCAAGAGTTTGAACACGGATATGTGTTTGTGTCGACGAAAACAAATCCCCACCGTAACCAGGCAACCAGTGTACGTCATATGGATGGAAGAACGACGCCATTTTGGTGGACGTAAAGATATGTTTTTGGAAGATGTTGGACGTATTAGACCTATAAAGAGTGGCTGTGAACAAAGCAATGACAGTTAATTTTAACGGGAAAAAATAAATTAAAATTCTGAACACTGCGGAAAGAAGAGAAAATTATATATTTATATCGGAACTCTGTATTTTCTGTGAAAGACTGCATTCATTATCCGTACCCCTGTGTATCGTAAGAGGGGAACAATCAAATAATCTGCACTCACTCTCTCCTCTTCTAAGCCCCAAAACATATGTCTGATTCTGTTTTTTCGTGTAGCGGATAAATTTACTTTTTCTTCTTCTTCTTCTTGAGTTTCAGCATATGTTTACTTTGCCTGGTTCTGGTTGTGTCGCTCACATCTCTCAGCACTGAATTACAGGCAATCATAATAAATCTAGCTCTAACTGGGAAGGCCACACAAACCCATCAAGCAGGCATGTTATTGTATTGCGTAACAGTTGATGTCTAGCCGCCAGTTTTTCGTGTCCACAGCGGAATCAAAGCCGGATAAAGCGGGGCCCTCTCAACCGAAAAACACCCAAGGAGCCGGACACAGGGGAGATAAAAGAGTCCCGATAAATCGAAAGAAAAAAAATAAGTCTATCCACAAAAGAATGGCAATGAGAAAATGAAAGACATTGGAGACCTCTGTCTGCTTTCTGAACAACTTTGCTTTACTGGAGTAAAAGATGGGTGCGCTCAGGATGACTTATTCAAAATTTAGAAATAACAGACATGAAAGTAGCGAGAATGATGGCTGCTACAAAGAGGTGGGAACAATGGCAGGAAGATACTCGGAATGAGGACATAAAGGATACGTTGGGAATGAACTCGATGGATGAAAATGTACGCATAAACCGGCTTCGGTGGTGGGGTCATGCGAGACAAATGGAGGACGACAGGTTACTTAGGAGAATAATGAACTCTGTTATGGAGGGTAGGAGAAGTAGAGGGAGACCACGAACACGATGGTTAGACTCAAAAATGGAAATGAACCGAGGCCACAGAACTTGTTACAAATAGGGGATTGTGCCGGCGTTTAGTAAATTTACAGAGGCTTGCAGACTGAATCCTGAAAGGTATAACTGTGTATAATGAAGATTATGTATTGTATAAACGTATGCATTGTATTATTATTATTATTATTATTATTATTATTATTATTATTATTATTATTATTATTATTATTATTATTATTGTTATGAAATGAAATGGCGTATGGCTTTTAAGTGTCGGGAGTGTCCGAGGACAAGTTCGGCTCGCCAGATGCAGGTCTTTTGATTTGACTCCCGTAGGCGACCTGCGCGTCGTGTTGAGGATGAAATGATGATGAAGACGACACATACACCCAGCCCCCGTGCCAGTGAAATTAACCAATTAAGGTTAAAATTCCTGACCCTGCCGGGAATCGAACCCGGGATCCCTGTGACCAAAGGCCAACACGCTAACCATTTAGCCATGGGACCGGACATTATTATTATTATTATTATTATTATTATTATTATTATTATTATTATTATTATTATTATTATTCCGACGGTGAGATAGCGGTCCCGGTCTAGAAAGCCAAAAATAACGTCCGAGAGGATTCGTCATGCTGACCACACGACACGTCGTAATCTGCGGGCCTTCGGGCTGAGAAGCGGTCGCTTGGTGGGCCATGGCCCTTCGGGGGCTGTTGCGCCATGGAATTTGATTATTATTATTATTATTATTATTATTATTATTATTATTATTATTATTATTATTATTATTATTAAAAGCCTTTCTAGCTCAGGCGGCAGCACGCCGGACTCTCACCGATGGGTTCCGTGGTTCAAATGCCGGACACTCCATGTGAGATTTGTCTGGAGAAAGCGAAGGCGGGATATGTTTTTCCCCCTGTTATATTTCATTCCAGCAATACTCTCCAATATCATTTCATTTCATCTGCCAGTCAATCATTGTCCCAGAGGAGTGCGACAGGCTTCGGCAGCCGGCACTCTCTCTATCCTCGCCGCTAGATGGGGGCTTCATTCATTCCATTCTTGACCTGGTCTAATGACTGGAAACAGACTGTGGATTATTATTATTATTATTATTATTATTATTATTATTAGCCAGTCCTGTGGTGTAGAAGTAGCGTGTCTATCTCTTATTATAAGGTTCTGAGTTCGTTTCCAGGCCAGTTCAAGTATTTTCATTCTGGACTGCGGAATAGAACGGGGTTCACTTGATACGATAATCCTCAAGCTCTTAGTTCCAGAAGAAAGCGCACAGTGAGAAGATGTCGCTACTGACATAGTGGTTGTCATGGTTGCAATCGTGTCGGGCGACTGATGATGGTAATTCCATATAGACCAAAAATATATCCGTGTTAAAAACCAGCCATTTTCTTCAAGTAATAATGTTATAAACATATTCGCCCCTCGAAGGTCATACCATGCCTTTTATAGTGTAGTGGGCTCCCTCCGGTTTCCTAGGCTGGAGAGAAATGTTGCTGATCGTCCGGAGCAAACTTGGGTTTGAAAATTGGGGAAAAACATATGAAAGCATACAAAGCTTCCTTCATTTTAGGACGAAAGGAACCAGTCTTGGATAGAAAGAACCAAATCAGAAAGAAAGTTGAAAATTTGTTGTGGAGTGTATCGACTAGCTGAACGATTCTAGAGCAAGGCAAGTCTGATCTGCTCTGAATACTGTCAATAGCGGGGGCCATCAACCTTACCAAGGAGTACTATTGATTTAGAAGCTAGAACCGTAGGCGACAGGAAGTGGAATAGGACACCTGCAAGACAGTACGTGCTCGAGTGGTCAAGAAGGTGGAACTGCTGACAACAGTGGAGGTGTTATATGTCTTGTGGCTGGGGGGGTCGTCTGGAATTATACGCAATGTTACCTAGCAACCGTGAAGGCTGTAACGCGAAGTATTGATAGATGGCCGTGATAGAGACATTATCAAAGAGGGGCGTTAGGTCGATGTGATCTTGCAGGCTGCGATGTGAAGTATTGATAGATGGCCATGTTTTGTCACGACTGTCTTAAGTTGGCAACAGAAGAGACAAAGCATATCACAAACACAATGATCTAAGTAATGATATTGTTGATCAATTTTATGAACTTTCGATATTGCAGGCCTTCGCATCGATTGATTACTGCTCCGTACCGAGTATAATCGCTTTCCTGAATACCGACGGGAAGCATTCTTCTTCTTCTTCGTTTTGCCTCATGACTGAGGCGTCGTGACTATCATAATATTCAGCCCTCTAGCCGATGAACTATACTTCGCCATAACTTTCTTCTTTAGCATGCCATTCCTCTGGTTCATAACACACTGATTCATCATAACATTCCAGCTATACGATCCCTACTCTGAGGCGCTGATTGGAATGAGCAGTGTGCCCACTTAACGGAATAATGGCAGAGAAGTGTTCACGGCTGTCTGCCGCCTGGTCATTCTAGCTCTGAACTTTGGACTTTTAGAACGGCAGCGTAGTACTGTTGCTTAAAAGTGAGAAAATGTGCGGTTTTTCATATGATCGAGTCTTTTCATATGATAGCATTGCTTTCAATCGCGAAATTTCTTTTAATCGCGAGATTGCTGCTGACATCATTGTAATGGCCTATGTTGATTTCAGTTGGGAAAACTATATAGATAGTCTTTTTGAGGATGTAAAAGGGCTGGTAGAGTGTGTCTGTCGTTATAATGAAAACTGCCCAACTCGATGATGATGACTGTTGTTTAAAGGGGCCTAACAGCTAGGTCATCGGCCCCAATTGGCACGAGGTGAACGAAATGAAAATTAAAACTTCAAAATGTATCCACTGATTGTAGTCTAAAACGAATGATCGTAAAACAAACACAATCTGTGGATCCTATTCACAATGCCTCAAGTACTGCGATGATACTTATCTAAAAAGGGTCCAAAATCCAGGTCACCCGTCGCTCATAATTGTACTAATCACTGGTAAAACAGAACCATGGTGTTCCTCCTATATTGGTACTAATCACAGTTAATGTAAACCCATGGCATGTCACACACAATGGCACCACTCATAGGTAACACAGACCCATTCTGAATACAGTGGAACCGACCAGTGGAATGCACACGATGGCACTTATCACAAACAACGCCCAGACCCGTAGTGTCAGCTAGCATTGATACAGGCATCAGCCCGAATGCACTGATGTATTGGATATGTATGTATCAATGCCTGCCATCATAATGAAAACTCCTCAATTTTATTTTGACTGAGAGTAGGCGAGAGGGCCTGGCGTTTTGAACATTTCACATGTTATGCTGCTACGTTCTGTTCCTGTGTGTTTACCATCATTAATGCACTGTGTAGAGTTGTACAAAATGGGTCTAACTTTGAAATAAAGAGTTTCCAGACACATATAACCAATTTTCTCCTGCTGCACTTGATACAGTCCTTGTGGCAGATGTAGAAGAAGAGGAAGTGCAGGAGAGTTTAGTCTCTTGGCAAGGAGCTGTAGGGAAGAGAGGAGGAAATGACATCCGCATTTTATAAAGGAAGGGGGGAAGTCAACGGAAGTAAGTACCTGGGTGCGAACATCGATCAGAAAGGAGGACGTGAAAGAGTTGAGACTGGAGGGAGATGGCGGGAATAGTCTGCGACAGGAGGATGCCAGTCCAAGTATAAGACAGTGAAGAAAGTGGGTAATGGGAATCACTCTGAAGGGAAAGGGGAAGAAACGACGTAATCACAAAACTGACAGGACTGGAGAAAATAAGAGGGAGACTGAGAATGTAATACGGTCTGAGGTGAATGCACCAATCAACAGATGTTGAAGCTCTTTAATGTTTATATATAGTGAAACCTCAAATCACGTCAGGAGCTAAGTTTTATTTGGAGTTATCAACATTTCTAGATATAGACAATACCGTCTTTTAGCAAATATAGCGCATAATTGAATCATATGTAGCTAAGGGGTTATACTGAATACACTATTTAAAATATACTAACAAACTCATACTTTACGGCATCGCTTTAATTATGACGCTTATTAAAGTAAATTTTTAAAATATAGAATACAGTGCATACAGTAGTCAAACAAGAAACATACATCCGTTAACACCTTTGCAAAAATTCGTTAGTCCCTTCTCGTTTTTACTGTTAACGTTATTTTCTTCCACATACTTTTCAATAACATTTAGTGCTGTGAGAAATACTGACGCTGTATGTAGGTTCCAAACCACGCAGTCAAGATTCGTAAATGGAGCTTGTCATCCACGACTTCCGGGGTTGCTTCCGTACGTGACCGGTAATGAATTCACACACGAAAAACAACGAGGCTTGGCCGATTTTCCCATCACTAGAAGTTTGTTTTTCGGTTCGCGTCATTTTAGCTCCCAGCATCACTGTAGACCTTTCTTTGGGGCCGATGATCTTCGATGTTAGGCCCCTTAAAACAACAAGCATCATCATCATCATCATCATCATCATCATCATCATCATCATCATCAAGCAAACCTTTCTTTACTTTTAACTGTTCCTCACAAACTACAAATGTCGTAGTGCACACAGTCAATGTTAGCCTTGTATTGCCTTAATTTTATGATATTGTTTTATTTGTATTTCTATTTTCTCCGAATAGATCAATTAGGTTCATCAGTGTACAGACCTGGAGAAAATAAAGGTTATTCATGTTAGACTGTTAT
Source organism: Anabrus simplex (assembly GCF_040414725.1). Classification (NCBI taxonomy): domain Eukaryota; kingdom Metazoa; phylum Arthropoda; class Insecta; order Orthoptera; family Tettigoniidae; genus Anabrus; species Anabrus simplex. The sequence continues at coordinate 8,038,958 of NC_090274.1, forward strand.
GTTCACAGCCAATGTTGTACAAAATTCGAGTTGGTTTTTTTTTTTTTTTTTTTTTTAAGGAATTGACAAATTCGTGTAACCAAATTTTGAGTAATGGATGTCGATATAAATTGAGGTTCGACTGTATTATTATTATTATTACCATCGAAAATTGCTTCTATTTCAGCCCCATGCGAAAAAAAATCAGCGATTTCCTAAAGACTGGTGTTCTATCAATTGTATCGCTATAGCCCTATCCAAGGCTTTTGACACGGTATGTCACGGAAGATTAAGAAAATCAGTGTTACTGGAAAACACACACTAGGTGAAGCATTATCTGAAAATGTAATGATTACAAGGGTGTTCCACAAGGTAGTAATATTGGACCTTTGTTTTCTTATATGTACTATATAAATTATAATGAGTAAGCAACTGGAAGGCTTTCTGGGTATGGAGTAATAAATAAGTTACAAGATTGTGAACAACTCGAAAAAGACCTCGACACTGTTTTTATTTACTCGTGTCAGAAGCATGCTTAATCATACAGTTGAAAATAAAGTAATAGTTAAACTATTTACAAAAATTAACCGACAAAAGAAAATAGACCAAATTTACTGTAGCCTACATCTAGATGGTGTTTTGCCAAAACTGAGCCACACCTAGGGCGTTGTCTTCAGCAAGCATTAAATCTGTTGTGTGAGATGGACATCACGCACTCGTATGATGATAAACGGGGTGGAAAGTCAGGTTGTAAGTTTCACCAAGAGAAGAAGAGTCGTCTCACTTTTAATTACTGTGTTGATGGGGTGAAAGTACCTCATGGGGAACACGGTAAGTACCTAAGTGTTAATATAAGGAGAGATCTTCTTTGGGGTAATTTAATAACGGTTTTGTAAATAAAGGGTACAGATTCCTGCACATGGTTATGAGGGCATTTAGGGGTTGTAATAAGGATGTAAAGGACAGTGCACATAGGTCTCTGGTAAGACCCCAACTAGAGTTTGCTTCCAATGTACGGGACCCTCACCAGAATTACTTGATATCACAACTGGAAAATATTCAAAGCAGCACCATTTGTTCTTGGTAATTTCCGACAAACGAGTAGTGTTACGAAAACGTTGCAAAATTTGTGTTGGGAAGACTTGGGGGAAAGGAAACGAGCTGCTCGACTAAGTGGTATGGTCTGAGCTGTCAGCGGAGAGATGGCGTGGGATGATATTAGTAGATGAATAATTTTGAGTGCAGCTTTTAAAAGTAGGAAAGATCATAATATGAAGATAAAATTGGAATTCAAAAGGACAAATTGGCGAAAATATTCGTTTATAAGAAGAGGAATTAGGGACTGGATTATACTTTATCAAGGGAGATGTTTGATAAGTTTTCAAATGCTTTGAAATTATTTAAAAAATGTCTAGATTAACAATTGACAGGGAATCTGCCACCTGTGGGGACAGCCCTAAATGCAGATCAGTGGTGATTGTTACTGTAATTTTACGGACTGCCTGTTGAAAAAGTAATTGGAAATTTCAATTTAGTAAAATTCTTCTCTAATTCAGCTCAATTACTTTTTTCTTGTAATTCTCCCATTACTACTTAAAATGGGTTCAATAGATACAAAGTATGAGCTGATTGAAATAACGGAAAAGATTCCTTTCACAGTTAAACATTTTCGGTTAGTTCCCACTTCTTAAAAACAAGTGGAAATTACGGTTCATCGAATATTTCTTCACCCTTTTGGGTTAAGAGCAAACTGCATGCAAACATGCAGCTTTCTAGATCTTCTAGTATTTGAGGTCTAGACAGAGGAACTGCCCATTATTATTATCGGAAACTTTCAGGTAGACACGATACAAGTATGTTGGCTTCACGATGGCCGTCTTGTCAAAGAGATCAGCGCAGCCTGGATGGAATTGCGAACAACGACCGGTGTTATGACCAGAAGATGAAAAGTAATGTCAAATTCAAAAACTTATCCTACTGTTGCAGTGCATGGTTGCGAATGTTGCAGTCTATGACTGAGGCAGAGCGTGACCAAGATGATGAGGTGGACAGTTGACGTCACTACACTGCATTGCATCTCCAAGTAAACCATCTGGGAAAGATTTGGCATCGCGACTTGTACGTCAATGGGGCGACACTCTTTACAAAGATCTGAAGAGTGTCTGTTTTGTTTTGTTAAAGTGGACGCAACCTTCTTGTCAGTTTCCACCTCGTTAACATTTAACTTTTTTTTTTTGCTATGGGCTTTACGTCGCACCGACACAGATAGGTCTTATGGCGACGATGGGATAGGAAAGGCCTAGGAGTTGGAAGGAAGCGACCGTGGCCTTAATTAAGGTACAGCCCCAACATTTGCCTGGTGTGAAAATGGGAAACCACAGAAAACCATTTTCAGGGCTGCCGATAGTGGGATTCGAACCTACTATCTCCCGGATGCAAGCTTCACAGCCGCGTGGCTCTTACCGCACGGCCAACTCGCCCGGTCATTTAACTTTTAACGGGACACGTGCACGAAATCTTTCAAAACTGAGATTTTCTTTTTTTTCTTTTGCTGACATTGCTAGCATGTTATTTAGGGAATCTAGGCCCAAAAGGATTTAGCTGAATTCACTAATTTCTTAACACATGACGTCATGGGCCATGCCCCCTTTTCATTTTTTTCATCTTCGCTGAACTCTTTACGTCTGTTTTGTCAGGCAGATGACGGTGTCACACTCAGGAGTATTTTGTATGAAGCGTCATTTCCGGTTGGTCCAGGATGGCGATTTGTTTTGACATTTCTAGTTGTGAAATTCAATTGTCATTTCCTAGACTTTCTTTTTCCATGATAAAGGTCCTTTTTTCTGTGAAACTACTACGCTTTATCCAGATCTATTTTTTTTTTTTTTACTTGACGTTTGACGCTATGTTGCAAAACAGAGCAATCCCATTGGCTCAGATGTCCTCGTGTTGCCGATTATTTTCTTGTTTACAGCACGTGGCTTTATGTTTGTAAGCTTTCATTGTGGTTTATTTCTAATATTTCGTTACCACTACTTGGTTTACAATTTATTTAAATGACTTCGCGATACGCAGTAAGTAGTGTACTGGGTAGTGTCTTGTTACGTTTACCGTTATAGATTTTATAAGAATGTTAGTGAGGTTATTGAGTCATTCTAGGTTGTTAATTGTACTATGGTTTTCTTCTTACATTTCGTATTAGGATATAATACACATTTTTTTATTGATTGTTTGAATATCTTTGTTATTGATTCGTTTTCTATAGGTTAACATCGTAGTTTTCTCATTTTGAGTTAAGGTATCAGTATGTGTGTTTAAAGGACAGATCTCGAACTCCACTTGTTTCTTATGCTCCGGCTGCGAAGAAAACAAGGAAGAAAGGAAGAGGGGTACCTCTTGTCATTGCTGTGCGTGATAGGATTGTCAGACGTTCCGGATTTTACGGGGGGTATAGTGCGCATTGGTATCACCCAAATATCACTATAAAATTTGTCACAAATGGAACATAATAATTGCTTTTACACATATCAAGTAAAAAATCTGCGGCAAATTAAGAAATATTTGATTTTTGGAGAATATTATGTATACGCACTTTACCACTTTACAAGTACATTTGGTGTTGCGCTCACAATGACACACGTATGTCTTTTGTCTTACACTTTCAACAATTTCGTGTGTGATATCTGTGTTCACTGAAATTCTTTGCTTTCGTTTCATTGCTTCACTTGTCAATGACATCATTTCATGAATTGTATCGCGATATGCAATATTTAATAGGCGACAAAATGGTATGGCCAATGTAAATAAGAAAAATTCAGTGGACTAGTGATTTATTGGTCCAGGGATCGAGCTATTTTTCTGTTGACCTCCATTTTGCTGTTTGTACTGGCCAAAGATAATGAGAATCTACAGACACAGCACTCCCATTCCACGGTGCTAGCCCTGGACCTGAAGAAAGTAACAAAAGACGCCACCAGCAGCGGAGTACGACATAAACCAGTCCTGTCTACAAGCCTTAAGTATGTTTTCATATTTTTCAAATAACGACGGTATTTCTTAATTTGCCGCAGATTTTCACTTGATATGTGTAAAAGCAATTATTATGTTCCATTTGTGACAAATTTTATAGTGATATTTGGGTGATACCAATGCGCATCGTACCCTTTTACGGGACAGTACCTTATTCGTTAACTGTCCCATATCCCGGATAGTTACTATCCGGAACGGCATTTGTCCCGTATTTTGAGTCTCAAGAGAAATATGCCAGTGTTTCCACCTCTGGTAAGTAGCAAGATATTTTTCTTTCTTTCTTTCTTTCTTTCTTTCTTTCTTTCTTTCTTTGAAAGAGGATAGATTTCTTCACTCCTTGATTTCTTTATCTGGTGTGAGCTTTTTAAATCTTGTTCTTTGCTGTTCTCGTGTTTTTTCGTCTGGCGAATAAGACGCGTAATAGCGCACAGCTACCTGAGGTAGCCCGAGTCCACCGCAGGTTCGTGTAAAATATTATGTTATGTTGACTTCATGAGGTCTGAGCTGTTCATTTCAGTAGATTTTTCTTCAATGTCATGCAGAGATTTTTATGAAATTGCTAAGGATGACAAGAACCTGTTAACAGATCTTCAGAGAAATGAGAAATATTTTGAAATTGAAAGAACTGGTATGAATAATTGAATAAACTCATTTTTTTACTATTTGTTTTACGTCGCACCGACACAGGCAGGTCTTGCGGTGATGATGGGGTAGAAAAACGCTACGATTCGAATCGATCGTGGCCGTAAGACAGACTACAACCCAAGCATTTGCCTGGTATAAGATGGGAAACTACGGAAAACCATTTTAGGGCTGCCGACAGTGGGATTCGAACCTATCGTCTCCCGAATACAAGCTCACAGCTACATGACCCAAACCACGTGGCCAACTAGCTCGGTACTGTATGTTTCAGTCTGTGTATACTGTAAGTGTTAAGGCGTGCATCAATAAACTGATGTCAACATAATAATAAGCTTATCATTTGCGAGGAGAAATATGATACTCAGAAATGTTGGAAAGTGGAAGGAATTTTGGATGACGTAATGGAGAGGTTCATCATTTCTGTGGACAGTACCACTCATCAAATGGCTGTATAAGCGACACGGGGATATAATTATGAAGTCTGATCTGCAAGTTGCTTAGCGTCGCACCGACACAGATAGGTCTTATTGCGACGATGGGACAGAAAAGGGCTAGGAGTGGGAAGGAAGCGGCCGTGGTCTTAATTAAGGTACAGTCCCAGCCTAGTATGCCTAGTATGAAAATGGGAAACCACGGAAAACCATCTTCAGGGCTGCCGACAGTGGGGTTCGAACCCACTATCTCCCGAATACTGGATACTGGCCGCACTGAAGCGACTGCAGATATCGAGCTCGGTAATTATGAAGTAAGATACTGCATAGTGCATTTTGCTTTTCCCATGTCACAGGCTCCATACCGTCATAACAAGTACATTATTATGATTGTTATTATTTTTTCATTGTCATTTGTAGTCAACTTGTAGAGTCTTAAATATTACTTGTTTATGCCTGTTACTTTTCTTACGTTAATTTTCTAAGCGCGGAGTAGTTGTATTACTTTCTTCGCTATTCTTGTTTTCTCGCTGTTTTCGTGTTTCGTGAACATGGACATATCTCGATAGTAATGTAAGTGCTGGGCTGTGATTATATAATACTGTGTTTGAGAACTTAAATTTTCTAAGTGAACTCGCGGAAACAAAGTTGATCGTCACTTGTCTTAAACTTGGCAACATAACGTCAAGTAAAGACGTCATAACTACTAGAATAAGATTTCGTTTGAATCACACTGTCGTGAAGATGTAGAACCCTGTGTCCCTGTGATCAATAAATGTAACTAACAAATGTATACTTGTTACTAACAGCAGAATGATATAATATTCCTAGTATAATTACATAATAAATTAACAACCTCTCCCACTGAATAGTTCGCACCTCCGTTTATTAGTTTTTCGGTTAGTAATACGTAAATCAAACCAGCGACTGGACGTAGTGCGCAAAGCGAAATCCAAATAAATACGAAGAAGGAAACTAGATCTAGATGAACTATAAAGTCATCAATCTGAAACTGGATAGACAGGCAGGCTAGCAAATTTCACACATTTTGCTGCAAGGAAATTACTTTAGAGTTGAATATATAGGGCATAAAATTAAAAGCGCATGCAGGCATTAAATCATCAAGTTATCATAAATCAGTAAAAAAAAGTAGAAGGTCAAGGACCTCTGCGTTGCTGAGAGAAAAGTACATCGATATGATCAAATTTCAAATTTGATATTTTTCAGAACATTTTATCTGAATTAATTGATTAATATTTATAGATAAGGACAATGTATTGAAATCAGTGTGCAAAGTTTCATTGCTCTAACTCAATGTCCAAGTTACAGAGAATTATGAAAAGCAATGAATATTCGGGTACGACCCCTCTTAAATTTTCCAGCCTGTTGAAACAAGTGTAAAATTAACCCTCTACTGCATGATTTTTTTTTCGTTTCCGTTTGATGGAGAAGATTTCAAGCTTTAAAGTTCAACTTACGTTCAGTGTTTTAGATTTACCAACAATTCTTAACTGGGGCTAATACCTTAACACTCGTATGTGATGTTGTTTGCCATAATGGGATATATATGCCAGTTTTCGCGGTTTTTACGCTAAGCTTTTAACATTCAAAGAACAAACATTACTGTCTACTGGCCATGTGTACGTAAATGCAATGCCCAAGCATACTTGCACGACTGTAGGTCGGTAATGTCTTTGAGGTTGAGCCTGTGGTACTTTAATATGATAATACCGGACAGCTTGCGGTTTTCACTGAGAAAGTCGATGGTGCTGCTACCTACACGACTTGGTGTGACCCGTGACCAACTCTTCAATAACATATTGCCATCTGTATGATTCTTGGCGCACTGGCGTGTTGTTTATAATGTATCAGTGTCTGTCATTAAATAATCTTACATTGCAGTATATTCCACGAAAAGCGTTATGCACTAAACAAATTAACGAACAAGATAATGGCATGGGAACTGATAAGGACCGCAAGTATTAGAAAAAAATAATGGCCTCGCATGTACGTTGAGGTTACATTCTATGCCCCTTATATTAAGAAATCAATTAAATACTCTACTGAAATATTGGTCGGACGTAAAACGAATAAAATTTACAAATATGGAACTCTAGTATACTCAAACTTGAGGATCCACATTGTTAAACAGTACCATAAATTTCACAATTGAAAAATGGTGGGCCTGTAGCGTAATGGTTATCGCGGTATTCTTGAAATTGAAAATTTAAGGCCATGAGTTTCGAATCCAGTCGGCTCTTTTTACTGTAAGAAAATAATAATAATAATCATCATAATTTTCTTTATGCCCCACAACTACTATTACGGTTTTGGGATACGCCGACATCCCGCAGGAATCCTTTTACGTTGCAGTAAATCTACCTGCACGAGGCTGACGTATTTGAGCACCTTCAAATACCAGCGGACTGAGCCAGGATCGAACCTGCCAAATTTGGATCAGAAGGCCAGCGCCTCAACCGTCTGAGCCACTTAGCTCGGCGTAAAAGAATTATTTCAGTGTATTGTTTGCATAGGCTTGAGCACCAGTCCAACTAATTTAATAGGCATGCAGAGTAATTCTTCATGCATAAATATGTGAAAGAGACTTTAGGAAATTCTGAACACTTCTTCCATGTCAGGCACATCGTAGTTCACTCGCGTAACCCAAATATGTATTATATATACTTATACAGATTAGTATATCTGTCTTCGGAGGTAAAACAGAACATTCAAAGTACGACAAAGCGAGATAGCAGCGTGTGGTTAGTTGTTCTGTAGAGTTCGGGAAGATCGGTCGGGTACCGAAGAAGAGGAAGAAATAATGGACCAAAACTCCTGTTCCTTAATTACACCTTCTCTTTCCCGAAATCTTAATAAATCATGGATATTGTTAAGGAACCTGCACCCTCTGGCAATATGGCTGAATGTTTACCGCTTCGTGGCCCTTCTCTTCCTTTCGATGATACCTTCATTCTTCGGAGTTTTGGTCCTCTTCCATTTTCCTTCTGAGAGGATGGCTGGTCAGTTATACTTTCTCTTAAAACAATAATCACCACCACGGAATGGTCAGCGCACTGGCCTTCGGTTCAGAGGGCCCTGGTACGATTCCAGGCTGAGTCGGAGATTTTAATCTCGTCTGTTAAATCGTGTAGGTCGGGGGCTACGGGTTTGTATTCGTATTCATATGCATCTTCAAATATATACAACATATCACACGAAAAACTACCGCAAAAACACGCAATAGTAAATATATATATCCCTCCACATAGGTTGGTGTTAGGAAAGGCATCCGGACGGTAAACTAGCCTAAGTCTTCACAAAGTGCTGCCCGAAGTAACTGGGAAAAGTCTAGAAGAAGAGAAGACAGTAGTAGGTGAATATTCCTCCCAGAGGCTTTTCATTTTTAAGACCTAGCGAAAGGCCTGAAATGAATCTTTCCGACCACGAGATGCTAAAGATTTCGACTGTACACCACTATCCTGCTAATTATTCCTGTATTATATTATCGTTAATTATGTGAAGTAGTGGTAGTTTTCTAAACCATAGACGCCCAAGAGAGATTCCATTTACTCTGCCATCTAGTACGCCTAGAGTAACAAAAAACGTCAAAATTGACGATCAGGGAGCCAGATGGCGTCGAATTAAAATCCTTGCACATGGTAGCCGAGACCCTCAGATTATTATTATTATCATTCATTCATTCATTCATTCATTCAACTGCGCTAATCGGCCAACTAGGTACCACGATAAGCCTCATTTTACATTCTGGCATTTGTTCACTTTTCGCTTGATCCACATCGTCTTCATTAGACGTTCCTTTGTCCATCTCGCACCAGTTGCCCACTTTTCGTCCCGGTAAGTCCCAAAAGCCTTGATGGCTGCTCTGAAAAGATTTTGGTCTTGTCCATTTTCTGCTTGTAGGCCCAGTTCTTTAAGATATTTCTTGACATTAACGCACCATGGCACTGCCGTTTCTGGTTTTGAGTCAAACATACTGAAAATAAGTTTCGTCCATCGAGAGTCGATCATCCGTCGTATATGACCGTATTATTATTATTATTATTATTATTATTATTATTATTATTATTATGGTCCGCCTCAGTGGTGCAGTGGGTAGTGTGATAAGCTGCCATCCCCGCAGAGCCGGGCTCGATTCCCGGCTCTGCCACGAAACTTTAAAAGTGATACGAGGGCTGAAATGGGGTCCACTCAGCCTTGGCAGGTCAATTGAGTAGAGAGGGGGGTATCGATTCCCTCATTAGCCATCCTCGAAGTGGTTTGCCACTTCCCATCCAGCCAAATGCCGGGATGGTACTTAACTTAAGGCCACGGCCACTTCCTTCCTCTTCCTTGTCTATCCCATCCAATCTTCCCGTTCCTCCACAAGGCCCCTGTTTAGTATAGCAGGTGAGGCCGCCTGGGCGAGGTGCTGGTCCTCCTCCACAGTTTTATCCCCCGACAGAAAGTCGCAAGCTCCAGGACACTGCCCTTGAGGCGGTAGAGGTGGGATCCCTCGCTGAGTCCGAGTGAAAAACCAACCCTGGAGGATATATGGCTTAAGAAAGATTATTATTACTATTATTATTATTATTATTACTATTATTATTAGTCTATTATTCCTTGTAGGGGAGACGATTATTTCCTGGCCCTTTTTTCCAGCAACAAATAGACTATGTAGTATGAACCATGCCACAACACCAAGGTCCTTTACCTCAACACGAACAACAAGGACAGGCGACACCTTGGCACGCACACTGACATTCGTTATTGTAGGCTGTGATTCTTTAATCTGGTGGAGCGCCAGCCAAGTTTAATATTGTTATTATTATTACCACCGCCATCATCGTCACGCGAACACGACTCATCTTTTCTTAGAAAGAGCTCTCGTAGCGAGTTAGGGCTGTGTTGGCTTATTAAGCCTTCTCTAAATTAACACAGCATGATTCAGGAAGGTTAATAATAATAATAATAATAATAATAATAATAATAATAATCCATCCACTACATAAAAAGGTGACAAATCAGATGTAATTGTAGAGGGATCTCTCTTGTATCTGTCACCTACAAAATTTAATCAGCATGTCTCTTGCATAAAACACAAAAGCAATAAATCAGAACCCAAATTAGCTGAATATCAAGCAGGATTCACACCTAATAGGTTATGCCCCGAAAAAAATTGTAACCTCAAAACCATACTCAAAATGCGAGCTCTCACACAAAAATCCCTCGTATGCACATTTGTAGATTTCAAAAAGGCTTACGATTCGATCAACAGGCTCTCACTGTTCCAAATTCTAGAAAAGAGGGGACTAGATCCCAAAACGAGAACTCATAAAACAAACACTGACTGGAACGAAATCTGAAGTGAAAGGGAAAATCTCAGAACCCTTCGACATTCAAACAGGCGTGTCACAAGGTGATGGACTCTCTCCTGTTCTGTTCAACGTCGTCCTAGACAAGGTTATGGAAGAATGGGAGAAAGAACTCAAGAAATAAGAGTTCTGAAGCTAATCCGACTGGGTTTTTTTCAAAAATTAACCTCTACAAACCATCCCTCGCTTTTGGAGATGATCTGGCGAAACTAACAGAGGATGAGGAGAATGCCGTTAAACAGCTCGAGATACTTAAAGAAAGTGCAGGAAAGGTGGGACTACAGATATCAAGAGCGTGAGAACAAAATATGCTACACTTGACAGGGTCCCTTACTTTAAGTACCTCTGAGAACTTATCGAACCGACAGGCGTTGAAAAGATCTCACAACAAACTCTTCTCCACAAAAATTAAAAATGCATTAGAGTTACAAAACATCTACAACAAACAAATCCATGTCAAGGCATACAAAAATTCGGCATTACATCACAGTCATAAAACCAACAGTCTTTTACGCAAGTGAAACATTGTCACTCAAATGAAAACAAAAACTTGAAGAAATCAAAAAAGAAGAGAGGAAAATCTTAGCAGCAACATACAATTAATCAAAACGACAGAGAAGTTCTCAAACATCGAAATTGGCATTAGGAAAAGACGAATGAAATTCTTCGGTCATCTCACTAGGTTACTAGAAAAGCGATTGACAAAACGGATATGTAACGGATTATGTAACTTCGCTTAAGTACTCAACGCCCTGGCTTAACGAACTCTGAAATGACCTCAGAAACGAAACGTAAGTTCAACAGACATTCTAGAAAGAGACATATTTAGAATCAAAGTAAACAAGTGGGAAGTTACATCAGAACAACCACAACAAAAACAGTGGTCGGCAGAACCTAAACAAGCCTTCTCGGAAAGAATGAAAGCATATTGGAACAACAAGAAGAACCCACAGAAGAATTGACTGAGTTATTTGGTTAAGGTCTTCGAATATTGGGAGAATTTACTACTGCTACATAATAATAATAATAATAATAATAATAATAATAATAATAATAATAATAATAATAATAATAATAATAATAATAGTTAATAGCGACGATCCAGGTCAATCGTCTCAGAAGACAAGAACTAAAGCAGGATTCCAAGTGCAACTGGACGAAACGAAGTACACTCAATTCTCGATTTACCGTAATCGGATCAACCGCGTTGCGGCTTAACCGCGATATCAAAAACACTAAAAATGCACGTCACAGAAGCAGAAAACGATGACTGGTTATTTTCAGAAACAGTAAAGTTTCAACGAGAAGTGCTGTTTATTACTTGTGCTAAGTGCTACTTTTACTGCTACGTATTGGGTGAGTTAATACAGTAGTATCATTTATCATCATTTTAACTGGGACAAAGGGTTTTCCATTGGGAGATGCAAGATCAACAATTTGAGATTTGCTGATGACACCACCTTGAAGAGGAGTTGACAGAGCTGATCAAGAGAGTAGAGGAAGCAAGCCTAGAAATTGGATTACGCCTAAATCGACAGAAAACCAGTCATGATTGTTGATCGTAAGAACAACAACAGTCCACATATCCAACAGATTGGAGGGTGTGAAGTTGTACATCAGTATGTATACCTAGGCTCCTTACTATCCAATTCTGGTGGTTCCAAAGATGAAATAAAGCGCAGAATTGAAATAGCAAAGGTAGCAATGATCCGTCTGCGGAAGATCTGGAAAGATAACAACATCACCATCAAGACAAAAAAGAAGCTCGTTGAATCTCTAGTCTTCTCAGTCTTCTTGTATGGCGCAGAGACGTGGACCATCCTCAAACGTGATCGTGAACGGATGGAAAGCTTTGAAATGTGGTGCTGGAGGAAAATGTTAAGGATTCCTTGGACAGCTCATCGCACGAACACATCAATCCTGAACCAACTTCAGATAAAAGTTCGTCTATCGTGTAAGATCTCTCAACGAATTGTACGCTACTTTGGACATATAATGCGCCGAGATGGTAGTCTACAAAAGCTGATTGTTGAGGGCAAAGTCCAGGGAACCAGACAACGAGGACGAATACCAACGCGATGGATTGACATGGTGAACGGCCCCCTACAGTGTTCTCTCAGAGTAACCACATTGAAAGCTTTAGATAGGGAAGAATGGCGGAGTATGGTTCATCGGTTAGAGGGCTGAATATTATGAGTCACGACGCCTCAGTCATGAGGCAAAACGAAGAAGAAGATTGGGTGAGTTAATACAGTAGTATCATTTATCATCATTTTAACTGTACTTTAAGTATGCCTGTTCTGGGTTTGTTTTTTTTTTTTTTTTTTTTTTTGCGGGTTAACCGCGATTTTACTTATCCGGGAAGGCTTAACCCTACATTATCCCGGTTAATCGAGAGTTGAATGTGCAGTACTTGAGCAACATCAAAAAGATGTCTCTAGAAGCGGGTAATCAAGCGACTGGAAGAATTTAATTAGGGTACTTCAGTAACCGGATCGAGCCCAACTTGTCAGGGAAAGCAACCCCTTCACCCAGAGGTACCAAGCAGCAATCGGCCTATCAACTGACTCAAAACACGTATAACAAGCGATGCCTGCCACTAAATCTGAAACTCTACAAAACAGTTGTCTGCCCTGAAGCCCTCTACGCCATTGCGCGTCTGTCTTCATTGAAAAAGTGCATCGTTATTAGAATAATGAACGTCATAAATATCTCATGAATTCGCTACCAGCAGTGCTGCATATTTAAAATGGAATAAATCCCAAAAGCCTAATGCACTTCTCTTAGGAAGGAGACTTTTAAAAAAAGCGGGCCACTTGAAAAATAAGGCGATATGTATTGGAATCGAATGCTTAGTACACCAGAATCTTTGTTTGCCCACCGTCACCGCAAACATTCCAGTTAGTATGGTGTTATGAAGATAAAGCAAAAATATGGTGTCCATTTTCCGTTCAGGAAAATAAAGTTATTATAAATATGTCTTTTAGTAAATAGTACTCAAATTAATAACGATTACTTTATTTACATGTAACGAATCGTTTTCCGGAGACATGTGTATGGAATTTGAAATTAACAAGTGTGGGATTCAGTGCACTGAAAGAGAGAAACTGACTCAGGGTCTGTGAAACTACCGCAAGTGAAATAATCAGTTTTCTAGAGTGTGAAAAGATAAGGTCTTTGATAATATGTCTCTCAGTCATGGCCGTCCATCAGTACTTCACATCACAGCCTGCAAGATCTCGTCGACCATCTGTACTCTAACGCCCCTCTTTGATAATATGTCTGTCAGTCATGGCCATCCATCAATACTTCACATCACAGCCTGCAAGATCTCATCGACCATCTGTACTCTAATGCCCCTCTTTGATAATATGTCTGTCAGTAATGGCCATCCATCAGTACTTCACATCACAGCCTGCAAGATCACATCGACCATCTGTACTCTAACGCCCCTCTTTGATAATATGTCTGTCAGTCATGGCCATCCATCAATACTTCACATCACAGCCTGCAAGATCTCATCGACCATCTGAACTCTAACGCCCCTCTTTGATAATATGTCTGTCAGTCATGGCCATCCATCAGTACTTCACATCACATCCTGCAAGATCTCATCGACCATCTGAACTCTAACGCCCCTCTTTGATAATATGTCTGTCAGTCATGGCCATCCATCAGTACTTCACATCACAGCCTGCAAGATCTCATCGACCATTTGAACTCTAACGCCCCTCTTTGATAATATGTCTGTCAGTCATGGCCATCCATCAGTACTTCACATCACATCCTGCAAGATCTCATCGACCATCTGAACTCTAACGCCCCTCTTTGATAATATGTCTGTCAGTCATGGCCATCCATCAGTACTTCACATCACAGCCTGCAAGATCTCATCGACCATCTGAACTCTAACGCCCCTCTTTGATAATATGTCTGTCAGTCATGGCCATCCATCAATACCGTTGCACCGTTGCTAGGTAACATCGCCTCACGGGAATTTCGTAACGTGAATTTTCAGATTTATGTCGAAACTGGAAGTCGGAGAGAAGAATTCTCAGAAAGATCTTGGCCTAGATGGTAAAACCCTGTGTCGGGACATGGCCTATTCCTGTGGAACACCATCCGACGGAGGAATCGATATCAACAACGGCATATGCCCTCAATCAATAAAAAAAAAAAAAAAAAAAAATGCTGTGAGGTTTAGAATTAAATCTAAGCATTAATGGGAAGTCTAACAGAACATAAGTTGGGAGGGGCCTGCTTCTGGTGGATGCTAATGAAGCTCTGTTGACAATGTCTCTGTTTGCTAATAGCAGCCAGGAAGATGCAATCAGCACTTCCTCTGTTCCAGATTACCCTGGCGTGCCGCACCCTCACAGGTCAAGGAGTCCGGGGCTGAATGGGCGATACGGCATTCGACATTGACACATGAATCACTGATTACATCGGGAAATTATATAAATTCTACCTTTCTCTCCGTATACGGAGTAGTAATGGAAAATTAGACTTTTAACCATAAAAATTCGAAATTTCTACTAAGACAACTTGGAACAATCTATCTCACGTCTTCTTCTTCTTGCGTTGCTTCCACTGTTTGTGTCAGGTTCCTCGTTTTCATTTTTCTATCCTATCTCCCTTGGTCAATTCTTCTTCTTTTCCGACCCCGACGGTATTACGTATAGAGATCTAGGGAGTCTTTCAATTTCACGCGTTTCCTGGCCTTTGTCTATCTTTGGCCGATACCTTCATTTTTCGAAGTGTCGGACACCTTCTATTTTTTTGCCTCTGATTAGTGTTAGGCTAATAGAGGATTGTTGTCCTTCCTCTTATAACAGTAATCACCACCACCATTAATGTTAACAGACGATGGTTGTCCAGTTGTACTTCCTCTTAAAACAATAATCACCAGCACCATTAGTGTTAACAGAGGATGGTTGTCCAGTTGTACTTCTTCAAACAATAATCACCATCACCATTAGTGTTAACAGACGATGGTTGTCCAGTTGTACTTCTTCAAACAATAATCACCAGCACCATTAATGTTAATAGACGATGGTTATCCAGTTGTACTTCCTCTTAAAACAATAATCACCATCACCATTAGTGTTAATAGAGGATGGTTGTCCAGTTGCACTTCTTCAAACAATAATCACCATCACCATTAGTGTTAATAGAGGATGGTTGTCCAGTTGCACTTCTTCAAACAATAATCACCATCACCATTAGTGTCAATAGAGGATGGTTGTCCAGTTGTGCTTCTTAAAACAATAAACGCCACCACCTCCGAGGATTGTCAGGATGTCTCTAAATTACATCCATTGACTACAACAGTATTAACTGAACAGGGATTGCATTGGGCAGTGCGCTCAATCAATCATTTCTGATTGCTTTTCGACGCTGGAGATCTCCCCTGGAGAGCCAGCACATGCGGACCAGCTGTTGCGGTACTGACGTACACACTTCAGCGGACTCTGGACACTGAGAGGCGTGACCAGTGGACCATTAATAACTCTGACCTAATTGATCCCGACAACCAGGAGATTGATAAATGGCCTTCGTGGACTGATCGTTGTTTTGCAGCTAACGTTTGACAATAGTGAACGGCCTCTTTGTGCGAACTCCGAACAATTCCACAACATGATCACTTGCTGTATGTCGACTTACAGAGCAGCAGTGGTACGTAATTCTGACGCTAACAAATGAATGCGTCCTTAAATCGACTTTGCAAGAAGTTTCGTAATATTTGTGACTGCGATAAGGAGTGACAAGGTAAATGCTAGACTTTCTCCGATACCTTTCAGCTTACAAGGAAAGCTTGCCAGCATGTCCCCACCGATTTCATGCATTTTCAACGTACAGAACGTGCAGGTCACGGCGAGAATTTTGACTGGTGTAATGACTCAAATGCAGGGTACTCCATTCTACTACCGAACTCGCATTCATCAATTACAACTGTGCCTGCGTAGTTACTGAAATAATGGACGTTTAACAAAAAGGTACTCTCATTTTCCGTATATGGCATCCAATTTCCCACGGACAAAGAGATGACAATACGCATATTAGTCAACTAACATTTTTGAATAGTTAATAATACTCAAGAGTCCGCCTTGGGGGCTGTCATCGTTAAGCCAAGTCTGACACCTAGGTTAGTCAGTTCGAGTCCCGTTGGTCGAATAAATTCTCATCAAAATGTTGCCGGGTAAGGTAGGGGAGGTGGCAGTAAACAATTTCTAATCACCAGATTGTATGTCAAGTGTCAGGATTCAATTCCATTAGAGTTCAATCAGTCATCATTGCTTTGTATTGAAGGCAGTCGCCCAGGTGGCAGGTTCCCTACCAGTTGTTTACCTGGTCTCTCTTTAATGATATCAAAGAGCTTGACAATATCGAACGTTTCCTCTTGATAAATAATTTCACTCCATCTTCATATTATGACCTTTCCTAGCTTTAAAAACTCCACTCATACTTATTCGTCTGCTAATGTCATTCCACGCCACCTCTCCACTGACAGCTTGAAACATACCGCTTAGTCGAGCAGCTCGTTTCCTTAGTTCCAACTCTTCCCAGCCCAAAGATGGGAACATTTTTGTAACGCTACTTTTTTTAAAAAAAATCACCCAGAACTGTGATGCTTTTCTTTCCAACTTCTCTAGTTCTGGTATCAAGTAATCCTGGTTAAGGTCCGATACACTGGAACCATACTCTAATGGGGGTCTTACCAGAGACTTATACCCCCTCTCCTTTACATCCTTACGACAACCCCTAAATACCCTCATAACCAGGTTAAGAGATGTATAGTCTTTCTTAACAGCCCCCTTAATATGATTACCCCAATGAAGATCGATGTCTGGGTACTTACAGTGGTCCCCATGAGGTACTATCACCCCATCAACACAGTAATTTAAAATGGAGAAGAATTTCCTCCGTTGACCATCACACCATTGTCTGGTATCCATTTCACAACAATGTCTATTCGCTCGCAATCCTGTAACTCATTTACAACTGTAAACAGTTCAACATCATCTGCAAAAAAGAAATCTGTGATTCCTGTTCTTTACTCATATCATTTATATGCACAAGAAAACTATGGACCAATATTAGTGCCTTGCGGGACCCTCTTTTATACACTGACTGACAGAGCAAATGCAACACCAAGAAGGTGTAGTCATAACTTTATGCCAATTGCAGGGTAGACTGACGTCACTGAGGTATGCTCATGATGTGAAATGCGCCGCTGTGCTGCGCACGTAGCGAACGATAAATGGGACACGGCGTTGGCGAATGGCCCACTTCGTACCGTGATTTCTCAGCCGACAGTCATTGTAGAACGTGTTGTCGTGTGCCACAGGGCACGTGTATAGCTAAGAATGCCAGGCCGCCGTTAACGGAGGCATTTCCAGCAGACAGACGACTTTACGAGGGGTATGGTGATCGAGCTGAGAAGGGCAGGTTGGTCGCTTCGTCAAATCGCAGCCGATACCCATAGGGATATGTCCACGGTGCAGCGCCTGTGGCGAAGATGGTTGACGCAGGGACATGTGGCACGTGCGAGGGGTCCAGCCGCAGCCCGAGTGACGTCAGCACGCGAGGATCGGCGCATCCGCCGCCAAGCGGTGGCAGCCCCGCACGCCACGTCAACCGCCATTCTTCAGCATGTGCAAGACACCCTGGCTGTTCCAATATCGACCAGAACAATTTCCCGTCGATTGGTTGAAGGAGGCCTGCACTCCCGGCGTCCGCTCAGAAGACTACCATTGACTCCACAGCATAGACGTGCACGCCTGGCATGGTGCCGGGCTAGAGCGACTTGGATGAGGGAATGGCGGAACGTCGTGTTCTCCGATGAGTCACGCTTCTGTTCTGTCAGTGATAGTCACCGCAGACGAGTGTGGCGTCGGCGTGGAGAAAGGTCAAATCCGGCAGTAACTGTGGAGCGCCCTACCGCTAGACAACGCGGCATCATGGTTTGGGGCACTATTGCGTACGATTCCACGTCACCTCTAGTGCGTATTCAAGGCACGTTAAATGCCCACCGCTACGTGCAGCATGTGCTGCGGCCGGTGGCACTCCCGTACCTTCAGGGGCTGCCCAATGCTCTGTTTCAGCAGGATAATGCCCGCCCACACACTGCTCGCATCTCCCAACAGGCTCTACGAGGTGTACAGATGTTTCCGTGGCCAGCGTACTCTCCGGATCTCTCACCAATCGAACACTTGTGGGATCTCATTGGACGCCGTTTGCAAACTCTGCCCCAGCCTCGTACGGACGACCAACTGTGGCAAATGGTTGACAGAGAATGGAGAACCATCCCTCAGGACACCATCCGCACTCTTATTGACTCTGTACCTCGACGTGTTTCTGCGTGCATCGCCGCTCGCGGTGGTCCTACATCCTACTGAGTCGATGCCGTGCGCATTGTGTAACCTGCATATCGGTTTGAAATAAACATCAATTATTCTTCCGTGCCGTCTCTGTTTTTTCCCCAACTTTCATCCCTTTCGAACCACTCCTTCTTGGTGTTGCATTTGCTCTGTCAGTCAGTGTACATTACAGGATCAGATAATGCTTCACCTACTCTAATTCTCTGAGTCCTATTTAAGTCTCTTGTCCCGTTCAACAGCCGTCATTTTCATAAGCAATCGCTCATGATCTATCCTATCAAAAGCCTTGGATAGGTCAAGAACGACCTTCAGAATCTAAAATATATCTTAATGGAATCCGACAAGTTGAGCTTCAGTGGAATAACGTTGACACACACCCAATTAGCATTTTGGCGCTCGCTGTGGATGATTTTGGTCTTTCAGAATTTCTGACAAGCCGCTCTATCCTCTCGAAAGAGTTTCGGATAATTTCGAAGCCATTTAATATCAATAGTGCCTTGCGGGACCCCTTTTTGTCATTACAGAATCAAGCACCGTTCCCAAGATAATTAGTAGACTTTCGATTATCCGAGTCTCGACTAACCGAGGTTCCGTGTTATCCGAGCCCAATTAAAATATGGTGTCAAATCTCCCTGTGAGAAAGTAAAATGTTTATAAATATGTCTTTCAATAAATGAAACTAAAACTGATAACTATTAATTTATTTGCACCTAACGAACCGTTTTCAAGACACATCTGTAGGCCTATAGATGTTAGAGTCGTCAAGTGTACGATTGAGTGCACTGAACGAGGGAAACTGACTCAGAGCCTATGAAACTACCACCAGTTCTCTAGAGTGTGATGAGATGAGGCCTCTTTGCCTCTCAGTCATGGCCATCCATCAGTACTTCACGTCACAGCCTGCACGGTTGCTAGGTAACGTCGCGTCACACATTTTTGTATCTCTAATCTCGAGACAGATATTTTTAGATGCCCCCCAGCAATAAGACATATTTACGTCAAAAAATATGAAAAATAACGATGGCATTACCATCAGCGCCTAACTATTCAAGTGTTTTGCGGCCTGATTTGTCAGTACCGAAATCACTATGTCGAATGTACGTTAAACGAGTGGTAAAAGTAAATTAGTCCATATCACTAGAAGAAAAGCTTAATGCTATTAAACAGTTGGTTCCTGATGAAACTGTTAGTGAATTAGGTGTTGGAGAAGTAACTGTTTTAATGATTTTTTAAACCAAAATTATACGATTTCTGTGTGCTGTACGGTAATAGATATTTGTTTCTTAATGTGCAAGTACTATATTTTTAACACCTGAAGTTGATATTAACCTCATTCGTTTATTCTGTTTAGTGCAATGACTTGTTTGTCTATTTTAAATCAAAACACAGTGCTTCAGTTAACATACGTTTTATCCGATCCGATGTAATCTTGATTCACATTAACTCGTATTATTATCGACAGTGGGGAACGGCCTCATAGAACAGTTGTAGAAGGCCTTGGTTAGTGATAGACGTACTGATATGTCGACATTTCTTACACCTATTCCAGTGTGCTATCTGGTGCATTGTAAACTCTGTGCTCTTAAAGCTATCGCTATTTCCAGTTATCCTTTACTCCATGGCACGCTATTATGCTGTGTCGTGAACGGCTTTCGACGCAGGTTAAATGGAAATGACCTTTGTTTATATTAAAATAAGATGATCTTGTCAACAATCATGCAGAACTGTAATCTACTTACTGAACATGAAACGGGTGCCCTCTGCGTGTTAACACATGCACCACATCACGCGAAGGCTAGTGAAGTCCAGCGGACATACCTGTAAACACAGAACGACACTTGCATTAAACATAATCGTACAATGTGGCTTTAAGGTGACATAAGAAGTCTGAAGTTGTTTGTATTTATTGTATAAATGTATATGTTGTAATTATTTCTGTTTTAAATATTTGTACATATATGTACCTGTAGTTTCATAATCAAGAGGGTGACTCCTTGCTTAGGCCGAGTCAGCCCATTATGTTACCGGCACAAGCCGAGCCTTCCTAAATTGATACAAATAATAATAATAAAACATTCTGTACTTAAAGGCATAAATCGAAACACATGCAATGTTCGTCGTAATGTAAGAGGTGTATGGCTTTTATAATTATTACATTTGATAATATTACTCATTACACTTTCTAGCGACATCTGTGTTTGTGTTACAGTTCTCTTCACTACATACAATACACTACCAACCATTACAGAAACACGCGATAGTAAATACATCCCTCCAGATAGTGAGGGCATTCCACAGTAAAACTTAAGTCAAGCCTAAATCTGCGATTATTTTAATTTTACAAGCGAATGCACCACAGGATCACGCTACAACTTCGTGTCTTTCTCTTCATGCCTTCCCTGGCCTGCTTCCTTTGTTGGTTTGTCCAGGCTCTTGCGGCTTGAACCCTCTCAATTTTTTTTTCACTGTTCCTAAATGTATTCCTTTCTAACAGCTGGACCTCCGGGATGTTTAACCTTTCCACAACTTCTTCGTTTCCTTAATCCATGCTGTACCGAGCTCGATAGCTGCAGTCGCTTAAGTGCGGCCAGTATCCAGTATTCGGGAGATAGTAGGTTCGAACCCCACTGTCGACAGCCCTGAAAATGGTTTTCCGTGGTTTCCCATTTTCACACCAGGCAAATGCTGGGGCTGTACCTTAATTAAGGCCACAGCCGCTTCCTCCCCACTCCTAGCCCTCTCCTGTCACATCGTCGCCATAAGACCTATCTGTGTCGGCGCGACGTAAAGCAAGTAGCAAAAAAAAAAAAAAAAAATCCATGCTGTAGTGGTATTTTTTTTTTTTTTTCGAGAAGTAATCAAATATCTGTTTGCGTTCATACCGAGAAACGCCAGTCTCCTTTTTTTTCATGGTCTCCGAGATTATTTCTACCTTCTGGTAAACCACTTTGTTGCTCTGAAGTTTCCATCCGCTTTCACTGGCATACAGGCATTCTGTTTTGACCACGGTGTTGTAATGTTTTATTTTGCTATTACAGGATATGCACTTCTTATTGGCGATGCTTCTTTTGTCAAGCCATATGCTATCTCTATTTTTGAGATCCAATCTTCCTCCGGAACTTTTTGTAGTCCATTCTCCTGTATGGTCTCGCCAAAGTACTTGAACTTTTTGACTCTTCCTATCCGCCCTGTCTCTGTTTTCAGGAATTTTGGCACATCTTTGATGTTCATCATGAATTTGGTCTTTTCTGCTGAGATCCTCAGGCCTGTTTGGTTGGCGATTCTTGACAAGAGATTAATCTGGATGGTTGCGACCTCTGGCCTTTCCGGTAGCATAGCAAATTCGTCAGCGAAAGCCAGGAAGTTGACTTTAATCCCTCCTGATTTTATGGATTATTCCTTGATGTTCAAGTTCTGATTTCCATATTCTCTATCTTTTCTAGGACACAGTTGAACAGGAACGGGGATAGTCCATCGTCTTGTCTCACGCCTGTCTTGATTTCAAATTATGGCTACAGATGCCCAAAGAAGAATTTTACCTTGGAGGTTGTGCCTGGTACGGTCCCTTTGATTATGTTTGCCAATTTGGTTTCGACTCAAAATTCCCTAATGATCTTATCCAAGGCCTCTCTGTCCACAGAATCGAAGGCGTTCTAGAAGTCTATAAACGACACCACAATCTTCTTACTACTCAACATTCTGTGGCGGAGTATTGACTTCAAATTGAATATTTGTTCTATACAGGAGCGGCCTTTCCTAAACCCTACTTAGTATTCCGCTAGTTGTTCCTCTAGATTCGCCTCTATTCTGTTAATAAGCAATTTTGAGAAGATTTATTATTATTATTATTATTATTATTATTATTATTATTATTATTATTATTATTATTATTATTATTAAGTATGTTATGTTGGGTATTCAGCCCGAAGGCTGGTCTGATCCTCCACAGTTCCACCAAAGGCTATCATAGACAGCCTAGGCGTCACTGAAGAGACATACTAGGGAAATGAGGAGTGATGTAGTTTCCCGTTGCTTTCCTCGCCGAGCCAGAAGTTGCTATTCATATCAGTCTGCCAAGACCACGAAATGCATGCACCAATCGACCCTATGGGCGATATTTTCACACCAATCACAACAGGGACTGGCTGCATAAGGAAAAGTATTACTAGCATCGCTCATACCTCGGCCCCTTTCATATTGTCAAAGGCAAGGATGAGACTGAGACAGGTCAATGTTCTAGCCCATACCAAAAGACATAGCGCACTGTAAACACTACATCTTGCCAGCAAAGACAATATATTAATATACACCTACATTCATACATACATACATACATACATACATACATACATACATACATACAAATGCACTATAGACTGTCATGTCTTTCATCAGAGCCTCTTTGAATTCCTATCTCAATTCTGTCTTTATCATTCTCTCATTTCTCTTGATATTACTTTTCTGGAGTATTCCTCTCTTCTATTAACCTGATTACCTTATTTTCTAACTCACGGACGACGAAACATTTGGAGTAAAAATGGCGACATGAATTTCTTGTCGGCGTACACTAGTGCATATTGTGTCACGTAGTGAGGAATGTGAGTGTTATAATTATTATAATTCATTACTAGAACAGTCGCGGGAGTGGTCGTTCCAGTTTCTCTTCTTTTCACGCAACGTTAAACTTCCATACAATATATATCGTGTGTTTTAACACGTACAATCAGTCACGGATAGAACTCATATTTTGAAAAGGCACAATATCAAGACCATTTTAAAGCCAAATATCATCATTTACAGATCGTAAGCAATTGCCTAAGACCCTATTGGTTTAATCTGTGCTGGAATATATATGATTTCTTGGTCCTGTGGATCGGTGACGAGGGTCAAAGAACATCGCAGCCAGCCAGAGAAGTCTGCTGTGGCAGAACACATAATGACCATAAAATCATTTCTGATGCAACTTCTGTCATTTATAAATAGAGACATTTTATACCTGGAATCATTCGTGAGGCGATGGAAATTGCTATACAACCGAATAATTTTAACAAAGGTGCCGCTATCTACTGAACAGATCATGGCTACCCTCCATAGTTAACTCGTCAACATCTTTCTCCGTGACTCTGGAGGCCCTGGAATGAACTATATTTCTAACAGGGTCTCTCCATGTTGAGTCTGGTTACTATGAAGTGACAGTTGCCGGTACATTATTTGTTATTGCTCTGAAGACCTGGTGGCAGGATCGAAACGCGTAAGCCGATTATTAATATTACGCGACCTGATATCCCCAAACTATAAGTATGTCATAACGTGTATTGCTTTTATCATCTCTGATTCTTGGCCTTAACGTACCGCATTGCAGTACCTAGTCTATCGGAGTCCTGAAAGTGCTTTCCAGGATACGTGAATATCTCGGATTTGATCACAATTGAATATAAGTCCCGGATTTTGGTTCGTGTCCGTGCTAGTTTTACCATTTGTCGAAACAATGAAAGATTCGGAAGCATTTCATAAACGAGTCTCGGCTCCAGCTATCATAATATAAACTCTTCGAACTTACGGGCTCATTTTTTATGAATCTGTTGTTATTTCAATTTGAATTCGATTGACCTCAACAACAAACTTCTACGGTGGTTTGGAATTCGACGTAGAATACATCTTGTAGATCTGGCAATGTTGGAGGAATGCTAGAAAGAGACCGTCTTTTGCTTTTGTTTCCTCGTGAAGTTATTCTTGGGCCATCGCCTGCATGTAACTATGTGAAGTGCAGTCAAATAAATAGTTCGGTATTTCTATTGACACCGAATCTGTGCCAACCCGCGTATAATATCGAGCGTCACACGGTAATTTATTTATTTATTTATTTATTTATTTATTTATTTATTTATTTATTTATTAGTGGCGAAGTTAGGGCTCTAGGCCCGCTCCTACATTTAACCACATTGTGTTCACAATACAAAACAAAATATTTAAAATTAAAATATGATGATGATGATGTTTGTTGTTTAAAGGGGCCTAACAGCTAGGTCATCGGCCCCTAATGGTACGAGGTGAACGAAACGAAAATTAAAACTTCAAAATGTATCCACTGACTAGAATCTAAAAATGAAAAATGATCGTGGAACAAAAACAAACAGTGGATGCAGTTCATAATGCCTTGTTACTGGGATGATGCTTATTATCTAAAGGAGTCCAAAATCCAGGTCACTGGCCTGTTCCTATGTGTAGTAGAGCCATGGTTTTCCTCGAAAGGTGGTAACTAGTCGCAGGTAACGTCGACCCATGTTGTTCCACACGTAATGGTACTAATCACAAGTAATCTCACAGTCCTAAAGACATCATCCCTTGGTAGCCTCTTTTAGTCGCCTCTAAGGACAGACAGGGGATACCGTGGGTGTATTCTTCGTCTGCATCCCCCCACACACAGGGGGTAGAATTAAAATATGAAGAAAAAATTAATTCAAAGAAATAAACTAAATTAATATTAAAACCGACATAATTTAAGTTAATTAGAATTAAATTCGGCATCATAAATTTCCAAATAGTTAAAAATGGTTAAAAATCTGAAGGATATAAATATTCTTCGGATTTTGTTTCAATAATCGGTGACGTCATAGTGAGTTGTGGGGGCGTCCGCCATTTTGTATTGAAATCGAGATTGTCACGACGCAGTAAAATTAGTAGGCTACAGCTAGCGACCCCGTGGTGATGGAGTGTTTCAAGTTATGTAGTTATACTTGTCTCGTAGAACTATGTCATATTGGCTATCAATGTCACCAGAACTTGGTGACTAAATTAATTGAAAATTATGATAAATTTGCAAAATGACAAAACATCTTCGGTCTAAAGGGATTAGAAACTGCTGTACGTTCAAGAGAGAGAGAGAGAGAGAGAGAGATAGAGAGGAATCTGAGCAATCGATTAAGTTCACGAAGTGTGCAGCAGTACGTGCCAGAGAATACTAGAAAGAAGGAGGTACAGCCCAGCAATGTTACCACGTCTGTGGAGCTTGTGGATGGGAGCTGGCTGAACGTTCCTCAATCTTTTGCCGCATTACCATTTACAAATCAGTGTAATTTTAAAATCATACTCAACGCTGCTGTTACATCTAGTTGGATCTTTTCCATTTCTGCCAGAAAGACGGGTGTCCTACCTCGTGCCTCTGACACAGCTCCTGCGGCTTTTTATTTCTTAATTTCTTCTTAATGGAGAACATCAACTGGCAAGACGAATTAAGGAATGGAGCAGTGTTGGAAAGAGTAGATGAGGAAAGGACGACAATACTGGGAACCATTCAAAAGAGAAAGAAGAACTGGTTAGGTCGCTGTTTACGAAGGAAATGTTTATTAACACAGGCATTAGAACGAAAAGTTGCAGCGAGAAGGTTGAGAGGAAGAAAGAGGTGTCAGATGATGAGCAGTGAATGAAAGAAACTGGAAGACTGGCAGAACACAGATCGGCTTAGAAAATGCATGCGAAAACCTGCTGATAGGCAGGGAACCGATGAGGAATGGTTCCTAAACGAAAGGGCAAGTCCAGTGATAAACTACAATAATGAAATGTCGTATGGCTTTAGTGCCGGGATATCGCAGGATGGGTTCGGCTCGCCAGGTGCAGGTCTTTCTGACTCCCATAGGCGACCTGCGCGTCGTGATGAGGATGAAATGATGATGAAGACAACACATACTCCCAGCCCCCGTGCCGTAGGAATTAACCAATTAAGGTTAAAATCCCTGACCCGGCCGGGAATAGAACCCGGGGCTCTCTGAACCGAAAGCCAGTACGCTGACCATTCAGCTAATGAGTCGGACAACTATAATAATAATAATAATAATAATAATAATAATAATAATAATAATAATAATAATAATAATAATAATAATAATAATAATATTCAAGTCCCACCAACTACTTTCCACGGTTTGCAGAGACGCCAAGGTCCCGGAATTTTGTCGCGCAAGAGTTCTTTTACGTACAAAATGAATTTAGTCAGAGGAATATGGAAAGCTTATAAACAATATTTATACTCATTAGGGCCTAAACCTGACAACCAGCGAGAGTACGTTTTATTTGTCCCGCGTTGCAGAATAATGAGCCTGCCTGTTAAGACAAGTCTCTGGGTTCGATTTCCGGCGAGATCGGGGATTTTTTACCTGGATACCAGGGTTGGTTCGAGGTCCACTCAACGTACGTGACAATGTTTGAGTAGCTTGTTTGACGGCCTAGAAAGCCAAGGAAAATGGCCGAGAGGAGTCGTCGCGTTAACTCGTAATATACAGGTATTCAAGCAGTCGCTTCGTAGGCCAAAGCCCAACGGAGCTGTATTGAAATGGAGTTCGGGTTTGCTTTTAGAGGGTACAAATTCTTTCCACGTTGTGGAGTACCGTCAACAAAACGGATTGAGAAAGAAAGACAAAACCTTTTTGTTGTAGGTGTTCCGTGTCAGATGAAATGAGATTTCCATTTTTCTTTCCCGGTCCTTAATGACATTCTTTTCCGACCCATTATTATTATTATTATTATTATTATTATTATTATTATTATTATTGTTACGGAGATATCCGTGGTAGGTAGAGGTGAAAGAAGGTGCGGGTGTGAATGGGTTTCAAGCTACGAATTTAACGTGCAATGTAAAATTAATTTAAAATTTAACTAGGTTATATTTTCTTTTCAAAAACAAGAGATAACAATCATAACAGGTACAGAGTAGCAAAAATGTAGGTACAATATTACTGGATTCGGGCTCAGTGCCCTTACTTCATAACTCTTGGGCCATCAGCCCCGCCTTACTCCAAAAAAATTTTAGCCAAGGGGCAGAAAACCCCATTCATGCCCAGGAGCACTGGCTCCAAACATTACACATAAAGCCTGCACGAGGCATACAGAAACAAATTTCAAAGAGCGATCCGCTCTCAAAATTGTAAGCCTATCACAAGGCCACACCAAACTCTACCTTCAAGCTGTCCTTCTAAGGACGTATTCACAGGGGTAAAATACCCAACCTACGGAGGTCTATTACATGAAAAGAAGGTTGATTACATGACCTCTAAAATAACAATTTGAGAGGAGGCGATCTTGCGCTCCTAATACACTTTGTTTTTAAAACCTAATCTGGCTCTGGGCCGCTAACGCAAGGGCTAATCCCATACTACAGAGGTGACTTAGAGAAGAACACTTTACATTACATAAACGAAGAATAGTTTGAAAAAAATAAGTTCACCTCAAAACAAATGTGAGTGGGAGCTCGAGAGGGTTAGCACTCTCTATCCCAATATGTAGCTTTACAAGAAAAAGATGAAAAGAGTAATTACATTTTAGGAAAAGGTTACATGATGGAAATGCTTCGAACCCGCCGCGAGTGTTAAACTGCCTACCTAGCAAGAAAAGAAGTTATTAATAGGCCATTACCTGGTGTTGAACGGCTGAAGAAGAAAGAGGCGCTTCCCGCCTCCTGCTATGTACTTAATACACAGAAAGATGGAACAGAAGTGGCCCGGAGACCCTAAAATCAGCAGTTTATATACTCTCGCGGAAGTTTCTAGGCGTTAGGGGAATGAAAACACCCGCCCACAATGTTTTTATTGGATAGGACCCCGCAATCGATTCAAGTTGGGGGAAGATACATCTGATAAGATAGAAATTAATTTAAGAAATTCGGGATTGGCTACATGCAAAACAAGGGGAAAGAGAGGGGTATACAGCCAACTTAAACAATAACAGAAAGAAATTTAGCAAAGAACAAACATTTGAAATAAAAATTTCTTCAACAAAATAGTTCTTTGACTCCGCACTAGGTTGCACTATTGTTGATCTTCAGTAGTGTCCTCTAGAAGAGAAAGTTCACACTTCTTACTTCAAGCTAAACAAAAACACATCAAAAGTGACACAGTTCAAAAACTCAAAATTTTCCACGTGGTGACATCTTCTGAGAAAGTAGAGAATTAATAGAATAGATAAAGTTCAACCTTCCTCCAGAAGAGGAGTTTCAACTGGCGCAACTTTTAAATAAACGGTGTAGAGGTGTACCGCCCGGTACAATTATTATTATTATTATTATTATTATTATTATTATTATTATTATTATTTATTACTCGTAAAACTTAAGGTTGACAAACACGTTATTTTTTTGCCTTCAATTTTTGGAGATTTAAATTTTATGTAGTAGACCTATACGAGATAGCCTAAGAATCAGTTCCATTCGCATGTACTTTTTTCAAAATGTTATTCTTTAAAATGTGTTTACATTAATTTGACCATATAAATACAACCCTAGCCCACAATGTTAATTTAGATGTTTCCCAAGTAGATAATTGTTTTGACTACCGCACTTGTAAACATCGCTTGAATTAGGAGCAGAGAAGGGTTTGGCACCATTCCAGGTAAATTCGCTGCAGAGAGTAACTGATGCCTGCTGTAGGTACTGAAGTGATGATCTCCTGCCAAACAAATGGAGCAGGTGACCTTGTTTGTGCTGAAGGCCATAGGGTGCGGTAACAAGCGCTATAACAATACAGAAGGCGTGTGCTGATGCAGCTGGCCTTGCTCGAGAACACAATTAGCGCACCTCGACTGTCATTTGTCTTGGCATCAATACTCTCCGTGCACGGAGGTCTATAATGGTGTTTTGTTTTTCTTTAAATGCGTTTATAGCTCTGAGAAATGAACGTGCGCTGGAATGCATTGACTTCTAAATCTAACAGCTTGTTGGAAACAATCAAGCTTCTCAAGGGAATTGCCTCACCTTCCATTAGGAATAAATACCATGTTATTGCACGGTAATGTTAGGTTTCTAGTGACATGTTTAGTGCCAGTAACTATGTACGTAGGAGTGCTATCGGGACAATTAAAATGATACGTTCGCTGACGTATTGACAATCACTTGCTTAATAGAGGGTCATCCTGTTGTAACCAAGGTTGAAGTTTACAAAACACAACTTTTATTGCTTCACTTTATGATATTTACACAAATAACTGAAATTTATATTGAAGCAAAAAGGAATATTGAATCTTGAGAAAAGTCTGTCTTTATACAATATGTACAGGTTTGCAGTCTTTATATACACTTCTATCTTGAAAAGATAGTCTTTGTGAATTGACACGTTGATAGTCGAGAACTATCTGGCACACTAACATAAATGTTCATGAGAGTCCTTGTTTGTTGAAGTGCCTGAATTCCTAAAAAGCAAGTTCAATTGATTGAAGAAATTCCACCTAGCGAAACTAAGGGAGCTTGCATAGATTAGGGAATGAAAATGGCTTGTAAAAGAATTACGGAACATAGGCAGCGGAAACAGGTAAGGGAGCGGTGACCAGAGGTGAAACCTCGTACTGCCAGAAATTCAGTCCACCTGGTCGAAGCACATTTTCAAGAGGAGTAGCCTCCGTGCTCGACGTAGGGTGTATTCTGGAGCTGGACACCGGGGCAAGTGGGCAAGTGAGCAGGCAGGGAGCTCCTATTTATAGTACACTCGATGGTCAGGCACGCGCACTGAGGGCTGCGCGTCGAAGCTAGCAGAATGATACACAGGCGCGCGTGCAGCTGGCTGGCGGAGCGAGAAGGGAGCGCCGGACATACAACACCCTCCCCTCCTAAATGCGCCGGTACGGCGTGAAACGGCGGCGGCGCTGGCGGCGACTGCGATGCTGGGGCGGAGCTGCTGATGTGTCTGTTGTATTGTCCGGAGCTGGAACTGGGCGGAGTGGCGCTGTCTCGTCCTGAAAGGAACCCATTGTTATTAAATGATCTAAAGCGCGTTCAGCAATAGATTTATCTGGTTTAGCAATAGCATCAATAGCTGGACAGGGGCGGTAGCGCAGACGTATCTGATCTTGATGGCGGCAGATACGTTTCTCCGTAGTCTGTATCTCGTAGAGACGATGACCCAAAGATCTGCAGATGACTCCAGGTATCCAGAGTGGGTTGGATTTGAATGTCCTGGTGTAGACCTTGTCGTTGAGGGAGAACTTCGTTGGTGAGGTCTTATGCTGGGCCGGAAGAGGCTGTAACAGAGAAAGTAAAGTTCTGTGAGGTCGTCCATGGAGCTTCTGTGCAGGAGTGATATTATCAGCGCCGGGTAGAGTTCTGTAGTTGTTTAAGAGTTGGAGCAAGGCTTGGTCTTTAGTTAAGCCTGAGGAGACAGCTTTCTTCATACTTCTTTTAAATGTTTGTACGAAGCGTTCAGCTTCACCATTAGATTGAGGGTGAAAAGGTGGTGCTAGGATATGACGAATGCCATTATGTGTACAAAAGTTCTGAAAAGCAGTAGCTGTAAATTGAGGTCCGTTGTCCGAAATGAGTACTTGCGGTAAACCTTCTGTAGTAAAGATTTTCTGGAGAGCACGAATGGTAGCTTCGGTTGTAGTAGTCGAATGCATATCCACGACATATGGAAAGTTTGACAGTGAATCGATGACTATTAACCACATGGAATTGAGGAAAGGACCTGCGAAATCGATGTGAACTCGTTCCCATGGAGTAGTAGCAGGAGGCCATGAAGCAAGATCAGAAGACGGGGCGTTCTGATTCGTTTGACATTGCTCACAATGACGTATTAGCTTTTCGATGGCGGCATCAATACCGGGCCAGTAGCAGTGTTGACGGGCGAGTTGCTTTGTTCTGGAGATACCCCAATGGCTTTGGTGTAATAATTCGAGAACTTGTTTCTGTAGGCTAAGTGGGATAACCACTCGGAAGATGGTGCCTGCTTCTAGTAGTACAACTCCGGCACGAGTCGTGAGACGATGCTGCATACGATGATAAGGTGCCAGGTGGGCAGGAAGTGTGCTCTGAAGAGGCCAACCGTTGCGGATGTAATTACGTACAGTAGCAAGTGTACTGTCCTTATCCGTAGCTTTAGCTATGCAGGTAGCATCAATAGGAAAACTGGATACAGTATCTTCAAGTTCTATGTCCAACTGAAGACATTCAGATTCTTGAGAATCGAAGGCAGTATCAGGACCAACGGGTAAGCGGGAGAGGGCATCAGCATTACAATGCTGGGATGTGGCTCGATATACAATCTGATAGGAATAATCAGAAAGGAACAGGGACCATCTTTGAAGCTTTCTGAGGGAATTCTCTGGGATCTTATTACCAGGATGGAATAAGTGTACGAGAGGCTTATGATCGGTAATGATCAGGAAATGGTTGCCATAAAGATATTCATTGAAACGGCGAATACCAAAGATGATGGCTAAAGCTTCTTTCTCTATCTGTGAGTATCGACGTTGATGGTCATTAAGTGTTTTCGAAGCGAAGGCGATGGGGCGTTCTTGTCCATGACGATCCTTCTGGGAGAGAACGGCACCGACACCGTAGTCTGAAGCGTCAGTAGCTAGCGTGATGAGCTTGTCGGGCTGAAAATGAGTGAGTTGTATAGCTTGAATTAAGGCGTTGTTGATTGTTTTCCATGCCTGTTGGCATTGCGGAGTCCACTGAAACTTAACACCTTTTTTACGTAGAGCGTTTAATGGAGCTGCCACTGTAGCGAAGCGTGGAATGAACTTATTGTAATAGTTCGCTTTGCCTATGAAGGACTGAAGCTGCTTGAGGTTCTGAGGTGCTGGCATGTTTACTATCGCGGAGACATTCTGCATACTAGGACGAATTCCATTCTTATCAAGTATATGTCCGAGGTAGTGAACTTGAGGCTGAAAGAAGGTACATTTAGCGAGATTCGCTCGTAGGCCATGGTCTTTCAATTTCTGGAGAAGAAGGCGGAGATTGGTTAGATGTTCCTGATGATCTTTTCCAGTAACAATAATATCATCCAGGTAGTTAGCACAACCGGGAATTGAGGCGGTGAGTTGAGCCAAATAGCGCTGAAAAATAGCCGCTGAGGATGAAACACCGAATGGGAGCCGCTGGAGCTGGAGCAGTCCGAGAGGAGTGTTGAGTGTGAGAAATTTCTTAGATTCTTCGTCTAAAAGTAGCTGGAGATATGCTTCTTTAAGATCAACTCGAGAGAAGAATTGTCCACCAGAGAGACGACGGAATAAGTCTTCTGGACGTGGAATAGGAAAGATATCGGTTTCGAGTTGTGCATTGACTGTAGATCGAAAATCGCCACAAAGTCGAACATTACCATCAGGTTTCTTGATTACCACGAGTGGAGTAGCCCATTGACTAGAAGTAACTGGTACTACAATTCCAGTTTGTATCCATCTGTCTAATTCTTTCGTGACCTGGTCTTGAAGTGCTAGGGGTACTGGACGTGCTTTGAGGAATCGAGGCTTAGCTCCGGATTTCAGCTGTATGTGAGCTGTATAGTCTTTTGCTGTTCCGAGCTGAGAGTCGAAGACTTCAGGAAACTGTGCTAGGAGAGCGGTAACGTCAGAAGTAGGATGCAATGTAGATACGACGTTAATGTTGTCATGTATCTGGAAACCAAATAAGTTAAATAGATCCATGCCCATAATGTTTGATGCAGTGTAGTTGTTAACTACGAGAAGAGGAATGGCCTTCTGAATTCCTTTATAACTAGCCTGAAGCTGAATTTGACCTTTGATGTCAATTTTCTTCTTGTTAAATGTCACGAGCTGGATGTCAGCTGGAGAGCATGAAGGTGAACCTAAGTCGTGGTAGGTAGTCAGGTTAATAATAGAGACAGGTGATCCAGTGTCTAATTGAAAATCGACAGATTGATCAGAGAATGAGAGAGGAATGATGATTTTGTGAGAATCCTTTGTGGGAAGAATAAGATTGATCTGATCAACTTCCATGTCTTGGCGGGGTTGTATATGCTTCCGGCGCGCTGCAGTAGTCTTAGCAGGGCGGAGCGAACTTTGACAGACAGTCTGAATGTGTCCAAGTTTATTACATCGTTCACAAGTAGCTTTGAAAAAACGACAGTCACGACGTTCATGATGCTTGAAACAGCCTCGGCAGGAAGGCAGGAGTTTCGAGGTGCTTTTAGAATTGGGCTTCCGTGTAGCATTACGAGAG
Organism: Anabrus simplex; assembly: GCF_040414725.1. Lineage (NCBI taxonomy): Eukaryota > Metazoa > Arthropoda > Insecta > Orthoptera > Tettigoniidae > Anabrus > Anabrus simplex. The sequence continues at coordinate 8,072,736 of NC_090274.1, forward strand.
GGAACCTGGCGAGAATGCTTGGTGGAGAGCGCCTTATCCGTATGGTTCATTGTAGCAGAGGACTTGCGGGCCTGAGGCGAGACTTGTGCAACTTCGTGTGGAGAAGCTATGGCTGCGGCAGTCTTGGTGGTAAGCTCATAAACCGTAGCAATACGCTGGACGTCTTCTAAAGAAGGGTTACTCTGCTTGACAGCGTCAAAACGTATTTTGTCTTCAGGAGTATGTAAAATTATCATGTCCCGAATGAGAGAATCAGTGTAGGATGAACCACAACCGTCCTTGGAGCAGATGAACTGGCAGGGTTTAGCTAGACCACGCAATTCAGTTATCCATTCAGTATGTGTCTGATGGGGTTGCTTTCTGCTCTGAAAAAATTTATAGCGAGCAGCCACTATGTGAGGAGCTTTGGCATAGTGTTCCGTGAGACGGGCTAAGAGCTGCGTGAAGGGTACCTCAGATAAGTGTTCTTCTGGACTTAATTTACGTAGTAATTCACACGTAGCATTGCCAACCGAACTAAGAAATAGTGCGCGGCGGCGTTGATCATCCGTGACAGAATGGCAGATGAAATGCTGTTGCAAGCGGGCTAAATAAACTGACCATTCTTCCTTAGCCGGATCAAAAGCAGAGAACGGAGGAATAGCTGATGGCTGTGTAGAGACAGAAATAGCTTGAATAGCCTGAATTAATGCTGCCTGTTGTTGTTGCATAAACTGTTGTTGTTGCTGCTGTAAGGCTTGGAAGACCGTAGCGAGTTGTTCCGCAGTAGCCATTGCGAGATGCGTGCAAGAAATAGTAAGGTAAGCTGTGTGTCAGAACGGGTTGGAGTGTCGTTGTTGTATAGCACGTCGCCGGAGAGTTGACAACTGGGCCCGTTGAATGGTAGTGTTGGTTTCGTGTGTACCTCGTCGCTATAGAGTTGGCAACTGGGGTCGAAGAATGGTAGTTTGTTGCTGTTTTTACCTCGTCGCCATAGAGTTGGCGACTGGGGCCGAAGAATTGTAGTGTCGCTTTTTTACCTCGTCGCCATAGAGTTGTGTTGTAACCAAGGTTGAAGTTTACAAAACACAACTTTTATTGCTTCACTTTATGATATTTACACAAATAACTGAAATTTATATTGAAGCAAAAAGGAATATTGAATCTTGAGAAAAGTCTGTCTTTATACAATATGTACAGGTTTGCAGTCTTTATATACACTTCTATCTTGAAAAGATAGTCTTTGTGAATTGACACGTTGATAGTCGAGAACTATCTGGCACACTAACATAAATGTTCATGAGAGTCCTTGTTTGTTGAAGTGCCTGAATTCCTAAAAAGCAAGTTCAATTGATTGAAGAAATTCCACCTAGCGAAACTAAGGGAGCTTGCATAGATTAGGGAATGAAAATGGCTTGTAAAAGAATTACGGAACATAGGCAGCGGAAACAGGTAAGGGAGCGGTGACCAGAGGTGAAACCTCGTACTGCCAGAAATTCAGTCCACCTGGTCGAAGCACATTTTCAAGAGGAGTAGCCTCCGTGCTCGACGTAGGGTGTATTCTGGAGCTGGACACCGGGGCAAGTGGGCAAGTGAGCAGGCAGGGAGCTCCTATTTATAGTACACTCGATGGTCAGGCACGCGCACTGAGGGCTGCGCGTCGAAGCTAGCAGAATGATACACAGGCGCGCGTGCAGCTGGCTGGCGGAGCGAGAAGGGAGCGCCGGACATACAACACATCCAGTTGACGTAGAACCGCAACTGAGGTCGCAAGATCTCTCTTCCCGCCAGCTGGGCATTACGGGAGTAAGCTAGAGTGACTGCCTTATAAATTTGAATGCACATTTAATGTGATCACGAGGAAGTTTAGTGTCCGAAGAGGAGGCCCAGCATAACATATGTTCATTCTGGGTCATGGCAGGCCAGAAAACGGTAGGTAGCCTTTTCCGGTGTATTTTGGCTTATAGGTACTTTTGTTAGCCCTTTTTAGGTCTTAACGGCTTTTCTTTTTGCAAATTCACCGTCTTTCAACCACATTTGTACTGCCCATTCTCAATTCGAATCATCATTTGTTCATCACCTCTTAAACATCTTTTCTGTAGTAAGAGAGAATATTAAATAAAAAATGAAACTAATGCTGAAAAAATGAGCGGTATCAAATTATTGCCGGCCCCGTGATATAGGGATAGCGTGCCTGCGTCTTACCCGAAGGCCCCGGGTTCGATTCCCGGCCAGGTCAGGGATTTTTACCTGGATCTGAGGGCTGGCTCGAGGTTCACTCAGTCTACGTGATTAGAATTGAGGAGCTATCTGACGATGAGATAGCGGCCCCGGTCTAGAAAGCCAAGGATAACGACCGAGATGATTCATCGTGCTGTCCACACGACTCGACACTTCGTAATCTGCAGGTGTTCCGACTAAGCAGCGGTCGCTTAGTAGGCCAAGGCCCTTCAGAGCTGTAGTGCCATGGGGTTATGTTAGCATCAAATTATGTGCAAGATAAGTGCAATATTGAAAGGGGAAAATTTTAATGAGAGTCATTTTTGCAAGTTTTAGGTCCTTTTTTATATTTTTAGGCATTTTTTACAGGTTTCTTTAGGCAATTTATAGGTGTTCAACTTCCGAGCCCTGCACTGAATGTGTTGTTATAAAAGTATTGATTGATACAAATTTACCCAAAAGCAAATAAGAAGTGCCTATATTTTGCTTGGCAAGCGAAACCCTTCTTCTTATTTAAGTAAACCGATTCGATGAAGTACAATGCTGTGTTATGCCAGCCCCAACGAGTCTTCTTATCGATGATGAAAAGTCTAATATTAAAAATCTCACAAGACGCAATGATATAACAAAGAAGAGTTCGAGAATTGGAATGTTATACTCCATAATCTGCACTCTGTTTCCACAATATGATAAGATTTTAATATTTTTCCTCAAGAGACAATATAAGTTTTAGACAACGACATGAAGCAGAATTGTTGTAGATTTAATGTGTATTTTATATATTGATAGTTTATGGTAAGGTTTTATGTATTGTAATTTTTAAGTATTTTCTTGGAGATTTTGATTGTTTTCTTTTCTATTCTCGTGTTAGCTACTACCAGCAATCCAGTTACTTCAGCTGCCATGTGTTTTTTTTTTGTTTTTTTTAAATATTACAGTCTGAGTATTGGAGTCGGTCTTGGGTTACCAATCCGTATCTCTAACATAACCGGGGAAAGCCAGTTCAGCACTAGGGAGCCAAAGTGTCACTAAAAGCTTCGCAGATTGTATGTAAATCCTCTTCTCTGAATGACGATGCTTTTACCCGATAACATATTCTTTACTGTAGTTTCTTAAGTATTAACAAACTATCGTCTATCATTGACCCAAAGATGAATGACCAATAGATCGCGTGTTCCAGTTACAAGAGCTCGTCGGCAAATCATATTACATTCATGTTCAAGGTTAAAGAACACACAGGTCTTCACGGAGGAAACAGGTGACGTATAGAATTATTCATGAGCTGTGGCCAGTGCCATGAAGTGGACTAGTCTGTTGCTCTCCTCGATGTCCATGACCTGGATTTCAGAAGAGTGTCCGCTTCTGAAAATGTCATCAATCGCAATGAAAGTGCGTGCCGATAGATGTCTCATGTGTACCATTGAACTACGGGGAGAAGTGAAGCCTCTTATCCACTAGTTGTGTCTGGTGTTGCATGGCAGAAGCGATCCACTGCAACCAAACTGGGCTGAAGGTCTATCCAGCTTTTAATGTTGAAAACATCGCTTAGCAGAGAAAGTAGGGGTCCCTATACTACGAAAAGCGTAAAATTAAGCATTTACCTCAATTATGCCAAAAGTTGAAGGGTTAAAGGGCTCGGAAAGATTTTTAAAGCGTGAGTCTTAGATATCTCTATCAAACTAAAAAAAATAGAAAATAACTTCCCGCCTAGATGCAGTTCCGAAAAAAACCTAAAATCTCTTGTTTCTTTACTCGTTTACTTTTTGATTCAAATCCTAGCCGAATTAACGTATTTACATAATTATTTTATACCCTCAGTTGTTTCTTAATTTTTGAAAAATGTCCAACCCAAATGTAGTTACTGTATAAGGGATTATACTGTTACTGTATAAGGGATTAAAGTGAAACTCTGCATTGACTCACATTAGCGCTCGTAGTGTTAGAAAACAATGGCAAACTGCTAATCTAATCGACCGGATAACGATGATTAAGAAAAGGGTTATAATTTTTAGGAGTAATACAGTATTCTCGTACTTTATTATATTTTATCTACCTAATATTTGTATCTCATATCCCTAAGATGTTAATCAACACTGCGTGGCTTGCCTGAAGGACTAGGACTGCGGATTTTTTTTTAATCTCTCCTATGGATCTGCATGCCCCAGGATCTAAACCTGGTCCCTTTACATGTATGTATCAAAGCTAGGGACTCTCTAAGGAAAGACATACTCACCTATGGTAAGTCTCAACTTACCTTAAAGATATTCCCTATCGGGGAAAAATTCGTATCCGTTCATGCATTAAATACATAATCACAATAACACCCCCCCCCCCCTCACACACACTTTAACACACAATAGTTGATCATTTACATAATACTCACGGTCCTCTAGTTTTTCGCCTGCTGGGTAATTTTGAAATTTGAAACAGTCTCCTGATTAACGTAATGCCGCGATCATGAGGACCGGCAGGGATACGTTCTAGCTCACCTACAACCTTTGTTATTAACGTAGCGGCGTATCGCTGGTATCTGTAGGGATGAGTGTAGTGTTTGTAAATTCTTAAATAGTGGCGAGTTTGTCATTATGGATACGACCCTGTTCTGAACCATTTGTAGCGCGCTCATATAGGTTTTGCAGCCATACATTAGGACAGGTCTAATGCAGGACAATAATAATAATAATAATAATAATAATAATAATAATAATAATAATAATAATAATAATAATAATAATGACAAGAAATCAAGCGAATTGATCAACCAAACGCTAACAAACGCAACATCGAAGGTAAAATGTTTAGGACAAATTTCTGAACATTTGCAAAATGAAACTAAAGGTATAAATATTGGTAGAAGTATCCAAAACAAAATTCACCTTGCTTGCCTAGCATTTGCTGATGACATTGCTATCCAATCTAACAACAGGCAGGAAGCAGTTCACAGTGTAGAAATACGCCATGAAATAGCAGCCAAAACAGGAGTGCAAATTTATTATGAAATGACAAAGTATATGGAAGGGACTAGAACAGTCAAACATTAATCACTTAATATGGAAATATCGCTCAAGTACACACATTTAAGCATCTAGATGAAATTATTGAACCAACAGGGTTCAAGCTAAGAAAGAATTGAAAAACTTCAAAGAACGTACAAAATTACATCATAACACAGTGGTTAAAACAGAAGCACTTTATGCATCTGAGACTATGATAATTGGCGACATATCTCGAATAAAGATGACTGAAAAACAAGAAAGTAAAAAACCTCAGAAAAATCTGAGGACCAAAGTGCAAAAATGGAATTTGGATGAAAAATAAATCACATGAAATCTATCAAGTTACAGAAATAACTCACAGATACAATCAGGAAACGATGATTAGAATTTTATGGTGGCTTATATAGAATATTTTAATCTTAGGCTTATCAATGAAAAATCACAATAATTGGCTAAAAGCAATCAGTAAAGACCTAAATGAGATTGACATTAATGAAGAAACTATTCAATATAGAATAAAATTCAGAATTTTAATTCACAAACACAAATTTTCTGTAAAGCCCACACGACTAAATACATGATGGACTGAACAATGTAAAATGTAACACAGCGAGAGGATGAAGAGATTCTCGGAACAGAAGAAGGAAAAACAAACAAGTGCTAATAAGTTCAAATGTGCTCTTTACTTGGGCAAAACGATTCAAGAAGAATAAGATTATTTTTTACATTTATGACGTCCAGAATGTTTTTCATTTTCTCACAATTTGTGTGCCTTATTCATTTATGGATACACCAGTGATCTGCATTCAGGACTCTCACCCGAGTGGCAGATTCCCCATTAGTTGTTTACCTAGTCTTTTTTTTAATGATTACAAAGTTTGGAAATTGGAAATGTATCAACCATCTCCCTGGGTAAATTATTGTATCATCATCCTCCATACCTTTAAAAACTTCATTCAAGCTTGCTCGTCTACTAATGTCCTTCCAACATATTTCTTCTCTGATAGCACGGAACATCCCGGTTAGCCGAACAGCTCTTCTCTTTACTGTCAGTCTTCCCAGACCATAGTTTACTAAAAACAAATACTCCTTTGTCGGAAATCGCCCAGAACAAATCGTAATGCTTTGTTTAGCATCCTTTCCAGCTCTCGAATCAAGTAAGGCTGGTCAGCGTCCCATACACTGGAGCCATACTCTAGTTGGGGTCTTACCAGAGACTTCTTCTTCTTCTTCTTGTTCTTCTTCTTGTGCTCTTTTTCCTTTATGCCCTCGCAGGCGTCGAGTCCTTCAACCACTTCCCATATGAAGTCCGGTCCAGTGTCCAGTGATCCGTCCGGCTTCAAATCTGATATTTCTCTGAATTGTTTTGCAATTCACTCCTTATGGGTAATTGACCCTGTAATGGAGCTAGGACAGTGGGAGGATTGCTTCCTGAAAGCCTCTGTCCTTGCTTGATTTTCTTTCTGGGTTTACTCCCACAGCCTTTGGATCAAAACCCTATCCACAAGGCAGTGGATTCTCTCAGTTGATCCGCGGGTGCTTATTTGGTATAACCTTATTCGCACCTGCCCTGCATATCTACAGAATCATATAATAAAGACATACTGGGAAACTGATATATAAAATGACTGACAAGTCCCGTTTTTTATTTAAACAACACTCATTTGACTAAAAATAAAGTTTAACTCAAAAATTCGTGAAATGTTAAAGCAAAATGTGTTTTTAACCACTTAAGCATGTTAACACGTATTCCAAATAAGTCAAATAAGTGTTTAAACTTGCGTCAAAACATACATATCAAAATCGACGCTGTCATGGAAAAAGACAAGACAATACCCTATTAGCATCTTGGCTTGTAACATGGAATGGATAATACAAAAGGATTTTCTTACAAAACAACCCAGGTTATCTAGTCAGAAAACTATGGTCACATTTGATTTGGACGCCAGATTTCACTTCTGATCACTCTCCCAAACTTCACTTTCGCATGATACGCAATTTCGACATTGGGTTAGATGCTAATAATGATTATGCTTGTTGTTTAAAGGGGCCTAACATCCAGGTCATCGGTCCCTCATAATAGTACTTATCGCTAGTAAAGTAGAGCCATGGTATTTGCCATGTTGCGGTATTAATCAAAAGTAGCGTACACTCGCGGTATTCCACACATTATGGTCATGGGCGCCTATAGAATAGTTTGTAGGGGGGGGGGGCTGGCCTTGGGGGTATGTAGTATTTTTAATATCTTAGAAGATGAATGGCGACTTGTATTCCACGGTAGAGTACCACACGCGGTATACCTTACCACTTCTACGTAATACCGATTTTTAAATCATTTTCTTGAAAGAAAAACACCTGACTATATTATATTTTTTTTTCCTTTCCTTGAGAGCTAGGGGGGTGGTCGCGTCCCCACCTTGCCCCGGGTATGGGCACCCATGATTATGGTACTACTCACAGGTACAGCCCCGGCATTTGCCTGGTGTGAAAATGGGAAACCACGGAAAACCATCTTCAGGGCTGCCGACTGTGGGGCTCGAATCCACTATCTCCCGATTACTGGATGCTGATCGCACTTAAACGACTGCAGCTATCGAGCTCGGTAAACCTATTTTGTACCTAACATAGTGCTACTACTCGCAAGTAGACGACCCGTGGTGTTCCCTTCATGGTGGTACTAATTACAAGTAGTGTCGTGGTTCTAATTCGATCATCCCTTGATCGCCCCTTTTAGTCGCCTCTTACGGCAGGCAGGGGATACCGTTGGTGTATTCTTCGTGTGCGTCCCCCACCCACAGGTGGTAACACTGGCTTAGACGGGTAAAGAGTTACTGAACAAGTCCCATTTTAGCATTAACATATAAAGATAAGAACCACAGTAATAACTCATGTATCACCAAAATGATGGCTAGCCCCGTTCTTTTTTATCTCGCCGCCTCAATTATTCTGAGAGGACTTTTCCTCTCGATAAAACTCACAGCTTGACTTCCCATTCTGTTTACCATCTGCTGTTTGTCGAGCCACTCACAATCCTGTAACTTATTTTGCTGTGTTTTGACAAAAATACAGTTTGTTGTCTTTCAAATCTGGACACATACAAAAAAATATTCCGGACTAGTTACAAGGCTATGAACCACTGAACGTTACCGAAATATTGTGAGAGTATCAAGTTCCCGAACAGCAACTGCATTGTTCTCAGTAGTATCGACCGATCGCTCTCACTGCGGACAGCGAGTCTCCGGGGTGTAGTGGAGTCTCACCAAGAGCGATGTTTAATTCAACAAAGCTCGGCATCTACAAAGGACTGCGTGGAGACAATGCCGAGTTTTTTTTATATTATGATATGGCTCCCGTAGCAAGGTCTAAGAATATGGAACTCTTGAAATTGCCTTATCTCAACCAATCTTGAATTCCCTCTATCAAATGATATAGATGTTGATTCCCATTGGGAACCTGAAATATTTGTCCCGAATGAGTAAATTTATAATACCAATATTAATGATCCGTTATTGGACATTATACATTTTCCAGCTAACTCCTTGCTGGTTGCCAGCGTTTCGCCCTCATGTGCTAAGTTGGGCTCATCAGTTGGTACTTAGCACACCCACCAAGACGCATGGCTAGTGCATACCGTGCAGGCCACTGCGTAGGCTACTTGGAGCCAACGGCAGTGCCAATGCACTATGAGAGACTTTGTCTCATTACCAAAAACTGATGGCCTAATCAACATCTATATCATCTGATGGTCAAGGAGGCATCAATTTTTGGTACGAACTGATGAGACTAACTTAGCACACGGGGAGGAAACGCTGGCAACCAGGAATGAGTTAGCTGGAAAATTTATAATGTCCAATAACGGACCATTTATGGTATTCCCTCTATCAATTCAACAAACGTTCTATAGTGTAAACCAATTTCATTTCTTTATAACAAACTGCAAACATTTCTGTAGCTGAAAATGGTTTTCAATTCTCTCTAACAACATTAAGCATTTTATACTTTAAATAATTGTTAGGTCTTTTTTGATTTTTCCGAATTTGGCAAACTTTGGACCGCATAGAACTTAAGGCTTCTTCGCCTTTCTTCTCTTCTCTTCCCAGTACTTCTTCATTCGTTCGCGTCTCATCTTTCTCTTCTCTCCTCTTCGGAAATGATCTGTTCAGGCCTGCTTTTTAGGAGTTTTCTCTTCAAAGGATTTTAGTCTGTCGAGTTTTCTTCTGAACTCTTCTATTGGGGGATCATCTCGAGTGTAATTCCAACTTCTTCTGCATCCATCTTTACCTCTTCTGCCTACTTGGAGGTCGCCTTTAACCCCATGATGTATCTGAAGATCCTTTTAGTGAGTCGTTTGTGCTCCAATCTTACCAGGTGCTCGTGCCTTCGTTTCCACATCGTGTCCGTGATATTTTCAGTGTACTTGTAGAACTCCTCATTTCCCCTTTTCTTCCAAGTCCCATCAACAGTCATCCTTTCCTTCTTCGCTTTTTTACTTCTGTTTATTTCTTATTTATTTCTAATAATACAAAAATAATATTTGACAAACATCTTTCAAGGTCCTTTGCGACAAAAATTTTAAACCTTCATTAACTTCAAATTCCATAAAAGTAGCTTAGTGGAAAGCGGTGCAGGCACTGGTTGAACAGTTTACCCCCCCCCCCCCCTCTCTCCTCTTACATACATGTGCATTCTGGACTGTTATGCCTTTCAGCGTTCAGTCTGCAACCTTCTATATTGTCCGCGAAACTTTTAGTGATACTTCGTTTTACGGGGGTGACGAGTAAGGAGGGACCTACCCCGGTCCCGGTAATACTGCCAACGGAATGGAAATAAAATCTCAATTGAATCGATAGTATGATCGATCGATCGATACGAATTTTCTAAACTTTATTACCTTAAGCCAACAACTATGTCACACACACAGTATATAACATCTCTCGATGCGAATCTTGTTCCTGGCATGAATCCTCAGAAATATCACTTTCACAATCGTCACTGATACCTGCAGTACTATTAATTACAATCTCCTCCACGGCTATTTCCATGACACCGTCGTGCCTCCAGTATTCCTCTTCCAGTTATTGCACCTTTCTGCAATACCCCTCCCAATCTGCGGCAGATACTGAATGGAATGCCTCGATATGGCCAGTCGTCGTAAGTTAGCTGCCGACATGTCTCCCGTAACACTTTCCTCACTCATGTTCAATCCTAACCTATATTTTGGCTTTGCTGTGTAAACAAGAACAGTGCGTAAAGTTGGAATTCAAGAGCACAGATTGGGGCAAATATTGGTTTATAGGAAGGGGAGTTAGGGATTGGAATAACTTACCAAGGGATATGTTCCACAAATTTCCAATTTCTTTGAAATAATTTAAGAGCTTGATAGGAAAACAACAGATAGGAAATATGCTACCTGAGCGGCTGCCCTAAATGCAGATCAGATGACTCACGGAGATGCATAATCGATTCATAGTTTTTGTGTCAAAGGTTGTCAATACGAATCTCGAGGTCTACCGATTCAGGATTAAGGGAGCCGAAATATCACTAAAACTTTCGCGGACAATACATTTAACCATCGTATTCTCGTACCCACCATGACAAGAGTCCATTATTCTTCTAGGTAATCTATTCATCTCCACTCGCCTCATGACACCATCCTGGAAGGCGGCTTGTGCCTACACCTTCATTCGTCGAATTCATTCCTAACTTAGCCTTTATCTTCTCATTCTCAATACCCTCATGGTATTTTCAATTTGCGAGATTAGGGGCTAGAATTTTTCTTACGATTTTGCGTTCCTTTTGCTCACTGTTTTCAAAATCTGCTTTCCTCTCCAAAATTAGCATTTCTCACACATATACAGTACGGTAGACACTCTTGTTTAATAGCTGTATTGTGTTGTCTTAGTGTGGTGAGCTCTGAGATGCATTTTTACATAAATATGTCTTATGGTTGGGGATCATCCGAAAATTTGTGTGGCGTGTCGCGACAAAACGTGTGACGGGAGTGTAACCATAGCAACCGTGCAGGTTGTGATGTAAGGTATTGTTACCTAGCAACCGTGCAGGCTGTGATGTAAGGTATTGTTAGCTAGCAACCGTGCAGGCTGTGATGTAAGGTATTGTTACCTAGCAACCGTGCAGGCTGTGATGTAAGGTATTGTTACCTAGCAACCGTGCAGGCTGTGATGTAAGGTATTGTTACCTAGCAACCGTGCAGGCTGTGATGTAAGGTATTGTTAGCTAGCAACCGTGCAGGCTGTGATGTAAGGTATTGTTACCTAGCAACCGTGCAGGCTGTGATGTAAGGTATTGTTAGCTAGCAACCGTGCAGGCTGTGATGTAAGGTATTGTTACCTAGCAACCGTGCAGGCTGTGATGTAAGGTATTGTTACCTAGCAACCGTGCAGGCTGTGATGTAAGGTATTGTTACCTAGCAACCGTGAAGGATGTGATGTAAGGTACTGTTAGCTAGCAACCATGCAGGCTATGATGTAAGGTATGTTACCTAGCAACCGTGCAGGCTGTGATGTAAGGTATTGTTACCTAGCAACCGTGCAGTATGTGATGTAAGGTATTGTTACCTAGCAACCGTGCAAGCTGTGATGTGAAGTATTGTTACCTAGCAACCGTGCAGGCTGTGATGTAAGGTATGTTACCTAGCAACCGTGCAGGTTGTGTCTTATGGCTGGTTGCCATCTGAAATTAGCAGCCGTTGATGGATGGCGGGAATCATATTTATGTTCATTTGATTTTCGCGAAGTTTATTTTTATTTTTGGCGTAGACATTTTGGGTTAGTCGCTATTCATTTTTTATCTTGTGCCATCTAATTTCCTTGGCTATTGTTTCGAGTCAATTTCCCTGAATTGTTACATTGAGATATTTAAATTTGTGATAGTCGTTTAATTTTGCCAAATTTTGTCTCCATGAGTCTTAGAGCTTGTTTACTGGAGGTCAATTCATTCTGTATTTTCAAAATATATCTGGAGGCCGACCTTTTCTGCAGTTTCTTTCAGTTCAATCTGATTTTGAGCTATTGAAATATTTTGTATTATTATTATTATATTATTATTATTATTATTATTATTATTATTATTATTAATATTATTATTATTATTGTTGTACCGGGCGGTACACCTCCACGCCGCTAATTCAAACCTTGCGCCAGTTGAAACTCCCCTACTGGAATAAGTCTGAACTTTGTCTTATGTGTTAATTTTCAAGTTACCCTGAAGATGTCACTACTTGGAAATTTTGACGTTTCTGAACTGTCTTGTTTTCGACGTATTTTTGTTTTGCTTGTAGTAAGAAGTGTGAACATTCTCTTCTAGAGGACACTACTGAAGATCAACAATAGTGCACCCTAGTGCGAAGTGAAAGAACTGTTTTTTGGAGAAATTTTTATTTCAAAAGTTTGTTTCTTGTTAAATTTCTTACTGTTATTGTTTAAGTTGGCTGTATACCCCTTTCTTTCCCCTTGTTTTGTATTTAGCCAATCCCGAATTTTTAAATTTAATTTCTAACCAATCAGGTGTATCTTCTCCAAAGGGGATATGTTGCTGTACCCTAGCCAATAAATGATCGTGGGCGGGTGTTTTTCTTCCTGAAACGCCTCGAACTTTCTGCGAGAGTATATAAACTGCTGATTTTAGGGTCTCTGCGCCACTTCTGTACCATCCTTCAGTGTGTAAAGTACATAGCAGGGGGCGGGAAGCGCCTCTTTCTTCGGGGAGCAGTTCAACACCAAGGTAATGGCCTTTTAATAACTTCTTTTCTTGCTAGCTCAGCAGTTTAACTCTCGGGGCGGGTCCGAAGCGTTTCTACCATGTAACCTTTTCCTAAAATGTAACTACTCTTAGCATCTATTATCTTTTAAAGCTACATATTGGGATAGAGAGTGCTTAACCCTCTCGAGCTCCCACTCATTTTGTTTTGAGGTGAACTTATTTCTCACAACCGATTCTTCCTTAATGTAAAGTAAATTGTTCTTTTCTAAAGTCACCTCTGTAGTATGGGATTAGCCCTTGCATTAGTGGCCTAGAGCCAGATTAGGTTTTAAAACAAATGTATTAGGAGTGCAGATCGCCTCCTCTCAATTGTTATTTTAGAGGTCAAGTAATTAACCTTTTTCTCACGTATTAGACCTCAGTAGGTTGGTATGTTACCCCTGTGTATATGTCCTTAGAGGACAACTTGAAGGTGGAGTTTGGTGTGGCCTTTGATAGGCTTAAAGTTGAGAGCGAGTGGCTCTTTTTCTAAAATTGAGTGTTGTATGCCTCGAGGAGGCTTTACTGTGTAATTTGGAGCAAGCGCTCCTGGGCTTGATTGGGGTCTTCTGCCCCTTTGTTGAATTCTGTATATCGTAAAGTTGGGCTAATTGCTCAGAATTGTGTGTCTGGCTCTCGGAGCCCAAATCCTGTAATTGTACATTCTCGATTAGTGGTTTTGCTACTCTGTACCTGCCAATAGTGTTATTTCTTGTTTTTTGCTAAGAAAATATAACCTTGTTAAATTTTAAATTCACTTTAATTTCGTAGCCTGAGACCTGTTCACCCCCCGCACCTTCTTTTACCTCTAACTACCACGGAAAACTCCGTAACAATTATTATTATTATTATTATTATTATTATTATTATTATTATTATTATTATTATTGCCTCTGGGAGGCTTAAGAATAATCCAGCCGTTATTAATAAATAGGCTATTAATTTCGCGAGTACGTATTCACATGAAACCATGTTAGTCACTATTCTGATAAAATTGCGACCCCACTTATACTAATTCAACCATTTGAATCCTCTGTTATAAATCCATTCCTCTCACAACAGACCTCCGCACGGTGAAATTACAATGAAAGGAAAGAACAAAACCTGATCAGTCTGGAACATTTTACACTATAAAACTTCCTTAAAAAAAAAAAAGGGCTCCTCAGACCTTTTGTTTGATAGCGATACGTAGTTTCCTTGCCGCAATACAAGTAATAATTACTGCATTATGCAATGTTTTAGAAGTATAGATTTAGCCCGCATAATACGGCGCCTGGATTAATCTGTGTTTGTTTGTTTGTTCGCTTGTTTGTTTGTTTACCCTCCAGGGTATGTTTTTCCCTCCGGGACTCAGCGAGGGATCCCACCTCTACCGCCAATCGGAGTTATGCTATAACTAACTAACTAACTAACTAACTAACTAACTAACTAACTAACTAACTAATGCATAAACAAATAAATCCAGGATGACAATCCTCGTCATTTAATTTTGGGATATGTTGACAAGTTCAGAACTGACAAAATACAAAGATCAAAGGGAGCAGCTTCCAATGGAAAATGTAATTATTGAAATAATAATTACATTCGAACGATTTCGTGAAACGTTTTATAGATCAAAGTGAGGGCGCGATACGAACGCTCATGTGTAATGAGTCTAAATGGAATGGGAGGTACAGTTTCCCAATTATAATTACTTTGCGGTGTTAATTATTTTGCCTGTGGTGTGACAAATTTAGTTCTGTTTCGTGCTGTAATTTGCCAAAGCACTTTAGAGCGTTCATCAATTAATGTTAAATTTTCGATTACATTAATAGGCCTACAATTATTTTGTTTGGTTTGATAGGCGAGCGAAGGTATTTATGTTGGCAATGGGGCGGAATCGGGAATTGATGGTAAAATGAGTTACTGGATCGGAGTAATTACAGGGGTTTTACAAGGCTGTCATCTTTCTTCTTTCTCCTTTTCGTTTCGGCCATCTCAGGACGACGTTAATTCGTATCAGCTTCGTTTGTCCTGGTCTTTTCCCTTGTCAAATATTCTTTCATTTTCGTACTTTGCAACCTTCTTCGCTCTTCTGGCCATGATGATTTGGTTCTGGGTCTAGTTCTGTCTTGAAAGTCGGTCCAAGCCTTTAATTTTTTGTTTATAAATAACCCTGTTGTATATCTCTGGTTCATGTATTTCCATTTCTTCTAGATCCCTTTGGGCGTCTTGGATACAGCGTACTTTGCTTCTCTTGTTCACAAGAAACTATTATTTACAGTGTTCACTTCCCCTCAGGATGTGTCCGAACAACAAGCTCTTTCGTCTCCGTATGATGTCCGAGATTGTGTTTCTTGGTTCGCTCGTCTTCTGAACTGACCATCCTCTGTTCGTCGCGGTCCCAACGTCTTCCTGAGAATCTTTCGTTACGCGTATCAGTTATGCGCTTTGATATTTTTCAAGCTTTCTTTGAACAGTTTTTGATTTAATGTTCTTCCTTTTTAGCCGGATAAATTATTATAACCGAGGCGGCTTCGGTATCTGTTACACAGTTACACAGTATAGTTCTGTAGTTACGGAAAAATGAAACCAAAGTGAAGTACGAACAAGTAAGTGGGTGCGTGAGTTGCAGACAAATAAAACCTGTAAAACAATAACGAATAATGCCTTTATTTATAGTCTATAACTTGACAATATTTTGCATTGTTTATACCTGTCGTAATTAAATATTTTTATTACTTAGTCATAGGTTTTTATGTTGTATGGGGGGGGGGGCAATTGTTATTTTGGCAGGGGGACCATATCGCATTCGTTATGCCCTTAGAAGGAGAATAAGAAGAAGCTGGGTGTATCTTTACTCGCTTTGTGGACTTTCGCCATGACTGTAGAGAAATGCCGGGCTCTTTCGTCAGAGAGCGCCTGAGCAGACATGGCGGGCGGTCTTCACAGTTACGGATGAAGCACAATATCCAGAGCCCCCTACAAAAAGATACCCAGGCGTGTTACATCACTCCACAGTTGATAGTTATAATTTAACGGCAATTTTATTGACTTTAATAGCTGGGAGTGGATGGACCGCCGCACTTGCCAAATCCCAGGCTCATTCGGCCGGTAGACATTTCTTTCTCACACTCCCATTGAGCGGTGATGTTTCGGGCGATACCCTGAATGACCTATAGCTGCCATGTCTCTTCGTTAGCACTACTGAATCGAAATGAAAAAAAAAAAAAATACTACGAGTGTCTAAACTGCCTGACTGGGCTTTCGTGACAATTACTCTGACTTACAAGGCCAGACCCTGCGCCAACCGATTTCAACGAGCTTCAGTCTACCTCTTGGGGGACACTCGACAGTAACTCGCGAGGAAGGGCTTAAGTCAAAACGCTTTCGTTTTCGAAAATAATTGAGGTGAACTGTCATGATGCAGGATCCGTTTCGGACCAAGTGAAGGTGATGGAACAATTAAAGGTGAACTAATATTATTTGAACATGTCAGGTCAGGAACCTAAATAATTTCCGAAAAATTAATGACTCCCCGATTCCAATGCAGCACATATTATATACTTGGAGATTTACACCACAGTCAACAGGAGTGGTCGCCATACTTCGCTGCGAACCTCGATGACGTGAGTTCGAGTCTTGCCACAACTGTATTTTTTGTACAAAATGCTTTTTTTTAATAATTGGCTTTACATTACACCGATACGGGTAAGTCTTATGGTAACAATGGGATAGAAAAGGGGTAGGGGTAGGATGGAAGCGTCAGTGGCCTTTATTAAGGCACAAACCCAGCTTTTAACGGTGTGAAAATCTTTAGGGCTGCCGAGAGTAGGGATCGAACCCACTATCTCCCGAATATGAGCTCGCAGCTGCGCGCCCCTAACTGCACGACCAACTCGCTCGGCAAAATAAATTCTTATTTGAGGAAACGTGAAGATAAAAATGGAACACAAATATTACGCAAATTGCAATACACTATTTTCTACCTGAAATTAATATAGGCCTAGACGTTCTCACAGGATCATAAAACCTATCTGTGTCTGTGCGACGTAAAGCTATTTGCAGTGCAGAGAGGCTCAATATGTCTCTCAATCATGGCCATCCATCAATGCTTCACATCACAGCCTGCACGGTTGCTAGGTAACATGGCGTCAAACATTTTGTATCGCAACTTTTCAGGTGACCTCGAGCTATAAGACATAATTATGTCAAAAAAAAAGAAGAGAACTCTTGCATGTTGGCGGCTCTGATGGAATTCAATTCAGTCGTCTCGAGCCTTAAGAGGTGAAAGAAAATTCTGCGCCAGTAAAGTTTGAATTAAGGAAGAGAGATTCTCTGTTCTATATAGCCAACTTCATCTCCGTTTAATCGAGATCCTGCAAACTTTACAGTGGTGCTATTTCAGACTTCAAAGAAGTCATTTCACGGCTCAAAGGTTCCTGTCACTGCTTGGACTTGCCTGGTCTGTCTTCTCCACGCTTCCCTAGACTTGAAGCGGACCGCCCAAGAGTTCCTGCCGCTGAGCGACTATCGATCTTCACAAACATTCCGCGATCTACTTCCTGCCTGTCGCTGGCATCGAATTGATGAAGTCCAGTAGAGCGAGGAGGCTAGAGTAGTGTCAAGGCCAGGAGCCTATCACCCGCACAGGTCTATCCTTGGTCAACCACTGAATCCGTATCGTGAATGCCTTATTTTATTTTTAAAATGCATAGATTTTGTTCCTTCTTTTATTGGTGCTAGTTATGTTCTGTCATAAATGGCAAGGTGGAAAGAGAAGTAGAGGCTTTTCGAATAATAAGAGTCCCAAAGGGAATTTACCACGAGTGGGTGGGCTCTTTCCTTTCTGGGTTACTTCACGGTCTCGCGCCTGTAGATCGTAGCGTTCGCCTTCAGCAGATTAACGATGACTAGAAGAAATTCCCCTTTGTCAACATCAACGATGATGATAAAGCCTGCTCTGATCTAAATGACTTTTGGGCTAAGTTACAGAAGGTGAAAAACACGTTTGCTGAATGTGAGTTTCCCCGCACTCCCAGAATTTTCACTCTGTTTTTTAATCCCCTCACTCGAACGCTGATTATGAAATTACATTCAGCAAAATTTATCTCATTGAAGTCAAAAACAAGAATAGGCGAATTACTTCTAGAGTGAATGGACGTTTCTAGGCCAGTCAGTGTGTTATAGGTAATCCGCGGAACGTGGTTTTTTTTACGTGCGGCCCGAACCAGAGGTACTCACTCGACTTTTCGAAAATCTCATAGTATTAATCAAGCATTGTACTAGTCAGCTTCCTGAGAAGCAAGTTGTTGCGGTAATGAGCTATTGCATCTGTAAATAGACTTACAGCGAACATTTTAATGCTTTCTTTTTGCTAGTTGCTTTACGTCGCACCGACAGATAGGTCTTATGGCGATGATGGGACAGGAAATGGCTAGGAGTGGGAAGGAAGCGGCCGTGGCCTTAATTAAGGAACAGCCCTAGCATTTGCCTGGAGTGAAAATGGGAAACCACGGAAAACTATCTTCAGGGCTGCCGACAGTGGGGTTCGAACCTACTATCTCCCGAATACTGGATACTGGTCGCACTTAAGCGACTGCAGCTATCGAGCTCGGTAATGCTTATTTTAAGTTGTACGCTCCTGACCATCTCAGAGGTTGGCAACGCTGGACGCCAACTTGGCCGGTTCGATCCTCGCTCAGTTCGGTAGTATTTGAAAGTACTCAAATACGTCAGCCACGTGTCGGTTGATTTACTGGCACAATATTTGGGCAGGTCGACGTCTCCGAAAACCGCAACACTTGTTAGTGGGACGTAAAGCCAGTAACAGTATTATTTTTTATTTTAAAGAAAAGTATATAATAAGGTATTTTAAAGTTTGGAACGAGAAACATAAGTTATTAAAATTGTTTAGAATGAAACAGCCCATTTTTTAAGACAATGATATGGTCGTCATAAGGTCTATCTGTGTCCGGGCGACGTAAAACAAAACAAAAAACCCAAATTGAAGACAATGATCTTTTTCTGTGAAACAATTCCGGTCACTTCAGGTGAGATTTGTGCTGGACAAAGCGGAGGCGGGACAGGTTTCTCTCCGGGTACTCCGGTTTTCCCTGTCATCTCTCATTCCACCAACACTCACCAATATAATTTCATTTCATCCGTCAGTCATTAATCATTGCCCCAGAGGTGTGCGACAGGCCTCGGCAGCCGGCACAATTCCTATCCTCGCCGCAAGACAGGGGCTTCATTCATCCCATCCCCGACCCGGTCATTGACTGGAAAACAGGTTGTAGATTTTCATTCAATGTTTCTAAAATTCGAGCCGAAAAGTATATTTGGGTCATATTATTCTTATATTTAAGACGTGTGTAATAATAAATTACATCATTAATGATACATTTTGTATCGAGTGAAGTGTTAACGCGCTACTGTAATGGAGCCAAGCTCTGCAATCGGGAGGTGCGCGGGTTCGAACCCCACTGTGGCTTTCCATTTTGACTTCCAAGTAAATGGCGGGAGAATTCCTTCCTATTCCTAGGCCACCCAATCTCATTCACAATAATTAATTTCATCTTCATTAGCTTCTCAACTGAGATTAGTGTCAGGAAAGGGATCTGGGCGTAAAAACAAGTCGTATCAATTTCATCTCGGCTCATCCCCGACCCAGTATCATGGAACACGACGTAAGGGGTTGACAGACAGTGACATATTCTGCACCTTAAACTATTCAAAACAAATTTCATTCTCCGCCTTCATACCAATATAACATACAAATTATTCTTTCTTTCTTTCTTTCCTCTGACCAGGGGTATCCTTTTCTTCACAGGATTTTTCCTGGAAACCGCGGGTCTCCTTCACCATCTGTCTGCCTGTCTGCCAGGCATTAAAATTATTTTCCCCCCACGCCAGGATTACTTGATTCCAGAAATGGAAATAGGAAAAAGAGTTAGGGAAATGTCCGATTTTCCAAGTTCTTGGAAATGATTTAAGAAAAAGGCTAGGTGAACAACAGATAGGGAATCTGCCATCTGGATGACTGCCCTAAATGCAGGTCAGTAGTGATGATAATAGCGAAATTTCAGGTAAATTGCGATTGATTCCACTGGAGCTTTCCTTGTTAAAAGTTTCCCCCGAAAAATATACGATGCCAGGAATCGAACCCTGGGCCCTCTGAACGGAAAGCCACCACGCTAACCAGTCGACCAATGAGCCTAACATCCTTTCCTAACACTGGGAGAGGTCCATCGACACTTCGAATAATGAAAAAAGAGGGAAGCGCATGAAAATTAAAAACTCCCTACGCGTCGTAAACATAATGCCGTCGAGGTGGAAAAAGAACTAGAGTTAACCAAGGGAGGTCAAATAGGAAGAGACAGGCACAGGCAAGTAGAAACATTGCTAGACAATCAACATTCCAAAGCTGAGAGTCCCCACTGTTTTAACACCTCTTAGGACAGTCAGAGGATACCGTCGGGTATATTCTATTGCCTCCACCCACAGACATTTTCCGGACATTTCTGGGCCAATAATTCAGGACAGCCCCTCTTAAAACACTAAGCACCAACTATGTTCATAATCTTTTTGTTTGTTCTGGACATTTTTCTTGGCGCACCTCTAGTTTTCTGGTGGAGTGAGAAATGCAAGTGCAAGCCTCAAGATTAACGAAGACTGACAGAGGAGATATTTCTCTCCGTGACTGTAAAGAGAAACCAGATCAGTGGTGGTGATCGGGCCAGCCTTGACCTTGCCGCATAAGAAAGGCTAATGAAAGCCGACAATCCTGGCGCCAACAACGAGGCACGCAACTCAGCAGCGACTCACGACAGGGCGGCGAGGGAATTTACTCTATATGCTCCAGACTTCGTACAGAGAAGACCCTGACCTAGCCACGGATACCGTGCGTGTAATTCATCGTCTCTTCCAATCTGTAGACTAGTTGGTTGCGGCGTTCCAAGGTCTCCCGCAAACTAGTTGGATGCGGCGTCCCAAGGTCTCCTGTAAACTAGTCTGATGTGGCGTTCCATGGTCTCCTGTAAACTAGTTGGATGTGACGTTCCATGGTCTCCTGTAAACTAGTCTGATGTGGCGTTCCTTGAACTCGTAAGTGACTGCTAAAAAGCAACCCCTAGTGTAGATATAATTGAGCACCCCCCCCCCTATGCTACACATTCTTTCCAATACAGTCCCTGTACCAGTACAGGGTCTCTCTCCACATACAAAACCCACACACAAATCATATTTGTACATTTTGTCTGCTGCACGGAAAATCATAGAATCATGGATATGTTTGTGGGCTCAGAATACGACAGAGCGAGTTCATATTAAAATGCAATTGATTTCAGACAAATGCGATGATTACCGAGCTCGATAGCTGCATTCGCTTAAGTGCGGCCAGTATCCAGTATTCGGGAGATAGTAGGTTCGAACCCCACTGTCGGCGGCCCTGAAGATGGTTTTCCGTGGTTTCCCATTTCCACACCAGGCAAATGCTGGGGCTGTACCTTAATTAAGGCCACGGCCGCTTTCTTCCCACTCCTAGCCCTTTCCTGTCCCATCGTCGCCACAAGACCTATCTGTGCCGCTGCGACTTAAAGCAAGTAGCAAAAATGCGATGATTAAAGATTCTTCTAATGGATTTATAAATTTTTCAAGAGGAAACTTATAAAACACCTAAGATATTACTTTTTTTTTTTTACAAGTTACTTAACGTCGCACCGACACAGATAGGTTTATGGCGACAATGGGAGAGAAAAAGGGGAGGAGTAGGAAGGAAGCGACCGTGGCCTTAATTAAGGTACAGCTCCAGGATGTGCCTGGGGTTAAAATGGGAAACCACGGAAAGTCATCTTCAGGGCTGCCGACAGCGGGGTTCGAACTCACTACCTCCCGAATGCAAGTTCACAGCTGCACGCCCCTAACCGCACGGCCGACTCGCTCGGTGGACATGACTTACTGAAAATCATTCACCGTATTCGGCGTAGATTAAAACAGCTATTAAACTCTACCTATATTTATTAAGGACTGAGGTAGTCAATGAGCATAATAAATTCATTTCACTGAATGCCAGAGTTTAATTTCTTAACAGAATTTGTACATAACAAGAAAATTCAAAAGGCAAATAAGTTATTTATAAAGCCTACATCTAGAACCCATCTTACGAAAGTGTTATTCAATGTAGACTTAACGTACACATTAAACGCCACCAGATGACGCTACCGACCTAGTGGTTGTCATGGTTACAATAGTGTCGGGAAATGACGTCGCTAATTGCAGGTAAGCCTTCTGGCCCCAACTTGGCAGGTTCGATCCTGGCTCAGTGCACTGGTATTTGAAGGTGCTCAAATACGTCAGCCTCGTGTCGGTAGATTTGCTGGCACGTAAAAGAACTCCTGCGAGACTAAATTCCGGCACCTCGGCATCTCCGAAAACCGTACAAGTAGTTAGTGGGACGTAAAGCCAATAACATTATTATTAATTGCAGGTAAACCAAAAGCATACCCATGTTAAAACTGTTCACAAATCCCTTTCTTATTTCTGTGTTTAAGTACATGTTGCTTCGTACATGTTTTTGCTTTGGAAATATTTTTTTTAGCCAAGGCATTCTGACTCATGTACTGGATTTTCTGATTAGCGATCTTTATTTTAGCCTCAGGTTTTGGAGTGCCAAGTACTTACAAGTCAGTTTAATTAAGTTCCATTTGGAGATGACTTCAGCCAGTACAGTTAGCATTCCCTTTGCACTATCATCTGCATATCTTATACAATATATCTGTTTCCCATTAGGGGAACATATTGGACATTTACAAATTAAAATAAGACAGTAGGAGAAATTGCTGAATGGTATGGACATAGTCTTGAGGAATGCGTACAAAATGAAAATAAATAAGCCCAAAATAAAAGAAATGGAGTGCAGTAGAACAAAGTTAGGTGATGCAGGAAATATTAGACTAGGAAATGAAGTGTTAAACGAAGTAGATGAATATTGTTACTTGCGTAGTAAAATAACCAACGATAACAGAAGTAAGGAGGGCATCAAATGCAGACTAGCAAAAGAAAAAGAAACTTGCTCCCTTCGAACATTAATATAGGAATTTGCAGAATTTCGTCTGGAGCACCGTACTGTAGTTAAGCATGGACGATAAAACGCTCAGAGAGAGAATAGAAACTTTTGAAATGTGGTGTTACAGAAGAATGCTGAAGGTCAGATGGATAGATCGAATCACGAATGAAGAGACACTGAATCGAATTGGTGAGAGGAGATCGATTCGGCTAAATTTGATGAGAAAAAGATATAGAATGATAGGACACATTTTAAGACACCCAGGACTTGTTCAGTTGTTTTTTGAAGGAAGTGTAGGGGATAAGCACGGTAGGGGTAGACCAAGGAATGAATATGACAAGCAGATTAGAGCACATGTAGGATGTAGTAATTACGTAGATATGAGAAGGTTAGCACAGGATAGGATGACATTGAGAGCTACATCAAACCAGTCTATGGACTAATGATTCAAACAACAAAAACAACAACAACAGCAACTTTCGCTGTATATTCCCAAACTTATACACAGATCAAGGACGTTTTGAAAAAAATGTACAGACATACTACCAAATTAGCGTTATTTATTGACAAACAGAACAACAGATGTAAGCCTCTACTACTTCGCTTTCTCAATTTGAGTTGCACACACCAGTACCTTTAATACCGGGCAACACGTCTTGCACTGATGCATGCCTGAATTCCTCTTGGCATCATTAAGGTAATGGTGGTCCTAATTGTCTCACTCCTCAATGGTGATTCGGCGTATATCTCTCGCAATGGCTGATGGGTCATGACGTCCATATCCCACACATGCTCTATAGGATTCGTGTCGGGAGAACACGGTGGCCACTCCAGTCGAACGATACCGTGATCACGAAGGAACGTATTAACGAGAACCCCACGATCAATGTGTTTATTACCGTCATTAAGAAAAATTCTCAACCACTGTGTGTCGGAGGATGTCTTCCCTGTACGTACACCCGTGACATTTTCCTGCAGGACTAACCACCACTTTGCGGCACTACACTACCTGCCCCGACAGAAACACGCAATAGCGAACACATCCTTCAACAAAGGGTTGCGTCAGAAAGCGCACCCGGCCTTAAAACTGGGCTACGTCCACTACGACACCAGCGAGTGAAAAAAAAAAAAATTCCCTTTGCGAAAGCCAAATGATCATAATTATGTCTTTTGGTCATGGCCATCCATCAACGACTGCTAATTTCAGATGGCAAGCAGCAATAAGAAATAGCCTGCACGGTTGCTATGTACCATTGTCTGGTCATCCACCCATACCTTACATCACAACCTGTACGGTTGCTTTGTACCATTGTCTGGTCATCCATCCATACCTTACATCGCAGCCTGCACGGTTGCTGTGTAACATTGTCTGGCCATCCATCCATACCTTTCATCACAGCCTGTACGGTTGCTTTGTACCATTGTCTGGTCATCCATCCATACCTTACATCACAGCCTGCACGGTTTTTTGTGCCATTGTCTGGCCATCCATCCATACCTTACATCACAGCCTGCACGGTTGCTATCGTTACACTTGCGTTACATTACACACGTCTTCAGATGACCCCCAGCCACGAAACACGTTATGTCAAAAACTGATACAACCTATTTTGTTCATTGTAATAAAAGTGGATATGCGAACAAAAATCTCCATCAGTTCCCGCCAAATTCTTTAGCAACAATACAATGGAAAGCTGGATTACAATTTAGTAGAGCGATGTCGTGAACAATGCCATAAATCATTAATAAATATAAGATAACTGGTTCTGTTACAGTACTGAATATGAGATGTATCATTTGATTACGAATCAAATGACATCGATTCGCTGGCACAGTCTACTACACTTCTTCAAAGAAACAGCATTACTATTGATTGATAGTTACAACCAGAGCCATCTTGTGCTCTGTACAAGCAGCTATTCAGTAAAGAACATTAATAATTTGGTAGACGAAAATGGAATCCACGTGAATCCACATCAATGAATCAGTAAAATTATTCGGCCGAGATGGTCGAACAGTGCCTGTGCCTTCTCCCGTGTTGAAATCAGACTGATTTAGAGGGGGGATTTTAACATTGTTGCTATATACAGGCTGCCTGAAAATAAGTTACGGAAAACATATGGGGATAATAAACCCAATAATTTAAGAAAGGATCTGTCACCCAATTTTTCCTAAACCGTTTGGTTAATCGCCAGGGGTAAATGGTCCTTATTTCTTATGTCCTGGGATGTAGTGCAATGAATTCGCAACAGAACGTTAGCGGTGAAGGGTATTAATATTAGCATTCAAAATTCCTAAAGGAAGTGCATGGGTGTACGCAGAAATGATCGGAACCTTTACTAATGAACGTGGTACAGATAAGAGCACGGTTTCGGCTGTTTACTTGTGCTGGTTCAGTACAGCAGGTGAGACCACCTGGGTGGGGGTACTGGTTCTCCTTCCCAGTTGTATCCCCAGACCCAAAGTCTCACGCTCCAGGACACTGATCTTGAGGCGGTAGAGGTGGGATCCCTCGCCCAGTCCGAGGGAAAAACCAACTTGGAGGGTAAACAGATTAAGAAGTAAAGAAACAAACCATTATCGGAAATCAATAGAGTGCATTGCGTGGCTCAACATATGTAGGGGAGTGGACAAGCGGGGCGTCGGGACGGAGAAATTGAAAGCATCATTTCCTTTAAGTTTTCACGCTTGTGCCCTGCGCCGATTGAAACACACTACAAAAATGAAATAAATATTAATGCTCACAGTATTTACGATGCACAGTTTCCAGAAATCAATTATCACTAAACCTATCCCCTCAATGGCATAAGGACTCTAAAGTCGAGCTGTAAATGTCCGGCCTGTTATGTCAAGAACTGTTAATAACATAAAGAAGTTATTTGGCATCAATACGGAGGTACATTTCTGATTAACGCCTATCAGAACACATGTTGGACTTTTATTAGCCAATATCCTAGGATGCTCTCTTCTAAAGGTCCTTTAATGCTAGTCAATAGCATAGGACGTGTGTGCAATGTTTACTTTCATTAGATAAGTTATGTTACATGGGTATGTCATTTCAGTAATTATGTTGTGGTGTGGCGAATATTGACATGCACGAAATATACTGTGTTTATCGACATGGTTCTTAAAACCACTGCACTGTGCTCACCCCAAACCGGCAGGAATTTTACTACTAGTACGCCGATTTTCTACGCTAGTCGGTTCAGGATATCGCAGGGCATGATGATAAAGAGAATGAAGACGCAATGTTATGATGATCAGATGTTGTTCAGTGATACACCGCTAGTACTAGAAAGATTGCATGTGAGCGACCGACACGAACGTAGCTCCACCGTCCAACGATGTGAAGCTTGACTGGCTACACGCTGCATAGGCTGACACAGAAGTTGTTCACAACTGAACTTACATTTCCTTGTCGATTTTCCGGTGAGCTTTCTCGTTTTTATATTATTTTTTGTTTCAGAACACTATGTCATCTTACAATTTCCGTAACTTATTTTCAGCCATTCTGTATATTCCGTGCATATAAAAATTCAACACTCAAACTTCTAGAGATGAAAAAGAGAGACAAAATATATATTTAAATAAATAAGTAACCATTAGTCCGCCTCTGTGGTGTAGTTAGCGTGATTAGCTGCCAACTCCAGAGGCCATGGTTCGATTCCCGCTCTGCCACAAAATTTGAAAAGTGGTACGAGGGCTAGAACGAGCTCCCACTCAGCCTCGGGAGGTCAACTGATTAGAGGTGAGTTCGATTCCCACCTCAGCCATCCTCGGAGTGGTTTTTCGTGGTTTCCCCACTTTTCCACCAGGCAAATGCCCGGATGGTACCTAACTTACGGCCACGGCCGCTTCCTTCGGTCTTCCTTGTCTACCCCTTCCACACTTCCCATCCCATCACAAGGGCCCTGTTTAGCATAGCAGGTGAAGCCGCCTGTGTGAGGTACTGATCCTCCTTCCCAGCTGTATCCCCAGACCCAAAGTCTCACACTCCAGGACACTGATCTTGAGGCGATAGAGGTGAAATTCCTAGCCAAGTCCGAGGGAAAACCGACTTGGAGAGTAAACAGATTAAGAAAGAAAGAAAGAAAGTAACCATTATCGGAAATCAATAGTTAAGTACATTTTGAGGTGGCATTTTACAAATAAAACGTAACTTCGCACTCGCAGAAACAGAGAAAAGAAAGATTTAAAAACGAGACAACAGAAAAAAGAAAGAAAGAAAGAAAGAAAGAAAGAAAGAAAGAAAGAAAGAAAGAAAAAAAGAAAGAGAGAAAGAAAGAGGGGGAATGTTAATTTTTCGTCGTAGTTCTTAACCCTAGCATTACCAAGGTACGATTTTTTCCCGTGCTTTACAAACGTTGGGGCTAACGAGGCCACTAAGAAATGTTTGTTTACTTTATTCTCCATCACAAATGAGGTCAAGGCCGTATCCAGGTGAGGGATTAGGGGTTCAAACCCCGTACGAAATGAGAGTAAGCCTGAGAAAATTAAACAGCATATACGGATTTTGGAACAGACTGCAATAATTTAGAAATAACATAAAAACGAACATTTGCAAAATAAACAATTAATTTAACCTCTAAAATCTGTGGCATCTTTAAATGTTTCTCTTTGAATATGGTTAACAAAGTTACTGCGAACATAAATGGAAATATTAACCTTGGTCAGGTATACGGATTGCTTGTGTTTTTTATGTTCTTAATACATTTTGCAGCACAAAAATCTACAGAAATACTTTCATGTCATGGAGCCGCTAGAAGATTTTTTAAAATGAATCAAACCTCTAAATATTTTTAATACAGTGAAACATCGTCTTTGCTAGACGACGATTGTTACGCTAATAATTCCTTATGTATCATATGAAGGATAATCTGTTGGCCATTTTGTGTACTTGATAAAAACCCTGATCATTCCAATCACGTGTGCCAATAATTATTACGTCTCAACCTCCAATGTTCCATGAACTATTGCCTCGTCAAATGTGAACGGACTTTTGTCACCATGTGTATCACGAAGGCAGTGGATACACATCACACAATCAACGACATGGAAGATATAGACTGCTAAATATACTCGTTACAGCGGCCATGGTTGAAGCGCAGCGAAGTAACTTTTGCCTGTAACTGTCATGGGGGCTGCGAATTCTTCGCCTTGATAGTTAGCCCTTTTATCAGTTCAATGAGTTGATGAGATGGCGTGTTATTGCAAATTAAAATTTTATTTAAAAATAAACACGGCATTTTTAAACACTTTTAATGTTGCATTAATGTTGTAAGGAAATAAGTGCAGTGAATATGGCAGGCATTTGCTTGGTTAAAAACAGAATTACGTATGTAGAAGGTTGGATAATTCGGCATCATACACTATGACAATAAATTCATTCACTACAGAAAGACGTGTTAAACGTACAGCAGTTCATTGAAGAATTCACACGCGTAGAGAAAGATACCGCTGCCTTTTAATGACATACCTACTTTGTGTCATTCTGGTATATTTTTTGAATTTTGCTTCTTGGTCTAGTTTGTTAGGTTATATGCTTTTTGCTACTTACAGCTACCTTCTGGAAACTGCTGTGCAACAAGCAGCACATGTGTCCGTTCTTTGCGGCGTAGAATATCTCGACGGCATCCTCTATTCTGTCGTTACGGGGCCACTAAACGGGGTAACCCCAGATTCTAAATTTGAGACCACGGGACCCTTAGCTGAGAGTAGAATTCCTTCCACATATAGTACTGTACCAGCTTCCCTGCTTTATTATTTCTATCGGACCTCTCTTGGCCAACCATCGCCTGACTTCATTCTACTGAATTCATAGCATTTATTTATTTATTTATTTATTTATTTATTTATTTATTTATTTATTTATTGTTAGTTTAACCTTGGACTCCTTCTCAAAGACCGTAGTCCATCACACAACTTCCAGATCCTTTCTATGGTAGATTGGGAGGAAATAAGCATATGTTTTGCCCTCAAGTGTCATGGCTGTCAGAGGTTCAAGTACTTTCAAAGATGGCCATCAGATTACCAGTCTATATTTTTAATGTCGTTGCACACAATATATTCCAAGGGACCAAAGACACGACTATTAGGTCCTTTATTCTATGGTCAGTATACTACATTCCAGAAGACTGGCCAGTGCATTACATTTCAGAGGGCCGAGAACAGGCTGTGATATTCTCTATGTATATTTCACGAAGGCTGCGAGTACACACATACACACACTACATTTCAGCGGGCCGAGGACAGATCTCTTTCAACGGCTCCCTCACGCTTGTCACTAACAACACATCAAAGAGCCCTGTGTTTGCTGCAAGCACTATATTTAACGCCGCATGACTCAGGGAAGCTAAACTTCAGTGTCTTTGTAGATACTGTATGAAATGCACGCCAGGCACATCTGTTTGTAGGTAACAAGGGCACGCTCAACACATAGCGCAGTGAATCTTAATAACAACAGTCGCGTCATGACAAGGATACACACAAAACCTCGTTCTCAAAACACTCTTGTTCACGTTCAGTGTTTCTTTAGTGTGTCCGAGGACATGTGCAGGTCTTTCTATTTGACTCCCATGGGCAATCTGCGCCTCTGGGAATGTGATGATTATGGCCCGGATGTTTATGACATGTTATTCTTTTTCTGTATATTCTTTCCATGGAAAATGCAACTTATGCATTATTTTATCCACGCTGACACAAATTTTGCAATTTTCATGGGTAATATATACCGGTAGCCATATTTTGTCTTTTTAACGTTTTTTGTCGTTATGCGATAATTGTTCATATTATGATCATATCATCATCATCATCATCTGTTTACCCTCCAGGTTCGGCTTTTCCCTCGGACTCAGCGAGGGATCCCACCTCTACCGCCTCAAGGGCAGTGTCCTGGAGCTTCAGACTCTTGGTCGGGGATACAACTGGGGAGAATGACCAGTACCTCGCCTAGACGGCCTCACCTGCTATGCTGAACAGGGGCCTTGTGGAGGGATGGGAAGATTGGAAGGAATAGGCAAGGAAGAGGGAAGGAAGCGGCCGTGGCCTTAAGTTAGGTACCATCCCGGCATTCGCCTGGAGGAGAAGTGGGAAACCAGGGAAAACCACTTCCAGGATGGCTGAGGTGGGAATCGAACCCACCTCTACTCAGTTGACCTCCCGAGGCTGAGTGGACCCCGTTCCAGCCCTCGTACCACTTTTCAAATTTCGTGGCAGAGCCGGGAATCGAACCCGGACCTCCGGGGGTGGCAGCTAATCACGCTAACCACTACACCACAGAGGCGGACATTATGATCATATTCCGCCGTTAATTTTCGTATTTTTATTCCATTTTCGCATACCTGCTTGCAGTCGTCTCAAAGGCGGATTTTTCACATGTTCTAATTGTTGTCTGTAATTTCTTACAATTACTATATATCGACTAATTTCTAGGTAGTGAACTTCGGCACAGCTGGTATCCATTTGGGCATTACACTTGATCGCACACTATCTTACAAACAACATCTTATGAATCTGTCCAAAAGCTCAAAACACGTAATAATATCCTTCAGAAATTGTGTGGCTCAAGTTGGGATTCATCAGCAAAGACTTTAAGATCTGCTTTGGGACTGGTTTTCTCGTGTGCTGAGTACTGTGCACCAGTTTGGCTCAATAGCTGCTCATACACAACACTCATTGCTACTCAATTGAATGCTAGCATGTGGTTAATATCTGTTACTATCCAGTCCACACCCCTTTATTGGCTCCCAATTCTGTCGGGTATAATGCCGCCTGATTTAAGAAGATCAAATGCTCTCATTCGAGAGAATAAGAAGATAGAAATGAACCCTCAACTGCCTGTTGTGGATGATGTTCTCGCTCTCAAGTCACGTTATCCATCTGTGCGTGATGCTGTCACATTGGCTGATAGGAATTTTCACCCTTGAGAAGAATGGAGAAGTCGCTGGAAAGTTGCCACAGACAGTTCCTTACACAACATCTTTTCTGGTGAACATCATCTACCGCGTAAGATTTGGACCACTCTGAATCGGGTGAGAACAAATCATGGACGATGCAGGGATGCCCTATATTTCACCACCAGAGTGCGACTGTGGTGCCTCTCGGCAGACGATCCCCCATATTGTAAGTGAATGTACACGACGTTCCTACCCAGGTAGCCCGAGTGAATTTTTGGAACCAACAGAGGAAGCCATACAGTGAATCACCCAACTAGACATTCTGCTATAAAACATGTTTCTTGTCTGTGTATATTTGTAAATATTATATACTTGTGTGCTGAGTACTGTGCACCAGTATTATTATTATTATTATTATTATTATTATTATTATTATTATTATTATTATTATTATTATTATTATTATTATAGAGGAATTAGCTTGATACCAGTTGCTTACAAAATGTTTTCCAAAGCCTTGCTCACTAGACTTGAGAAACAAACAGACCATCTAATTGGTGAATACCAGGCAGGTTTCCGAAAAGGAAGATCTTGTACAGAACAAATCCTTAACCTCAAAACTATCCTCCAAATGCGCAAAACCAGACAAACAGTCATTACTTTTGTAGATTTCAGAAAAGCATATGACTCTATATAGACCGTTAAACACTTTTCAATACTCTAGAACAATTTCAAGTGGATAAACAAACAAAAGAATTAATCAAACAAACATTAACTGGCACTGCTTCAAAAGTTAAATTCCTAGACGAAATAACTGAGCCTTTTCCTGTTAACACCGGGGTCCGTCAAGGGGATGGTTTATCGCCGTTACTATTTAACTTGGTACTTGAGAAAGTAATCAGGACCTGGGAAAAGGAAACTAAAGGAATAACCCTTGTAAGACTACGTAAAGACAGAATTTACGTGCAAGGTCTGGCCTTTGCTGATGACATAGCAATCCTTTCCAATAATAGGCATGAAGCAATTCATTCAATTGAAAAACTACATGAAATTGCCATCAAAGCGGGACTTCAAATTTCGTATGAGAAAACTCAGTACATGGAAGGAGCCTCACGATACTTAAATGGACAACCTATAATAATTAAATTCGGCAAAATTATTCAAGTTAACCAATTTAAATATTTGAGAGAAATTATCCAGCCCTCTGGTTTAAACCGCGAAGCAAATAAAGAAAGAATTTCCAAATTACAGAAAGCATACAGGATCACTAGGAACAGGTATAATAAAAAAACAATATCTCGGAATGCAAAACTTAGATACTATAATACAGTGATCAAACCTGAAGCGTTATATGCCTCAGAAACCTTAATCATTGGTGGCGGATCTTTAACCAAAGACATTGAGAAACAAGAAAGGAAAATGTTACGAAAAATTTTTGGCCCAGTTTGTATAGATGGAATATGGAGAAAAAAATAATCCCAGGAGATATATTGTCGTTCTGAAAAAAATTCTCACACTTTTCGGAAAAGACGATTGAAATTTTATGGACACATTATCAGAATGAACACTAACAGGCTAACTAAAAGAATTCTCAACCTGGCCCTTTCATTAAAAACCAAGAACAGCTGGCTTCGTGAAACTGAAACAGATCTCCAGGAAATCAACATCTCAGAAGACATTGTACAGGACAGATGTAAATTCAGAACCAAAATCGACAATCACCACTTTGAAGACAAACCCAACACCAGAGCTACTATAACTTAGACAGAAGAACGAAGGAAGAAGCTCACCGGGCGAGTTGGCCGTGCGCGTAGAGGCGCGCGGCTGTGAGCGTGCATCCGGGAGATAGTAGGTTCGAATCCCACTATCGGCAGCCCTGAAAATGGTTTTCCGTGGTTTCCCATTTTCACACCAGGCAAATGCTGGGGCTGTACCTTAATTAAGGCCACGGCCGCTTCCTTCCAACTCCTAGGCCATTCCTATCCCATCTTCGCCATAAGACCTATCTGTGTCGGTGCGACGTAAAGCCCCTAAAAAAAAAAAGCTCAGCGAGAGGATGAAGAGATTTGGGGAGGAAAAGAAGGCCAACACATCAGCTAAGCAAGTTCAACCGTGCTCCTGAGTAGGGCATAATGATATATAAATAATAATAATAATAATACAATTATTATCTTTCTTAGAAATATGTAGGTATGCGAATTAGGAGGATAAGCTGTATAGAAAGAGGCAGATGCGTAGAAGGCGACAGAAAGGTCGGCCTCATTTCAACTCTAATGATTTGAGGTATTTCAAATATCGCCCAATAACATCCCTCGATGCTGAGCGGTCTTTTCCCCCTTACAAGTCAATGAAAACGTACAACCTGTGTTCCAGTCATTGACCAGGTCAGGGAATGAATGAATGAATCATATATAGGCTATTAGTACCATGAGGTCGCCACTCCCAAAGTGATTTATTAATGACTGATAAATGCTATGAAATGAGAATGGAGAGTATTGCTGGAATGAAAGATGACAGGGAAAACCGGAGTACCCGGAGAAAAATCTGTCCCGCCTCCGCTTTGTCCAGCACAAATCTCACATGGAGTGACCGGGATTTGAAGCACGGTTCCCAGCGGTGAGAGGCCGACGCGCTGCCGTCTGAGCCACGGAGGCTCCTTACAAGTCAGTGTTGCGTGAAAATAGAAGATCGTTCCTATTTGAAAACTTTGAAATGTATTTAATTTGATATTGTAATTATTTCTGATCTCCCATCAAAATATTACATTTATTTCATTCTGTGCAGGGTCAAGAGCTACGTCTTGATTGAGAGTAATTAAATAAATTCAGAATACCGTATAATAATAAAAATTAATATGCTTACTTTATTATTATTATTATTATTATTATTATTATTATTATTATTATTATTATTATTATTATTGAATGTGCTATATTTTAAAAACATGTTTTCAATATAATGTTAATTTAAAGAGCGTCAATATTTTGGTCCAAAATGTGCTCTTCGATTTGAACACGTTCTACTTCTTCACTACCTCTATCCTCGTCCTGCTCCATTAATTGCATCTTTGTTTATGTTTATTCGTTCATGACATTACCGACGAGATCTACGACAGCATTAGTTTCTCGCAGAAAACCGGCACACAAAATTATGTTAAAATTTATTCGAGGTACTGTATGATCACAAAGGGATGAGTGAAAGTTGAATTTCCAAAATAGGCGCCCAGCAGAGTTTGTGATTTCTCTTATTTTCACAGATGAAACAGGAATTTCTGGCAGGTTATGACTTTCCTTCAAGTCATTATAATATAACGTCCTAGAGTAATACTTATGGTCGCTCCGGTATCCGCAAGAGCCCTCGCGTGTTTTGATTGTCCATCGCCGAACTTGGACTGAAATTCGCTATGTTAGCCGTGTTTCAATTAAATATTTTAACCAATCAGACTTGGTCAGATGGGTGTAATGGATTGAAAGAAAAACTACAGACTTATACACAACAATAAATAAGTTTACTGATGTCGTACGTAGGAGAGCTTTGAAATTCTATGGTCACATCTGTAGAACGGACAATAATAGATTGACTAAAGAACTATTACCAATTCAAAGAAGGTCAAGATCAACTGGTTGGAAGAAATTAAGCAGAATTTACAAGAAATTAATGCTACAGACGATACGACAAAAAAAAAAAAAAATCGTAAAATCTTCGGAATTCTGGTTGCAAATCACAAATTCGTCGAAAAAGCCAAGAAGACCACTGCAAAACAGTGGACAGAAAACGAAAAAAAACAACAACACAACAGCGAATTCATGAAGAGATTGTGGGAGAATTAGAAGAAGCCGTTAGACCAAGCTAACAAGTTAAAACGTGCTGCTCATTAATTGAGCATGACGAACTTTCCCACCCTTCAGTCCCCGAAAACCCTCACTCTGTTACTGCGACGTTAAACAAATTTAATAATAATAATAATAATAATAATAATAATAATAATAATAATAATAATGAAATGAAATGAAATGGCGTATGGCTTTTAGTGCCGGGATATCCCAGGACGGGTTCGGCTCGCCAGATGCAGGTCTTTCTATTTGACACCCGTAGGTGACCTGCGCGTCGTGATGAGGATGAAATGATGATGAAGACAACACATACACCCAGCCCCCGTGCCATTGGAATTAACCAATTAAGGTTAAAATCCCCGACCCGGCGGGGAATCGAACCCGGGACCCTCTGAACCGAAGGCCAGTACGCTGACCGTTCAGCCAACGAGTCGGACATAATAATAATAATAATAATAATAATAATAATAATAATAATAATAATAATAATAATAATAATGCAATTTCACAGGTATATTTTAAAATACCATTGATAAATAATTCTTACTTGGGGTTTAGACAGTTTGGCCAATAAAAAAGAGCTTCAAAACTTTAGAGCGCATTTAGACTAACGTGGGATCACTACAATAAAAGAGTAATGTCACGTTATGCTGAATTAAAACATTACGAAACAGTTGCCCTGTCGGAAGCTCTATATGTAGAGATCCTAACTTTAGGAGGTCATTCTAAAATTGCAGATATTGAAAAACAAGAACGTAGAATTCTTAGGAAAATTTTCGGCTCCATACAAGAAAATGGAATTTGGATCAAAAGGCGAGCTACAGACTTCAATAGTCACACAGATAGTTCCATCAATACTGTGTTGATGGTACTCTAGAAATATTTTGGACACATTCTTAGGATGGATGATAACAGGCTCACAAGAAGATATTTAATGTATAAAAGAAAATAATACATTGGCTGGGGGAAACAAGAGGGGACCTGAATCAACTGAACATCAGAGAAGACGACGTAAAAAATAGCGGTCTTCAGGGCCTCAGTAAATAAACACACAGCAGGATTGGTACGAAGTGGCCAGAAGAACGAAAGGGATAAGACAGTGAGTTCATGAAGAGATTTTGGAAGAATAAAAAGAATAAGAATAAGAATGCATATTAAAACCGAACATTTCTATAATATCAAACATCGGAAATATTTGGTGTAGAAGTATTGTATCCTTTTAATCCGGGAGTTACGTAAGTGGAACTTCTTGAAGACAAGATTACGGATTCTAGAGCAATTTTTGCCGTGCCTTGATTTTCATATCAGGATTCGGCCTGAGACCATTAAGTGGTATTTCTGGGAAGCAATAATGATTTGATTGCTCATGTTTGAGCCACGCCCGCTGTTAAACTGACTGACACATGCCGGCATTCAGCGATGAAGCAGGCGAATGTCCACATGAATAACAACAGGGTGTGCCTATAGAGCTACCTTGGCCACATTATAATTATTAAATGGGCGTGTCTCTCGTCAATAGGGATGGTCTAGTAGGTCATGTCTTTCCGCGAACTTCATTCATACATACAAGAACAGCTAATGCTTGCGCATAGTCTCAATTAGATTGTGTGGGAAGAGTACTGCACCATTCACAGCGGATGACCCAGACAAATAATACGTACATAGTGCACGGTGCGTGAATTACACATACATTCTGCAGTAGAGTGTCGATCTCAAGATCACGGGTTTAAACCTGGCAGGGATTTCTGAATGGCAGGAACGCGGTGAATATACAATATGCTTTACGTTGCACCGTCACAGACAGGTCTTATGGCGACGATGGGACAGGAAAGCTCTAGGGGTAGGAAGAAACTGACCGTGGCTTTAAGGTACAGCCCCAGCACTTTCCTGTTGTGAAAATGGGAAACCACGGAAAACCATCTTCAGGGCTGCCGACAGTCGGATTCGAACGCACTATCTACCAAAAGCAAGCTCGTAGTTGCGCGACCCTAACCGCACCTTAATTTCTCCCTGTATCATTAATTAATTAATTAATTTATTTATTTATTTATTTATTTATTTATTTATACAGCGTTATGCCAAACTGTGGAGTGCAATAGCACTTATTTAGTTGATGATGATTTTTTCTTCTCCCAAAATCTCTTCATCTAGGCAATGAACATTTTCCTCCCTTCTTCAGTCCATGATTTATTAGTCCTGGTATCCATTTCCTCAACAAAATTATAGTTGTTGACTGCTTTTTCGCACCGGAGTCTCTTGAACAATTTCCTGTGCGATACCAATTTCCTGAAGGTCTTTTTCTATTTCACTAAACCACTTGTTCTTGACTTTCATTGACAGAGCAAGGTTAAGAATCCTTTTGATGAGCCTAACATTGTTCATTCTGAGAATGTGGCCTTCAGAGTCCTGATAAAGCTCCCGGAACTTCCCTTTTCATCCAGATTCCCTCTGAATAGACTGGACCAAAGACTTTCCTCAGTATTTTCCTCTCCTGTTTCTCTGTGTCTTTAATAAATGATCTGCCTGCATTGATTAAGTTTTCCGAGGCGTATAGGGCTTCAGGTTTGATAACTGAGTTGTCATATCTTAATTTTGAGATCCTGGATATCGATTTTTTGTTATATCTGTTCCAGTTGAGTATATAGTTCTTCTGTAATTTCGAGATCCTCTTGTTATTTGCTTCACGATTCAAGCGTGATGGCTGAATCACTTCTAAAGCCAAATTTAGTCTTTACAGGTTTCCCATCTAGATAACAAGCGGATCTTTCCATGTACTGATAATTTTCATACGATATTTGGAAGACCAGTCTTAGCTGCAATTTTATAAAGTTTTTCAAGGGCCTGAACTGCTTCTCATCTGTTGTTACAAAGAAGAGCTAGATCATCTGCGAAGGCTAAACACTGCAAACGAATAGTTATTCCCTTTGTGTCATTTTCCTGTATCCTGATTACTCTTTCAAGAATAAGATTGAACAATAACGGGAATAAGCTATCTCCTTGTAGTATTATTATTATTATTATTATTATTATTATTATTATTATTATTATTATTATTATTATTATTATTAACAATCTGTAATTTTGCGGCTCCATGGATAAATGGTGCTGGCCTCTGGTCATTGGTTAATTTCGCTGGCACGGGATCTACGTATATGTGTGTCGTCTTCATCATCACGACGCTCAGGTCGTCTGCAGGCGTCAGATCATAAGACCTGCACCTGGTGAGCCGAACATGTCCTCGGACAATACCGGCACTAAAAGCCATACGCCATTTCATTTCAATGTGCGGTGCAATGCGTGCTTTAACATGAGGATACTTTTATTTTTGGAGAATATTATGTATACGTACTTTACCACTTTACAAGTACATTTGGTGTTGCGCTCACAGTGACACACGTATGTCTTTTGTCTTACACTTTCAACAATTTCGTGTGTGATATCTGTGTTCACTGATGTTCTTTGCTTTCGTTTCATTGCTTCAGTTGTCAGTGACATCATTTCATGAATTGTATCGCGATATGCAATATTTAATAGGCGACAAAATTGTATGGCCAATGTACATAAGAAAAATTCTATGGACTAGTGATTTATTGGTCCAGGGATCATGCTATTTTTCTGTTGACCTCCATTTTGCTGTTTGAACTGGCCGCTCTAGTCATATGGACAAAGATAATGAGAATCTACAGACACAGCACTCCCATTCCACGGTGCTAGCCCTGGACCTGAAGAAAGTAACAAAAGACGGCACCAGCAGCGGAGTACGACATAAACCAGTCCTGTCTACAAGCCTTAAGTATGTTTTCATATTTCTCAAATAACGACGGTATTTCCTAATTTGCCGCAGATTTTTTCACTTGATATGTGTAAAAGCAATTATTATGTTCCATTTGTGACAAATTTTATAGTGATATTTGGGTGATACCAATGCGCATCGTACCCTCGACGTGTACTGACTGCGTCGCATCTGTGTAAAATGTGACGGTAGGATGTCTACTGAACGAATTCTTCTAGTAGTGGTGATAGAATAGGGTTACCAAATTTGAAAATAAAAAAACCGGGGGATTACATTACTGCAAAGTTTAAAAGTCGAGGGAAATCGCATCTAGTCGTTTATTTCACACATTTTGCAGTAGATTGGGCTTTCTTTAAAAAAATCTGTTTCAGAGACAATACTGTCATAGCTTGTTTCATCTTCAACTGTGAGTTCATTTCGCTCGTCCGTCCAATGAAATGAAATGGCGTATGGCTTTTAGTGCCGGGAGTGTCCGAGGACATGTTCGGCTCACCAGGTGCACATCTTTTGATTTGACTCCCGCAGGCGACCTGCGCGTCGTGATGAAGAAGACGACACACATACACGCAGACCCCGTGCCAGCGAAATTAACCAATGATGGTTAAAATTCCCGACCCTGCCTGGAATCGAACCCGGGACCCCTGTGACCCTGGAGCCGGACAGTATTTCTTGTGATAGGCACTTCTCCTGTTCATTAACAAGTGTCAATTCCGCGTCAGTCTTATAAATATTTTTCGGGCCACTTTTACTTCGCCCAGCCTGTACAAGCATGTGCCCGCGTTCATTAATTCAACCGTTCGACGTTCAGAAACCATTTATTTAAAACAAAATAACAAATATTATATTGATTAAAACACATAGTTTATACCTACATTGCTTGAATTCCACTATTTGACTTCATATTGTTACTTTAAATGCTTAAGATACCGGGCTGGTGCACGATACGAATAACATTAAAACAATATAAAATTATAATTTATATAAAAACAAACTATCTTATAGAGCCTCCGAATAAACTATATTAATTGGCCTTCCATTTCGTGCTTTCCAAATCATGAACAACCCACGTACAGTTGACAGCTTCATTTCCTGCAGCAAGAATTGTTCTTTGATGCAAACAAGCATGATCGCTGAAATGGTGTGCCAATGTACAGTATGTTAACAATTTCAGATTTATGGGTGCCGTAAGTTTGGCTGAGCATCGCACAGACAAGCACTTCCGGATATCATGAACTAAATATGGCTCCTCATGTTAGGGACAGAAAATAATGGTTTCGTATGCCATGGACTTAAACTGGGGGCTTGACTGATTTACGTATTAGTATTCTTTGTTTATTATCATCTTATATGTGAGGGTGTGGTGTTGACTGGGTTATGCCGGCGGTAGAAAACCACTGGTTCGATCCTCTAGGTGCACCAGTGCTGGTTATCTGGATAGCTGTTCAGTATCTAAAACAAAGCCGATGCGATAAGTTCTCATCGGGCTAGGAAGGGAGACGATAATGATTATTTTAAATTACGAGCTAAAATCAAACACTGAGGGTTGTGTATGGAAGTTAGTCACGACAAGAAGGGGCGGCCTCATCACGCGACACAAGTTTCGCCCATATCGACTAGTTCCAAGTGGGCCACACAGGCAACACTCTACATGGAAACTGCACAGTTGCAATTGAGCATTTTGCACTGGGTTTGGGCAGGACTTAGCTGGACCACAATGGACATACAGTGCATATTTGGAAGGGCATTTTTCGCATCCTAAATTATTCCAAAAAAAATGTACGTTAGAAACCAAGTTCACTACTGAAATGACCTAATCTAACATCGCCGTGCTAGGGGAAAAAAGGCAGTCTTCTTGCATTACAAAAATGTTCGTACAGATTTCTTTGTTTTCAATGAACCTATGCAAAACATAAATCTCTCTTCCCTTTGCGAAAACTAAATGATCATAAATATGTCTCCCGGTCATGACCATCCATCAACCGCTGCTAATTTCAGATGGCAACTAGCCGCAAGAGGTCACCCGCACGGTTGCTAGGTAACATTGTCTAACCACCCATATCCACCTTACATCACAGCGTGCACGGTTGCTAGGTAACATTGTCTAACCACCCATATCCACCTTACATCACAGCCCGCACGGTTGCTAGGTAACATTGTCGAACCACCCATACCCACCTTACATCACTGCCTGCACGGTTACTAGGTAACATTGTCTGGCCACCCATACCTACCTTACATCACTGCCTGCACGGTTGCTAGGTAACATTGTCTAACCACCCATATCCACCTTACATCACAGCCCGCACGGTTGCTAGGTAACATTGTCTAACCACCCATATCCACCTTACATCACTGCCTGCAAGGTTGCTAGATAACATTGTCCAATCACCCATACCCACCTTACATCACAGCCTGCAAGGTTGCCAGGTAACATAGTCTAACCACCCATATCTACCTTACATCACAGCCTGCAAGGTTGCCAGGTAACATAGTCTAACCACCCATATCTACCTTACATCACAGCCTGCAAGGTTGCCAGGTAACATAGTCTAACCACCCATACCCACCTTACATCACAGCCTGCAAGGTTGCTAGGTAACATTGTCCAACCACCCATACCCACCTTACATCACTGCCTGCACGGTTACTAGGTAACATTGTCTGGCCACCCATACCTACCTTACATCACTGCCTGCACGGTTACTAGGTAACATTGTCTGGCCACCCATACCTACCTTACATCACTGCCTGCACGGTTGCTAGGTAACATTGTCCAACCACCCACACCCACCTTACATCACTGCCTGCACGGTTACTAGGTAACATTGTCTGGCCACCCATATCTACCTTACATCACTGCCTGCACGGTTGTTAGGTAACATTGTCCAACCGCCCATACCCACCTTACATCACTGCCTGCACGGTTGCTAGGTAACATTGTCCAACCACCCATACCCACCTTACATCACTGCCTGCACGGTTACTAGGTAACATTGTCTGGCCACCCATATCTACCTTACATCACAGCCTGCACGGTTGCTAGGTAACATTGTCTAACCACCCATACCCACCTTACATCACTGCCTGCACGGTTACTAGGTAACATTGTCCAACCACCCACACCCACCTTACATCACAGCCTGCACGGTTGTTAGGTAACATTGTCCAACCACCCACACCCACCTTATATCACAGCCTGCACGGTTGTTAGGTAACATTGTCTGGCCATCCATCCATACCTTACATCACTGCCTGCACAGTTACTATGGTTACATTTCCGTCACATATTTTGTCAATTTACGTTACACATTTTTTCGGATCACTCCAGACATAAAACATATTTATATCAAGAGGCAACACGTTTTCAGAACTGGTTCTTACTTTTTTTTAATGTGAATACGAACAGGGTTTCCCTCTACTTCTCTTACCCTCCATGATGGAATCCTACTATTATCGTAGGTAACCTTTCCTCCTGCATTTGCCTACACAATCCCGACCATAGAAGGCGGTTTGTGAGTACAGATTCATGTACGAAGTTCATTCCTGTCAAGCCATCCTCCAGCGATTGCTATCATCCCTTTGTACCAGAGATCATTCTCGCAACCTTTATATCTTATTTTCCAACTTACAAGATATCGCGTGTCCATACAGCTTTCATAATATTTCTTTCTTAATCCGTTTATCCTCCAGGGTTGGTTTTTCCCTCGGACTCAGCGATGGATTCCACCTCTACCGCCTCAAGAGCAGTGTCCTGGAAAGGAGGACCAGTACCTCGCCCAGGCGGCCTCACCTGCTGTGCTAAACAGGGGCCTTAAGTTTGGTACCATCCCCGCATTTGCCTGGAGGAGAAGTGGGAAACCACGGAAAACCACTTCGAGGATTGCTGAGGGGGGAATCGACCCCCGCCCCCCCCCCCCTACTCAGTTGACTTCCGGAGGCTGAGTGGACCCCGTTCCAGCCACTACACCACTACACCACAGAGGCGGATATTATTATTATTATTATTATTATTATTATTATTATTATTATTATTATTATTATTATTATTATTATCAAACAGCAATTGGTTAAGACAGAATAAAAAAAATTAATCGCCCATCTCTGTTAAATCTAACCTCCTCCTAACGTAATGAACACGCAATAACATGACATTTCGATTTCATTACGAGTTATAAGTACGTACACTCGCTGACAAAAAGGAATGAACACATGGTATTGAATTAGTTACTCACAAGTTCGATTTTCTCAGAAACAGGAGAACCTATTGATATAATATTTATTGTTCGAAACCCCAGGGTTTGTGTAGCAACAAGAAGGTGAATTATGTGTTGATATTAATTAAAAGTAAGTCTGATAAACAGTTCCATGCGAGGAACATCTTGTTTTCGGTGACTGTACATCCCAACACGTTACTCGGCTATGAAGTCCATTATTGCACGCTATTTGGTTAACTGTAGATAATATCGCTAATTCAGGTTCGTCTCTCCCAAAAGCACAACAACCACTCACGCTATGTCCCTAGCTACCATATGAAGGGAACGCCAGACCTGTTTTTCTTTTCTTTTTCGAGTCGATAATTTCCCCAACGAAAAGTCATGGTCTACTATAAGTTTGTCGAACTATTACAGCCGAAGTATTTAGTCAAGACCGACTCCAATCCTCAGACCTTAATGCTACTCTCGATCGTTCAAAGATGGCGAATCGAGTAGCCGGAATTGTTGGAAAACTGGGTTTGTTTTGGTTTGTTGTTATCGTACGTAGTCTGTGTAATTTTATGAAAGTTGACGATAAATGTTAGTTTCTTTGTAGTATATAAGTATGCGAATGTATTTATATGAGTCAGTGGACACATGCGATCTGTAATTATAAGCAGTAATGTGAGAATGTGCTTGTTTTGATCGTGTTTTTACCCATTAAAGAACATGAGTGCACTAGGTGGACCAGGTTGTAATCTAACTATGGCAATGCCTCTCATACAACTATTCTTAAGTTTCCTACGGAATAGAATATTACGATAGAAATGGATTAGGAATATACATCGTGATTATTTTGAAGTCCATGACAAAACTGTAGTGTGCATACATCATTTTGAGAATAAGTCTGAGGTTAGGGAAGCAATTTCTCTACTTCCAAGTTATTCGTGTTCCTCGAAAAATATTAATTTAGATAGAATATAATTGATAGTGTGTTATTCCGTCAGTGTCTATGTGCTTCAAAGTGTCGAGTGATTTAGATGCAAGTTTAGTTTACAATAATCTGTGCTTTGTCTGCAGAAATGTTTGGTTGGATATTGGAGTATAACAAAACTTATAAGTGTGAGAGTTAGAGCAATCTGTATACTGTTACACAGAAGAAACAGTGACTTAGAGGAATTAGCTGGGTTTGTAACGTAGGGTTTTACACTACCAACACCTTCCGAAACATGCTGTGATTATCTGTTATCAAGCAGAATGCGCCGAACTGAAGCTCGTGCATGTGGTTAAATATCAATGTTTAGTCAATAGAGTTTTTGCACTCATATTCTTTAATGGGTAAAAACTTATTATATCTTTAGTGTCTAAACGTTTCATTACTAAGGTTACTAACATTGTGTGAAGTGCTGTTATGCCATATGTCAACGTTATGTTAACATTACCAGGGCCGTTCATTAGGTTAACAATCATTTCGGGTGAACTTCGGCTGAGTGACTCAGACAGTTAAGGCGCTGGCCCTCTGCCCCCAAGTTTTTTTTTTTTTTTGCTACTTGCTTTACGTCGCACCGACAAAGATAGGTCTTATGGCGACGATGGGACAGGGAAGGGCTAGGAGTGGGAAGGAAGCGGCCGTGGCCTTAATTAAGGTACAGCCCCAGCATTTGCCTGGTGTGAAAATGGGAAACCACGGACAACCATCTTCAGGGCTGCCGACAGTGGGGTTCGACCCCACTATCTCCCGAATACTGGATACTGGCCGCACTTAAGCGACTGCAGCTATCGAGCTCGGTAACCCCCAGTTGGCAGATTCGATCCTGGCTCAGTCCGGTAGTATTTGAAGGTGTTCAAATAAGTCAGCCTCGTGTCGGTAGATTTACTGGCATGTAAAAGAACTACTGCAGGACTAAGTTTCGGCACTTCAACGTCTCCGAAAACCGTAACAAATGTAGTTAGTGGGACGTAAAGCCAATAACATTATTTTTTCGGGTGTACTTCCTATTCGCTGGGTGCTGAATTTAAGAAACTGTCC
Source organism: Anabrus simplex (assembly GCF_040414725.1). Lineage (NCBI taxonomy): Eukaryota > Metazoa > Arthropoda > Insecta > Orthoptera > Tettigoniidae > Anabrus > Anabrus simplex. The sequence continues at coordinate 8,117,480 of NC_090274.1, forward strand.
ACCACTTCTAAACTGAGGCAACAAATTGTGTTTCACAGTTCTCGTGAGAGCGAATAAATCGAGGAATTTCGTACCTTAATTTATTTAGAAACATTCCAAATGATGTTAGAAGTGTCATTTTAACAGCTTTATCATGTAATTTCATCTATCCAGCGAAGTGAAGTCTAAGAAAATGCGCTATTGGACGAATTGAAATTTCAAAATAATCAGCTTGTTGGTCTCTTTTCTAGTGGAATATATATGATTCTTGTTGGCGAAACGTGTTCATACGTGTAAAAGTGATTTTTCCTATGATGTTACGTTTATCATGTTAATTTACCGCCGTTTATATAATATGTACGTGAAATTTTCGTGTTAGCCAATACCAGCAATCCGGCTACTTCGGCCGCCATGATTTTTTAATATTACGGTCTGAGGATTGAAGTCGGTCTTGATGTAGTCAAGAGGATTGGAGTCGGTCTTGATTTAGTCAAGACCAACTACAATACCTCCTCAGACCTTAACCGACCTATCGAAACTCTCCATAATGGCGGCAGCTGGAATGCTAGCATGCGTTTGTTTTGATTTGTGTAAGTCATGTTGTTACCAAATATTTACGGAAATTGGAATATTATTAATGTATGTAATATGTTTATAATTCAATGTGCTGTGTGCCTGGATGTAGGGCACAAGCTTCAGTGTTCCCGTTTCCAATCGACCTAGTATTAAGGCAAAATTAGGTTAAGAGCATTCGTAAGGATAACTTCGAACCGAATGATAGGCTAATAATGTTGTGTATATAAATCATTTTATCATTTTTGAAATCAAATTCATTGTTAGGGAAGATATTGTATACACATTGTACACCTATGTATAGTGACTGTGAAAATGGAGGAGAACTCTGTACAGACTTATGATAAATAAATAAATATTATATACACATAGAAGGTGGTGATCTAATTCGAGTGCCGCGCAAACTTCCGAAATTAAAACTAATGATGCCTATCTTAGCATTTGCCCTATCAGCTAACGTACCTTACTACAAAGAAAATGAAATCACTCCAGGAAAGATCCGGAAAATCATGACCAAGATTTATGATTTAGAGACTAAATTAATCTTAAACGGTGGTGCAAGAATAATGTAATTGATTTTCAACGTTTTACAATGAACGTGCGTAAACTAAACCTAACCCCAATTCCCGTGAGTGAACATGTGGATTATGTTCTTTTTTTAAATATAAAATACAATTGTGCCATCAATTCTGGTGAGTTTTAAGGTGACGAGTGCTTTAGATGGTCAAGTGTATCAGCTACTCAACAATACAGGTGGATTTTGGGGGGTTCAAATTTTGTTGGAGAAATTTGTTTGCGTGTTTTACATAACGGGCTGTGGTTAATGGTGGTGTTGCATGGCATTTCCTGTAAGGTTAATAATGTTCTTTGTTGACACCTATATGTCTTATTTTCTGACTGGAGTTATATATGTGAAATATTTTTATTGTCTGTTTCAACCTGACGTTGATACAGTATCTAATTCTCTCTTCATTATTTTCCCCTCTGAAATTACATTTAGACTTATAATACGCGATAACGCTACTTTTGGTGTTTAATTATTCATATTTTGAGTTAGTGAGTTGCATTTCATGACGTTCGACTTCTGATCTTTTCTTTAGGTGACTTGGAATAAACATGCATAATCTTCCCTCAACCTCTCATTTTGCGCACCGATATCCGCCATGTTTTTTTTCTGGATTACGGTCTGATGTAATTGTAGTTGGTCTTGATTTAGTCACATGCGAGAGAATACGGCGGGCACAGTCTTCCAATCGTTGCCTACGCTATAATTCAAGGCCTGGAAATAGAGCCCGTAAAACGCTATAGAAGTGGTCACACTGCAGTTCATTGGCCGGCCGCTAGGATCGCTACCTTGCACCCTGTTTACCAGGTTCGCGCCTTTAAACGTGTGTATTGAGTTGGTTATGAATGTGTGTATTCTTGTGATAATAAGCACTCGCAGTTTCAATCATGGTTTATTGCTGTGTTCCTTATTGTCATTCACGACAAGTTAAAGGTAGTGGAATTTCATTTCACGAGTTTCCAGTGAATAGTGCTTTAAAAGAACGGTGGCTTGTTGCTATATCTCGCAAAGGAGACAAACCGGGATCTCTCTGGGTTCTTACAGAAAAATCGAGGGTGTGCAGTAAACACTTCAGAGAAGAAGACTTTAGTATAAGTACATCTAAAAAGACCTCCTGCTTAATAAAGTCCCTTCAGTTTTAACAGAGTTCCTCAAACACAAACAAGTCACTTTAAAATGTAGGAAAGCTCCTAAGAAAAGACAGCTTGAAAAAACGGACAGTGAAAATGAGTATATAAGAAATAAGAGAAAATGTGTGGTGGAACAATCGGATTCTCCTGTGCCTGATAATTCTGGAGAATCTGACCTGATAAATGTAGGCACCACAACAGTAGGTACGCAGCTTTCTCCCGTCCTAAAATCAACAGTACCAAAATACATTACCAGGAAATTAAGGAAGGAGATCAGAAGAAATAGAAAGCACGTGACAATTATTAAGAAGTTGCGCGTAAAAATTCGTGACTTGGAAGCAGAACTTAGTAAGGTAAAGAAGAATCCCGGAAATCTTGCAAGTCGAGTTTCTAAAATTCAGAAGGAAGCCGAGGGAGGTAATATGAAAGCAAACTTTTTGTTAGAACAACTTCAGAGCTTTGGAGAAAAGAAATGTAAATACCAGGAGACTACAGTTAAAATTTGTGTACTATTATCTTCAAGGTCGCCAACTGGTTATCGGCTTCTCAGAACACTCGATATTTTGCATCTTCCTCATCCAAGAACGTTGAAATCGTATGATGGATACTCAAAAGGGGAAACGGGCATAACTTCGCTTACTAAAGCCCGATTACTGGCAGAAAAACTGTCGTTAGTGAACGATAACGAAAAGGTTGGTTCCCTTATAATAGATGAAATGTCCATAAAGCCGAAACTTATGTGTGACCGGAAATTAGATATGTTTATTGGACTGAATGACATTGACATTGACGCTCTTGGAATCGAAGATAGGTTGGCCAATAAACTACTCTGCATTTTGTTCAAGGGACTCTCTATATATTACAGAATACCGGTTTCTTTCTATTTCACTTCATCCGTTACGGGCTCACAACTTGCAAAATTAACCTTGGATGCGTTAAATGCTGTTGAAGAGTGTGGTTTCAGAGTGATCAGAATTGTGACCGACAATTCTCAGGTGGAGAAAGCATTACGCATGAGATACGACATCCAGCTGATAAAACTAGGCCTCTGTTCCTAAGTTTCGATCGCAGTCACGTCATAAAAAACGTGCGATCCCAACATTTGTCACGAGACTTTTTTGTAAACAATGCTATCGTGACCGGCGATCATTTGAGAGGTCTTTTCAAACTCCAGAAATCTTCAATTATGAAGCCGGTGAGGAAACTAACCAGAAAAGTAGTTTACCCTACAAATTTGGAGAAAATGAATGTAGCAAGAGCCAAAATTGTATTTTCCCCTGAAACAATCGCTGGTTTGAAGAGTATGGAGCTGGTTTTTCCCGAGAGCATTAAAGACAGGGACAGTTTAAAAGAAACAATTTCTTTCATGGAGCATTTTATGAAGTGGTTTGATGCCCATGATGTCTGCAACACCTCGTATGGGACATATTCCAGGAATGAGAACAAACTGGCATTTTTCAGCATTGAAGATGAACGCCTCAGTTGGTTAATAAATGATTTCCTGTCATATATCAAGAACATTCAAATGCATCCAGAGAAAGAGAAAAGATTCACGAGGGAAACGTATCAGGCGTTGGTCTTGACTACCCAATCCACTGTGGCCTGCGTAAAATACCTCATAAGTATAAATTTTCATTATGTCTTGACGAGGAATCTAACAAACGATGATATCGAGCTTTTCTTTAGCCACCTACGACGCAAAGCGGGATACAATGACACAATTGACGCAAGGTCATGCCTTAAGGCTTGGTTTCTCAGAACCGACGCATGCGAGGTGCGAGGTGCGAGGCCCGCCTCGCACAAATCCAGACTACACGAGCTTATGCAAGTGGTTTCTCAAGCTGCGCGGTGCGCAGTGTGCGCAACCTCGCAGTGAGACCTCGCAGCGTCACCGCGCACTGATTCGTCCGGCCAGATTTGTGCGAGGCGACAGCAGTGCGAGGCGACATTGTTTCTGTTCTTGTTTTAAGCAACACGATGAGCTTTACGGACGAAGTGGACGAGGAACTGATTAAAGAAGTTCGAATACACCCAGTGTTGTATAACTTACAACACAAGAGCTACAAAAACAACGTTGTGAAAGACAACTTATGGAAAATGATATCACTGAAGTTGGGTAGAACAGCTAATAAATGTTGCTAGTTTTATGTATTATACGATGGTCTTGAGAAGGAAAGAGTTCGTAAAAATAGAAACTCCAAAAACGGAGGTACCAGACGATTAATGTTAATTTACTGTCATTTGGAACCCCGTTCTTGGGATTCATTTTTTTTTCATTGATGTGGTAGCTGCCTCTGTGGATCGGTGGTAGAGTGTCTATTATTATTATTATTATTATTATTATTATTATTATTATTATTGATGTTACTTATAACAAATATGAGTTCAGTTTCAAAGGATTAAGTAATTAGCAGATTTAGAAATATATCAACCAATAAATCCATTACTTTAATATCAAATATGTCAATATATATAATTTTACAAAATTTGAGTTCAGTATTATTCAATTAATAAAATCACGTGTTTTATTTTAAAAACGACGTTCATTCCGTTATTATGCTAATTGGGTCACAGAAAAAAAGTAAACTATAGGTAAACAAATACATGTTTGTCCGTTAGAAAAAAAACTTTCACTCCACCCTGTTAGCATATTCTCTTTGTCATACCGATTCTCTCTCCCTGCTACAAAAATATTTCTTGAAGCTGTTTCTTATCACGAAAGCATCATGTATAGAATTACCTCCGTTGTCAGCTGCCAGAGGAATCATGTTTTCTTCTGTTTATTCCAAATAGCCAATAAAGTGTTAATTTGGGCAAGGAATTCGCTCATTCCGGAGAAGGTTGTGCACGATACAGGCTGACATCACAAGATCATCAACAGTTTCCATTGATACTGCTATAGGGGTGAAGAAAACCCTCCAGTACTGACACATAATCCGCTTCCTCTTCCAACAGCAGCGCACAGGCTGCGAGACATGTGCTCGGCAACTGATCCGCTTCGCAGCCTGGGAAACCACGAGCCTCGCAGCGTCATTGGGATGAAAGTACGCAACGTCGGCCTCGCACCTCGCACCTCGCATGCGTCAGTTCTGAGAAACCAAGCCTTTAACGCAATCGAAACAACGCTCCATACAGGAATTATTGCGGCATCAAAACATGGCAATGTTGAGCTGAGGGATGAAAATAAGATCCGCAATGTACGAACCAGTTTACTACAACCAAGAATGTGCCAGATGGATGAAAGATATAGAAGGAATGAAAGTCGCGATGATGTGCAAATTCCGCAGCTTCTTGAACACGTAATGTCTATCATTACAAAACCCTTTCAAATTACATCAGATCTGCGTGAACAATACGTCTTTATTTAAGTGTTCGCTAGTACATAAATATGTTTAATTTGTTTCAGATTCAACAGCTACAATACTTGGTATTTCTCTAGCTATGGTAGCAGGATACTTAGTGCGTGTGGCAGAAGAACAAACAGACAGTGAAGGCTGTTTAGAACATATCATTTCTCCAGCTCGTGAAAGTCCAACATTGTGCCTTATTCGCTTTCAAGATCGAGGAGCCCTCAGATACCCGAAATCATCGTTTGTGGCTCTTCTGTAGCGCATGACGGAATTTGTTACCTCTGCTGTGCAGTATTTACCCCGACGACACTTACTAAAAATGTGTACGTTTTTTCTGAAAGCCAGGTTCATCAGTGAAATTAAGTGTAGAGAGTGTAAAGACGACAAACTACCTCTTCTTCTACTCCAACAATTTCTGAGACCTCTATTAGACAACATTGCTTCGAGCCACTCAAGTAGAAGTGAGAAAGTTTTGAAACGCGATAAGAAGCCCCTGAGTAGGAAAGTTTTAAAACTGTAGACACCTACAACATTCAGCTCTCTTTATTTAGGATATAATTTACTTACAGACATACACGGCCATGCGAACACAAGGGGGCAACAGCGCGATCCTAGTGGCTGAATGGTGAACTAAGATGGCACCCGTTTTCATTAGTGCATTTCAAGGCCTTGTATTATAGCGTAGGCAACGCTTCCAATTGACCGGGTGATTCAGGTGGCAGTGCACCAGATTTTTGGCCAGAAGCAGATGGTCTCTGGACTCCATTCTCGCCACCAGCACCTTTATTTCAATGACCTTTACTTTGAATTTTTAATTGAAATGTTTTGTATTCAATTTCCTTGCAGTATGTTTCAAAATAATACAAATATGAACTTTTGTGTGTATTGTGTTGTATACGAGTCCATTGGTCGTGATGATGGCCGGTTTGCGATCTTCATTTTTATCTGTGGACACCATCTTAGGCCAAGAAGTAGTTACTCCTAGCATCGGAAGCGAAAACAATGGTGTTGCTGCTTATTATTGTTTTTAGAGGAAGTACAGCTATTAACATTAATCAGAGGGAAAACATGGATGGGGTCCGCAATTTCGAAAAATGAAGCTATTGGCCAAAGGAAGGCGAGGGCTACGAAGGGCGTGAAAATTAAAGACTCCTAGGCCTCGATACCTAACACCGTCGAGGTCAGAAAAAGACAAGAGTTGACCAAGAGAGATGAGATAGGATAGATGAAAGTGAGGAGCCTGGCACAAGGAAGTGAAAGGAATGCCAGAACTCAGCTAAGGGCCCGATGATCGCCAACCGACGCTCCCAAGTTGAGAGCCGCTGGGTCCCCTTTTAGTCACCTCTTACGACAGGCAAAGGATACTGTGAGTGTTATTCTACCACCCCCACCCACAGGCGGTAACAATTTCAACTTGTTTATCGCTTCTAATTACGTACATAACTAACGGCTGTACTCCTACCACTACCTTTCTTTTTCCGTTCCCTACGCTGATTTACTGCCGACTAAAGCGTTACTGGTTTTCGTTATCTTGGAGGATGTAACTCTTAGTAAATTTAAAGCAATAAATTGCGATTATTTAATCAAGGAAGAGGGAAATGCAGAGCGGGATAATATCTCGCGCAGGCCGTACATCTTCTGTAGAGCAGCGAGCTGGGGTTATCTCGCATTCCGAGCTACAGATTATATTTTTAACGAACGACCGACAGTACTGGCCTCATTTCTTCCCTGAACGCATTCTTCAGAAGAATAGAATGCTTCTAACAACGATATGTCGCAGTCAACAAACATATCCCGGCCTGTCACCTCTCTGGAAGTATGATGATCTATCGGGCGTCCGTCAGAGGACCACACAACGAAACGCCACACTTACTCCCGCCCTGGTAGTGCTGAAAACAGGCATTGCAATCAATCAATCAATTAATCAATCAATCAATCAATCAATCAATCAATCATCTGCATTTAGGATTGCCGCCCAGGTGAGAGAGTCCCTATGAATTGTTTTAGCTTTTTCTTAAACATTTTCAAAGAACTTTGGACACCCCTTACATCCTATAAATGAATATTTGCCCCAACTTATCCTCTTGAATTCCTACTTTATCTTCATTCTACGATCTTTCCAATTTTTAAAAGCTCTACTCAGGCTTATTCGTCTACTTATGTCATTCCATACCAACTCTCCACAGACATCTAGGAACATACCACATAGCCGAGCAGCTCGTCTCCTTATCCCCAGGTCTTCCCAGTCCAAAGTTCGCAACATTTTCGTAACACTACTCCTTTGTCCGAAATCACCCAGAACAAATCGAGCTGCTTTTCTTTGGATTTTTCCAGTTCTCGTATCAAGTAGCCCTGACAAGGGTCCCATACACTTGAGCCATACTCTAACTGCGGTCTTACGGGAGACTTATACGCCCTCTCCTTTACATCCTTACTACAACCTTTAAATACCCTCGTAAGTACGTGAAGAGATCTGTAACCTTCCTTAACAACCTCGTTAATATGATTACCCTAATGAAGATCATTCCTTATATTAACACTTAGGTACTTATGGTGTTCCTCATGAAGTACTATCACCCCATCAACACAGTAATTAAAACAGAGGACTTTTCCACTTGCTACCAAACTGCGTACCAACTTCTAACACCACGCCTGCAATGAATTTGCTAAAGTCATTTTCAAGTGTTGAATAACAAAGTGTAAAGATAATGAATTTTGTCTAGAATATAACAGAATGTACCAATACAGCCATGTCCTCATCTGTCGCTAGAGATCGCTAATGTTACAATGCGCAGGCCACTTTCTCATGGTCCCCTGTAATGCTGAGATGTCAATTGTCACACCGGGAGTATTATAGAATGACAGGAGAAGGAATCTATTGTCTTGGAGTAGTAAAAAATATACAACACGACGTAGTAGATACCGTACCGTAGTAATTCTCAGTCCATTGGATGTTATTGCAGGTATTAACCAATTCGATATGACAGTTTCCAGGCCCATAAATATTCTCGTACCGCTGCTGAATGCGTTGCCAAATCGTCTAACGTCACGCTGAGCTTTAGTTAGACAATTCCACGCGCTATTTGACAAAAATCATTTTGCGCGCCGTGTGTCTGTATCGTATAGATGACAGTATGTTCGTACAAAATAATAATAATAATAATAATAATAATAATAATAATAATAATAATAATAATAATAATCTCGATTAACGTGTGCAAGTTCTTTGATTTGACAGTATTTAGGCTGCCCCCGTGTCAGTTTCGACGTTCTTGTATATTTGTTATTGTATTTGATGGCAGTGAAACTGACATGCTTAAATGGAGACGAATGAAAAATGCTTGTACGCAGTAGGTGAAGTCATACGATTATTATTATTATTATTATTATTATTATTATTATTATTATTATTATTATTATTATTATTATTATTATTATTATTATTATTATTATTATTAAATGCAATGAGTGAAAATTTAGTTGCCGATTTTTCCTCGAATAGCCGAGGTTCGAACCTCGGTGGCTTTGGACAGGAATATTCACGCAGCGTCAGGAAGGACATCTGTCCTTAAATATCTGACAAATTAAATGAACCTCTGCTAGAAGTTGCATAGGATCCAACTACGTTTTAAAAGGGCAGTATAGTACTTCATGAGAAACAATTATTTTTGAAAAAAAATGTCAGTTTTCTCTTTGTGAAAATCAAATGATTACAAATATGTCTTTCAATAAATGAAACTCAAATAACAACCGATTAATTTATTTGCATCTAACGAATCGTTTTTCTAGAGACATCTATGTGGAATCTGGAGTCAACAGCCTGCAAGATCACACCGACCGTCTGTACTCTAAAGCTTCTCATTGATAATATGTCTCTCAGTCATGGCCATCCATCAATACTTCACATCACAGCCTGCAAGATCACATCGACCATCTGAACTCTCGCCCCTCTTTGATAATGTCTCTCAGCCATGGCCATCCATCAATACTTCACATCACAGCCTGCAAGATCACAGCGACCATCTGTACTCTAAAGCCCCTCTTTGATAATATGTCACTCAGTCATGGCCATCCATAAATACTTCACATCACAGCCTGCAAGTTTACACCGACCATCTGTACTCTAAAGCCCCTCTTTGATATTATTGTGTGTCAGTTATGGCCATCCATAAATACTTCACATCACAGCCTACAAGATCACTCCTCTTCTTTCAGCCAACATCCACATTTCGAAGCCGTTTTGTGCCAGTATCGAAGGTGTCCCTGAGGACAAAATAAGCAAAATTGATTCGAATATTAATTCACCCTATTTACCAGGCTAGGCCTTTTCCAGAATCATTGGCAAACAGAGCCTCATCCACTTCCATCTTTTCCTTGTCAGTGACGAAAAACAATATAGCACTATAATGCGATATGATGAAGTTACGAGTAGCGAGCTCCATTTTGTAACTGACGTCACTTCTTACGATGTTAATCATTTAATGGAAGTTATAACCTTGATTTAAAAGAGCTACTTAATCGAGGCAGTAACTCTTATAGACTTCATTGGACAGAAAAAAAAAAGAACGATTAAACTGCTCTATTTTTCTTCATCTTTCTTTTTGCAGTGAGCTGTATATTAAACCTTCGCTGTCTTCATAACACGGTCCATTAACATAACCTCAATCTCAAGTCCGCTAGCGGGAGCTTCACTGTAAATCTTAAGACGAAATGGCATGGCATGAGGCTTCAAATCTGCACACAAACTTCCAGTCGGACAAAATGAATCACATACAGAAAATTAACAGCACCGAGCCAGTGGCTGTGCGGTTTGCGTCACGTAGCTGTCAGCTTGCATTCAGGAGATACCGGGTTCGAACACCATTGTCGGCAGCCCTGAAGATGGTTTTCTCCGTCGTTTCCCATTTTCACACCAGGCAAATGCTTAATTAAGGCCACGGTCGCTTGCCTCCTTGTCCTAGCCCTTTCTCGCCATAAGACCTATCTGTGTCGGGACGCCGTAAAGCAAATTGTAATTTAAAAAATTTAAAAAACAGCTATTGCCGCGGCCACCAAGTTAGGCGGGTGAGGAAAACTGCGCTGTCGTCAGATATGGGAACGGCGAAGCGACAGACGGTCGAGAGTCGCTTACCCCTGGGCACGGATTGGCAACGCTGATCGTGCAGTGCTGTCAATCTAAAGCCCATCCGCTCCAGGCCACCTTACCAGAGTCATTCCCTGTCAAGCAGCTGTTGAGCTCGCATCGTAAGTGCAGTTAAAAATGGATAATGAATGTGAATTGATTTGGGCTCAAGTCAAGAGAGAAGTGGCAGAGAGGAACAAGACATTCAAAATAAAGGGCGTAGAAAAACGCACGTCAGAAGCCATCGACCGCGCGACTGCTGCAGATTGGGAAAAGTGCTTCAATCGCGCGGAAAATGTTCAAACAGACGATTGGGCCAAGGAAATAGTAAGGGACGAAAGAAAGGAGCCATTCATCATCAGTGTAAAAGACGACTCGACAGATAGTGAGATGAGTGATGACAGTGACTAAGACTGCCTTGAAGTCATTGTAAATTAATGTAAACTTATTCTTTAAAGTAGTTCTTTTCCTATATTACTCAGTACAATATACAGTATTCAAATATTTAAAGTTATAACGTAATAAAACAGATACGGATTAATCTGTAATCCGAAAGTATTTACGGGCTCGTGCAGCCTGTGCTGGTGCGCGCGCCCCGAAATGCCTCAGCTTGCGACATTTACATGATCGCTTTCCGGGCCATTTTCCAGGAAAATTACAAGAGTCACGGAAATATGTTTCAGATAAAAAATACAAGTCAGGCGATTTTTTACATTTTTCCCGCAGACAAAATTGAATTGGCTGAAGAAATAAAAACTTAGCCGCTTACTGAATTTTTCAATACATGATTCTACGGATTTAAACTTACTCGTTCAAGATTTTATTTTTAATAATTATTTAAAGTGGTTTATACGGAAAGTAGTTATACCACTGGAATCAGCAGTCTTTTCTGAAGCTTGTAGTATAATTTGTTTCGAAACATTGTATGAAGTAACATCACGAGCTTGAGAGAGACAACTTGCCTCGCGTTCCGAAATGATGTGTTCAGTTAGACATTTCTTCGCCAGTTGTTACATAACCTTGGCAACAGCGTAATTTCTCTGACCCGCCTAATTTCGTGGCCGCGACAATAGCTGCATATCGGAGGCGATGCAGCTTGTGTTGATCGCTACACGAGAATTTTTGTTTGTGGCTACCGGCTTGCCAGCCGGCCACTGTCTTGTGGAAGATCCGTTATCCAAAGCATCAAGTCATGCCGCACTAGGGCGAAACGGTGGTACTTTTTGACGATTGAGTTCCCGAATTTTATTTAATGGTTTCTAGGTTTAAACAGAAACTACGGCGCTCTTCCTACTTCAGGCACTTCAGCATACCTTGTAGATCCTGCTTTTTCTCCTTCGTAATTGGCAGATCACCTGGATACACAGAAACCAAGTCAAAAATAGAACATTTCTCACCAGTTATTACACGTTTTGCTGACACATCTGTATAATACTGAAATAGAATTATTAGTGTCTGTGAAATTTTCTGACGTATACAACCTCACGTCACTTTTCCTTCGCGTCAATTCGCCTATAACACTTGGCGGCAAGTTTACACTCTCGTCTGATATTGCATGCCCAATTTGTTAATGAGAAATTAAATAAACTTTAATAATTCACAGCTGGAAACATGGCAATAACCTGGAGTAATCATGAACAGCTGTTTTCAATTTGTAACACGGCTGTCGTAGCTGGCGCGGGAAGCGAATGTAGCGTGAACTTCTGTTCCGAGACATTTACAAGTGCATTTCACTTCATAATTTCGGAATACTCAGTTTTTCAGCCATATGTCGCTCTAAGTTAACATAAGCTGTCCTTGTTGGCTGGAAGAGAAAGAACCCAGTGGATGGACATTGCAGATCAGGGAGGGACACTGGAGGACGTCATTAACAACAGAAAGCATCTGAACAAGATAGAATGGAAGATGCTTGCCAACAGTACCCGAGAAACTGGAACTGTAAAATGATGATGATGATGAATTTCTTAATAGTGCTTTCATCTCTTGCAAATATGCTAAAACTAAGTGCAAATACATATGTTATTGCATGGGTTATCGGTCCGAAGACTGCTTTGACGCTGCTCTCCATGCCACCCTAAACTTTGCTAACCTTTTCATTTCTACGTATTAAGTATATCCTACATCTGCTAATCTGTTTGTCTTTCTCATACCTTGGTCTTTTTTTTTCTAGTTCCTTTACGTCGCACTGACACAGAGAGGTCTTATGGCGACGATGGGACAGGGAAGCGCTAGGAGTGGGAAGGAAGCGGCCGTGGCCTTTTGAGGTACAGCCTCAGCATTTGCCTGGTGTGAAAATGGGAAACCACGGAAAACCATCTTCAGGGCTGCCGGCAGTGAGGTTCGAACCTACTATCTCCCGAATACTGGATACTGGCCGCAGGGGAAAACCTGAAAAGAAGGCGTGACGGGGTGAGTGGCTGACCTTCTGAACCCAATTTGGTAGGTTCAATCCAGGCTCAGACTGGTGGTATTTGAAGGTGCTCAGATACGTCAGCCTCATGTTGGTAGATTTACTGGCGTGTAAAAGAACTCCTGCGGGACAAAATTCCGGCACCTCTGTGTCTCCGAAAACCGTCAAAAATAGTGGGACGTAAAAACATTATTATTATTATTATTATTATTATTATTATTATTATTATTATTTATTATAAGAAGAAGAAGAAGGCTAGTTCTTTACACGGTGAATAAGAATGTGTTAATTGCAGTATCACCGCCCGTATGAGCAACACCTTCGAGCGCTGAATGACATCATCCATTAATATCTTTCGCAGACAATCACAGCCATAAATAAGACTAGAATATCGGTGAAAGCAACGATTAAAGGTCACTAGGACACATTTCTTTGTTCCACCACTTTGCTTACCTTCTAATATCAAATAGGGAAAAAAATCATGTAAAATATCGACTGTGCCTTAGTTTATCGACAGCGATGCCAATAACAACAAATTGGATTTCAGGCTTTCCCCTCAAATTCCTTATGGTGAACTTTTCCCCGGCAGTAGACCTCATGGAGCCCCTCATAAGCGTTTTAAGGACCAACTGAAACACATCATAGAGATAACTGGTATAAATATGCAGACATGGGAAGAATGTGTTGTGGACCATTCACTGTGACATCCAGAAAGAGAACGCCGCAGACATCAAGAGACCAAGCGAGAAGCAAGCAGGCTCCGTCAGTTACAACCCCGCCCTCCTGCATGAATTAGTGTGATTCGTGTGGGTGTATTTTTTTTTTTGCTAGGGGCTTTACGTCGCACCGACACAGATAGGTCTTATGGCGACGATGGGATAGGAAAGGCCTAGGAGTTGGAAGGAAGCGGCCGTGGCCTTAATTAAGGTACAACCCCAGCATTTGCCTGGTGTGAAAATGGGAAACCACGGAAAACCATCTTCAGGGCTGCCGATAGTGGGATTCGAACCTACTATCTCCCGGATGCAAGCTCACAGCCGCGCGCCTCTACGCGGTGTATGTTTTATGCCAAGATTGGTCTGTTTAGTCATCCATCCATAAACTGAGTTGATCTTCTCACCTTATGCAGAAAGAAGTTATATATACTCGGATCGAGCTACAGCAGACATAAACATCAGATGGCCTGAAATTATATCCAATGATGAGCTATGGAGAACAACAAACCAAGTTCCAGGCGCAGTGGAAATCAGGAGGAGGCAATGGAAATGGACAGGTCATACTTACACAAAACCAGCACAGCAAGGTGCACGGAGGAGAGGTCGTCCTAGGAAGACCTGGAGGAGGACTGTAGAAGAGGAGGCCCTTGAAGTAGGGAAGACTTGGAAGGAGGTTAAAGTACTGGCAAGTTGACGACCACAAAGGAGACGTTCCACGGATGCTCTATTTTCCAGTGGGAACGAGAGGAATTAGGTCAAAGTAAGTCAAAGGAATCTTGTACCCAAAGTAATGGCAGAAATGCAATTTTCTCTAAAATGCTACTATATTTGAATCGTTTTTTTGATAAAGCACAGATGTCCACTACCATTAGTTTTGAGAAAAGTGAGAAAAAACTATCTACAGCTTCTAATGTTTGGAATTTGTGCCTGGTTTTTATACCAGTTATTTATCAGATCTCTTTTAATAATTCTAATTATTAAAAAATCACAAAAAGAGTGATAAGGGACTGAAAAATTATTGGACATGTGTGATTTCTGAAATGAAAGACACGTAAACTATCGAGCTAGTTGGCTACGCGGTTAGGGTCGCGCAGCTGTGAGCTTTCATTCGGGAGATAATGAGTTCGAGCCCCACTATCGGCAACCCTGAAGATGGTTTTCCGTGGTTTCCCATTTTCACATCAGACATATGCTGGGGCTGTACCTTAATTAAAGCCACGGCTGCTTCATTTCCACTCCTAGCACTTCCCTATCCCATCGTCGTCATAAGACCTGTCTTTGTCTGTGCGACGTAAACCAAATAAAAAAATAACAACATGAGGTTATTTAATGCTTACAAACATTTTCAGTTCGTGCGTAACCTCGGCCGAGGTAACACGGCAAGCGGCGTGTCGGTACTGTGCGGTTATCGCGTAGTGCAAGTGTGTGTTCCTAATACATATTTTGTGTAGTTCTTGGGAAATTGTACGTACAATCATGGCAAGTATCAGGAAGAACACTATAAAATGTGTTTTCGACGACAGGATTAATAGGCCTTCACCTTTAGAAATCCATCGTTGGATTAGTCACGAACTAAAACTTAACAGAGACCAAGTGATTGCTATACAGTTAAATAACGGAGAAAATGCTGTGTACATAAAACTAGTATCTGTGACTCTTTATGAAAACCTTCTAGCACGTCACGAAGGAGTGAAAACTTTTCTATTAGCTAATGGTGGTACCACAAAAGTAACGGTTTCGGCAGCGGACACGTTAACTAAACGCGTACGTGTGTTCAACCTCCCTCCAGAAGTAAGCAACGATCGTCTTGCACGAGTGCTCTCTACATATGGAGTAGTCAAAGACATCCAGGAAGAACGGTGGAATGAAGCCTACGAATTTTCTGATGTAAGTAATGGCATACGAATTGTAAAAATAGAACTTAAGTACCCTATCCCGTCTCAGCTTATGCTGAATGATTGTAGAATACTACTATCGTACGAAGGACAATCAAAATCATGTTTCTATTGTAAAGAAACGACACACCTTCAAATAGATTGTCCCAATAGGAAAGCGCGTTCCGCGCTGAGTAGAAAACAAACATACAGCTCCGCAGTGGCCGAGTCTGATGGGAGCAGTACACTAAGCAATACAACAGATGCAGAAGTCGGCGTTCTCTCGCCTGAATACCCAACCGTATTAGAGAGTATTACTCACACTCCGCATAAACAACAACACAACTTTCAAGAAACCTCGCTTCTAGCTGACAGCATAGCAGACACATCTTTACCTCGTAGTACGGAAGAAGCAATCAGGACACTTTGTAGCGACAACCTGGAGAAGGGGGAAAATATTCAGACACTACGGGAGACTGTAGATCAGGCGGCAGCTGACGAGAACCCAGTTGGAATGAAACAAATAGTAAATACACCACTAGAAAGACAGCTGTGGTCTGAGGATATGGAACTTCAGGACGACACTCATACACCAACAGGAGACACTCAGTTAACCAACAAGAACACACACCCAGATTTTACAAACCATCCAATTACAGACAACAAACAAACACAGCCTGCTTCCTTGCGCAGTGCAGAAAGGGAGCTTACACCGGATTTAGACAATTCTTCCCTTGCTGACCCTGTAATTGATCCTAACACACCTACAGGACCGAGTGTTAGTGAAAGTGCAGTGACGTTGCTAGCAGGTGACAAGACTACCCCGAATACGACAGGCAGTACCAAGGACTCTC
Organism: Anabrus simplex; assembly: GCF_040414725.1. Taxonomy (NCBI): domain Eukaryota; kingdom Metazoa; phylum Arthropoda; class Insecta; order Orthoptera; family Tettigoniidae; genus Anabrus; species Anabrus simplex. The sequence goes on from NC_090274.1 coordinate 8,134,053, forward strand.
ACAACCTACAGATGAAAGTTGTCAAACAATACGTTGCACGTGACGAATCAAAACCGTACAACACCCAAAGGCGTAGTACCTCACGCAGTCGGCTTAAATAATAGAAACTCTAAACCAGAGTATGTGTGACAGTGTATTGACCACAACAGCTTAATCACATCCTTCTACCGGAATGAATTCTACTACAATTACCTTGATTCTTCTCTTGTTTCTGCAGATGACTCTTCTACGTTGTGTCACCACCTTGAATGTAGGCGGCGTCAAAAGTCTAACCACGCAAGCTCTCCTTCAGGATTTTCTCAGGGTTCATGACATAGATATCCTATTTCTTCAAGAAGTTAATGATCCAAACTTAGACTGGCTGTCGGGATACGAATATAAAGTAAACGTAGGTCCATCACTTCGAGGTACGGCTATAATATATCGAGCAGGACTGACTGTTTCTGACGCGGAGTTTCATCCCAATGGTAGAATTGTTTCTGTGCAATGTGAGGACACCATTTTTATTAATGTTTATGCTCCGTCCGGTTCGCAAGGGCGTCTAGACAGAGAACGCTTATTTGAAGATGACATCAGATATTTTGTGCAGGGCCCTATTAACAACATAATTTTGGCCGGTGATTTTAACTGTGTATTAAATCCGCGTGATCAAACTGGACATTTCAATAACTGTCGCAGCCTACAAAATCTTGTTGAGGGATTACAGTTACATGACGTTTGGGAACTGAAACATGGAACTGATGTCCAATTTACATTCTACAGGGCTGGGTCGGCTTCTAGAATAGATCGGGCGTATATATCACGAGAGATGAAAACTAGGCTACACAGTTCTGAGGTTATACCGGTGTCCTTCAGTGACCATCATGCTCTCCTCTTTCGTTACTCAACAACAATACGACCACCTCTACATGGGCATGGATTCTGGAAACTTAATGCGTCCCTCTTGTACGACCAAGATGTCCAAAATGATTTTCGAGCACTATGGATGAAATTGCGTAGTAAACGATCTAAATACCATTACCATGTGACCTGGTGGACGGATACTGTTAAACCAGAAATTAAACGATTTTTTCAAAAGATTTCTAAACAACGGGCAAAGGAAAAGAGGAATACCTTGAATTTTTATTATGAAGTTTTATACCAGCTTCAACGACAGCAAGCCAGTGGAGAGAATGTCCTTAATGAAATGAAAGAACTCAAACACACTATCATTAATATTCAAGAGAATCATCTGAAAGGGGCGTTCGTCCGTGCAAAAGTCCCCTCAGTATATGAAGAAGAGCGTGCTTCACTATTTCACATTTTGACTGAAAGACGTAAAGGGAAGAGGAAAGCAATTACTAAACTCCGGGATGAGCATGGTCACATACAGTCGGAGATGACAGACATTCTCAAAATTGGTGCAGACTACTTCACAACACTATTCCATGACGACCCACCCATTAATCAGCCCTCTTACAGCATCCTACAGCACGGTCTACCAACACTGAATAAATCGTATGAGTCAAGTTTGATTGCAGACATTACCTCGGAGGAAATACTCTCTGCACTTTCCCAAGCACAGCGTCATAGCTCTCCAGGCCCAGATGGAATAATTTATGAATTCTACAAAATAATGTGGGACATAATAGGGGGTGACCTGTTGCAAGTGTACCAAGAAATACTAGAGCGGCCACACATCTTAATGGAAGATTTCACGTCGGGAATTATTATTTTAATTCCCAAAACCACAAGACCTCTAGAAATGGAAGACTTCAGACCGATCACCTTGCTAAATACAGATTACAAGATCTTCACTAAAATAATAGCATCTCGAATAAAACTGCAGTTGAAACAGATCATCGGACCATGGCAATCGTGTGGGACATCAGATCAAAATATTATCTCCAATCTGTTAGTGCTCAGAAACATCATTCTGTTACACGACAAAGCCTCATCGAACCTTCCTCCCACGACACTCGTAAGTTTGGATTTCCACAAGGCCTTCGACAGAATAAAACATCCATATCTATGGTCCACAATGCAAACTTTCGCCTTTCCACCTAAATTGATTGAGTGCATTAAAGAACTGTATAGAATAGCTACCTCACGAATCCTTATAAATGGACATCTAACTGGGAAAATACCTATACGGAAATCAGTTCGTCAAGGATGTCCCCTCTCTATGCTTCTGTTCATCGTAGCGCTAGAACCATTTCTCCACCGAATAAATCAGTGTATATTTGGCCTGTCACTCGGTGCACAAAAAGTGACAGTACGGGCGTATGCTGATGATGTGTGTGTTATCCTAACAGAACCATCCGACGAAGAGCGAACTCTACATATCATCCACGAATTTGAAGAAGATTCAGGATCGAACGTAAATAAGAAAAAGTCCGGAATGCTGCTTCTTGGCCGTCATCCATCACCTTCGCCTAATAGATCACTGCCCATTGCAACTAAGTTGAAGATCTTAGGAATTGTTTTCCAACAAAATTTTAAAGACATGTTAACCGAGAATTGGACGTCGACAATTAATAAAGTTAGAAACACCTTAATGCAGCAGCATACCAGGTCTCTGAATTTCATCCAAAAAGTATGGCATATTAATGTGTTTGCTTTATCTAAAATTTGGTACTTTGCGCAAGTCCTACCTGCAACAAAACAAATAACACAGCGTATAGAACTTTGTCTAGGCCACTATCTTTGGAGAGGTTCCCTATATCGGGTGAGACGTGATCAGCTGTACTTGCCGGTTACACATGGCGGACTCAACCTAATCTGTGTAGACCTGAAATGTAAGGCTCTGCTGGGAAGAACAATACTTAAATCACTGTCAGGGTTGCACACTCGAACAGAACTGACATTTCTTACACCTCCGGAGCCTGATGTCAGAGGTGGTCGACATAGGCATATACATCCTGCTTTCCGAACCATCGTTGGTATCCTTGACAGCCTCCCGCAGGATCGGAAGGAACGAAAAGAATTTCACACGACAAAGAATTTCTACACTTACCTGCTGAAAGGATTACAGCGACCAGTACCGGTAGAACAAAAATTTCCTCAAAGAAAATGGAAAATGGTGTGGTCAAACGCTAACAATCAACAAGTACCCACCCCGTGGAGGTCATCAGTCTACTCGTTAATTAATAACATCGTTCCAACAGCAACAAAACGATTTCGTCACAACTTGTCTGAAGATAATAAGTGTGGACATTGCGGCGAGGTTGATACCACAGTGCACCGAGTTACATCTTGTCGAGAAGCGCGACTTGTCTGGACATGGACTGTCAATACAGTGCGGAAAATACATGGAGGTCTGTCTTCTTTATCGACTGAGCAGTTAATGATTGGCGAATTTCAACTGGAGGAAAAATCAGCAGTGAATGCTGTAACATGGTTGCTAGCGGCGGCAGTGCATTGGAATTTGACGGCATACGATAAGAGTGGATGGACTTTGGTGGACTTTATCAGATCAATCAAGACTGCTCGTTGGGAACTGGTAAAAAACCGCAACATAGAGAAATTTGCGAAACATCTATTTCATTTTTAAATGTATTTTCTGTTATGTTATCCGGTGAGGTACTGAGAACTGATAACAGTGAGATGACTCTGTATTTTTTTTTTAAAAGAGTGTTATTCTAATTTTGGATTCTTTCCTTAAATTATAACGTGCAGTTTAGTGTTTCTATTAGACTCAACACTCGTATACAATTCTACAGGTGTGCTTTTGGGTTTCAGGTCAGTCCCTTTCTTTAAACTGTCATTTTAAAAAATTAATTTGCAATGTGATTTGTACTTTGTAACTTTGTACTTTTGAAAAGGCGAATAATAACATTAAAAAAAAAAAAAAAAAAAAAAAAAAACATTTAAGCACACTACATATCACACTTTAATTATGTAATTAAGTTTCATCTTAGAATTTCCCTTCATACAACAACAGTAAAGTCAAAATTCAGAACATTTGCCAACATTGTCCGTCTTAACAATATCACTTATTACAAATACTCACGCACATTAAGAAAAACGCTAAGAGGATGGCTTGTCATTCCTCAGATATCAAAATGAAAATCTACAGCCTGTTTCCAGTCGTTCGACCGGGTCAGGAATAGAATCAAGGAAGCTCCATCTAGCCGAGAGGTTAGGAACTGTTCCGACCGCCAAAGTCTGTCGCACTCCTCTGGGTCAATGATTAACGACTTACAAATGAAATGAAATGATATTTAAGACTGTTGCTGGAATAAAGGATGAAAGGAAAAACCGGAGTACCAGGAGAAAAACCTGTCTCGGCTACGCTTTGTGCGGCACAAATTTCACATGGAGTGACCGGGATTTGAACCACGGAACCCATTGTTGAGAGGCCGCCACGCTACCATCTGACTCACGGAGGTTCGTTTCTTCAGATATGTCCTGGCTATTAACACCTAGGCCCGGACAAAATTTTCGAGGTTGCAGTAAAACCCTTACAATGAGGCGAACATGTATACTTTCTCTTTGAAAGATGGGAATAGATATAATGCATTCAACCTACTTTGTCCTACATTGGACATGTGTGGTTTCTCGTATAACCGATTCATTTTCTTTTGCGAGTCTATTTTAACAGGGTAAATACTTCACCCCCGGAGGTCCGGGTTCGATTCCCGGCTCTGCCACGAAATTTGAAAAGTGGTACGAGGGCTGGAACGGGGTTCACTCAGCCTCGAGAGGTCTACTGAGACGAGGTAGGTTCGATTCCCACCTCAGCCATCCTGTAAGTGGTTTTCCGTCGTTTCCCACTTCTCCTCCAGGCAAATGCCGGGTGGTACCTAACTTAAGGCCACGGCCGCTTCCTTCCCTCTTCCTTGTCTGTCCCTTCCCATCTTCCCATCCCCCCCGCAAGGCCCCTGTTAAGCATACCAGGCGAGGTACTGGTCCTCCTCTCCAGTTGTAACCCCCGACCCAAAGTATGAATCTCCAGGACACTGCCCTTGAGGCGGTAGAGGTGGGATCCCTCGCTGAGTCCGAGGGAAAAACCGACCCTGGAGGATAAACAGATTAATAATAATAATAAGAAGAAGAAGACATACTTCACCATCCGCCTCTGTGACAGAGTGGTTAGTGTGATTAGCTGCTACACACGCAGGCTTGGGTTCGATTCCCGGCTCTGCCACGAAATTTGAAAAGTGGTACGAGGGCTGGAATGAGGGTGCACTCATCCTCCGGAAGTCGAGTAGACAGCCACCGCAGCCATCCTGAAAGTGGTTTTCCGTGGTTCCCTACTTTTGCTCCAGGCAAATGCCGAGTGGTACCTAACTTAACGCCACGGCCTCTTCCTTCCCCCTTCCTTGTCTATTCCTTCCCATCTTCCCATTCCCCACGCAAGGCCCCTCTTAAGCATACCAGGCGAGGCTGCCTGGGCGAGGTACTGGTCCTCCTCTCCAGTTGTATCCCCTGACCCAAAGTCCCACGCTCCAGGACACTGCCCTTAAGGCGGTAGAGGTGGGATCCTTTGCTGAGTTTTGCTTTTTTTTTTCTTTTTTTTTTTTACACCAGTTGGTGTTTTTCAATGTGACCTTCAATGTAAAAGTGCGAAAATTGCTAAATTTGTAACATTAAGCCCTTTGCGTAAAATAAACACGTTTTACATAGGAGTTTTTAAAAAGATGTTTTGTGCAAAACAGCGTTATATGCAGGTGCAAAGTTGAAGGAGAATTATTCCTTTATCCTCAGTGAAGAAGACGATATCTTCAAGTGTTACAGTTTTGTGCAGGCATTGTTTAGAATCTTTAGCAAACTTGTGTCTATGTCTAACCATTGTCCCATTTCTCTACAGGGTCCGGTACGACGTGAAGTGACTCTTCGTATCGAGTTTTTACGGCCGGTTGTCCTTCCTGGTGTCAACCTCATCAGAGACGTTAATGAGATGAAATGAATGACCTGATATTTGGTATTAAGAAGCTAGCGGCTGAGACCCGTTTGGGGCAAATAGTCTACTCCTAACGAATAGCACCAAGGGTTACGCCCACGGCTTATCGTCCTCATCCGACGGACGAATCACTGTCAACATTATGCCCGCAGTCCATACGAACATTGCCGAGAGGATTGGAATTTAATCCAGGCTTTCGGCACCCTATCTAATGATTAAACATTGTATACCACCACCTCTCCTACCCAGCCAGTGAACATTCTGTTGGTGAAAAGTTCTCCCCCCAACGGAGCCCGAACCGCCTAACCACGGTGTCAGTTCATAAAGATTTGACAACTTATGATCATGGCCACCAAACGGGCCAGAACAATCGAATTTGCAGAAATGGTATGGTATCCTTGTCATTGACAGTGTTTTTTCAGCACATAAATTAAAACAAATCCTTAAATTTCATTTGCACAGTAAAAAATAATTTTCGCACGTGTCACTATAATTAATAACTAATGACTCCGGTATTCGTGGTCCATATTTTTACTTCCATCCACTCCTACAACCCAGGACTCATTCAGGTAGTTTTGAGGAAAGTGTGGGTGGTAAGAACGGCAGATGTAGACCAAGGCATGATTCATGTTGATTCACAAGCCGTGTTGAAAGCTGTCTCATCCAGTGAATTCATCAACCCTATAATCATTAAGATTAGAAATGATATCCACGATGTAGTTGCCAACAACAAGATCGCACTTCACTGGATCAGCGGATCAAGGGAAGGAACAAGTCGATTTTGTAGCTGATTTGGATTTTAGAAACAAAAGATCATTACTAGACTCTAGAGGGTAGAATGCAAAGTAATCTAGTTATTAGAAACTGTCGTATAGGCCGCTTCCCTCATGGAGCGAGTGAGACATAAATCCTAGGCATTCTGGTGTGCCAACCCCCAATGTTTACGCAAATTTCATAACATAACCGTTGTGCAGGCCAGAGTATACTCGTTACTCACTTTAGTAAGTTTATATTCTAACTCATAACTGGCTAAAAATCCGGGCTTTAATCATTATATGCCATAAGCTTCCAGAATCGGTAAAACCAAGTCATCCATAATTGTGTTCATGTGAAGAAGGAATCCAAAAAAAAAAGCAGTTCATCTTCTCAGTGATGATAACATCTAGCCGTAAAGAGAGCAACGTACCTCCGCAACCAAGTGTTCAGCTTTGCAAAGTTATTTCCGACTGTAGTATACCAGACTTTAAGTTAACGAGAAACAGCAAACAAAATCAGCAACTGTAATTAACTACATTTTTCATGCGCTCGCTACGAGTACCTATCTGAGTCTGCAGAAGATGTGGAGAAATTGCTGAATGCTGTGGACAAAATATTGGGCAAGGAATACAATATGAATATAATTTATTTTAAATAATGAAATGCAGCTGAATGAAGTCTTAAATGAAGTAAATGAATATTGTTACTTCGGTAGTAAAATAACTAACGATGGCAAAAGTCAGGTGGAAGGCTTTTCTTAAGAAAAGAAATTTGCTTACTACGAACATTAATATAGGAATTAGAAAGATACTTTTGAAGAATTCGTCTTGAGCGTGGCATTGTACGAAAGTGAAATATGGGCGTTAACTCGCTCAGAAGAAAGAGAATAGAAACTTTGGAATGTCTTGTTAGGGAAGAATGTCAAAGGTGAGATTAGTAGATTGAATAACGAATGAAGAGATGCTGAATGGAATTGTTGAGAGGAGGAAAGTTTACGTGATAGCAATGCATGACAATGTAATGGTCAGATTAGGGTAGACATAGGTTGTAGAAATGAAAATGACAACACAGGATAGGTGACATGGAAGACAACATCAAAACAGTCTATGGACAAATGTTACAAAGGACGATGCTATATGTTTAAGGTTACTTCAGTCGCTACAGATTTACAGAATCCAGTTTATTGGAATTATTTTACGCGGGAGAAGAATTCTTTTAAGTGCCTGGAAATCAACTGGCACAAATCTCCAAACAGCTGCATGAAGAATCGATCTCCCAAGCTTGATCATAGACTGTCGAAATCTAAATACTGCATGGCAGATGATTTTATGTTTCGCCCTCTAAAACAGTAATCATGATCAGGTAAGAATTACGCTTCGCATCCCTTCTTCTTCTTCTTCTTCTTCTTCTCAGTTTACAGGGGTCGGCACTAGATGGTGATTTAGCCCAGTTCATAATAATAATAATAATAATAATAATAATAATAATAATAATAATAATAATAATAATGAAATTGAAAATCAAGGTCCACCTCCGTGGTGTAGTAGTTAGTGTGATTAGCTGCCACCCCAGGAGGTCCTGGTTCGATTCCAGGCTCTGACACGAAATTTGAAAAGTGGTACGAGGGCTGCAACGGGGTCCACTCAGCCTCGGAAGGTCAACTGAGTAGACGGAGGTTCGATTCCCACCTCAGCCATCCTCGAAGTGGTTTTCCGTGGTTTCGCACTTCTCCTCCAGGCAAATGAGGGGATGTAAGGTCACGGCCGCTTCCTTCCCTCTTCCTTATCTATCCCTTCCAATCTTCCCATTCCCCTCACAAGGCACCTGTTCAGTACCCATAGAAGGTGAAGACACTTGGGAGAGGTAATGGTCCTCCTTCCCAGTTGTACTCGCCTAACCTAAAGTCTGAAGCTCTATGACACTGCCCTTGAGGCGGTAGAAGTAGGATACCTCCCACACTCCGAGTGAAAACCAACCCTGGAGGGTAAATGGATTAAGGAAGAAAGACAGAAAAGCAAGAAAGGAAAATTCTCTGGAAAATTTCTGGCCCCACGAGAGAAAATAGAATGTGGATTAAGAGCAGACCTCTACTCATTCACTAACAAGTTCACTGATGTCGTACGCAAGAGACGCCTGAAATTCTATGGCCATACCAATAGAATGGACAGCGACAGATTCACCCAAAGATTGTTTAAGTAATCACCTTAAAGAAGGTCAATATAAACAGGTTATGTATTGTATTGTATTGTATTGTATTGTATCTATTCATGAACATAACAGGCGTTCAGCCCCAAATACAATAAACAGGTTATGAGAAACTTCGGCGGATCTCCAAGAGAGAAGATCACAATAGATCGTGGAGTAGCCAAGTACAAATTCGTGGAGAAAGCTAAAGAGGAAAACTGTTAAAAGTGGTCCACAGAACGCAAGATGCCACACAGTGCATTCATGAATATTTTTGGGAGGATACGAGGCGAAAACCATCTGGCGAACGAACAAGTTCAAACGTGTTCTTTGCATGGGCATAACGAAGAAATAATAATAATAATAATAATAATAATAATAATAATAATAATAATAATAATAATAATAATAATAATAATAATTGTACCGGGTGGTACACCTCTGAAGATGTCACTGTGTGAATTTCAACGTGTTTTTGTTTATTATTTATCAAGAAGTCTGGACATTCTCTCATAGATGTCTCTGCCTAAAAACTGTGATCATGCACCCTGGTGCGAAGTGGAGGAACTTTCTTGAAGAAATTTTGTACTCATAAGTTTTTGTCCTTACTAAATTTCGTTCTTTCATTTGTGGGTTGGCAATATTAATCTTTTCTTTCCGCCAGTTTTGAAGTTAGCCAATCAGTAATTTCTGTAATTAATTTTCAGCCAATCCCGTATGTCTTCTTCGATGTTGTGTGTAACTGTGTAATGTAGCCAATAAAAACTTGTGAGTGTGTCTTAATTATTCATGAAAGGTCTCGAACCTACCCCGAGGGTATAAAAACTGCTGATTTTCTTGTTTCTCGGCCACTTCATCAACATCTAACCTAGTTTGGAAATAGCCCCTGTTTCACCGGCCTAGTGCCATTTAGGTTTTAAAATTTGTATTTAGGAGTGCAAATACACGCCTCCATTCATTTTTGCATTTTGGGCCATTTACTCAATCTGTTCTTTTTCTACTAAGGCCCAGTAGGTTGGGTTCGAGATACTCCCGTTTCATTTTGTGTAAGTTGTGCCTTGAGGGCAATTAATGGTAAGGTTTGTTATGGCCTTTAATAGGCTTGAAAAACTGAGAGCGGGTCAGCTCTTTTAAGTATTGGAAATGTGCCTCTAGGAGACTTGACATTGCAAAGTTGGGAGCAAGTGCTCCAGGTATTAGGAGTTTTCTGCCCTTTGATAAATATGTGTTTGTGAGCTCAGAAAATGTAAAGGGAGGGCTTGAAGCCCAAGTGCTGTTTATACCACCAATCTTATCTTTCCTAGAGTCAATTTTTGCTACTTGTACCTGTTGCATTGTTTCTTGTTGTTCAAAAAAACAAAAAAACAAAAAAAGGAAAAGCAAAAGAAAAAATATAACCTTGTTACAAATTTAAATTAACTTTGATTTTGGTAGTTAGACCCATTCACCCCGGCACTTTCTTTCACCTCTGCTGATCCACGAAACCGCGGTAACAATAATATTAAAGTGCAGAAAAGATGGGACTACAAACATATTTCGGGAAAACAAAATTCCTTATGTTCAGAGACTCACCAAGAGCCTGAGAACAAAATATGCTACAATTCACAGGGTCGCTTACTTTAAACACCTCTGAGAATTTATCTAACCGACAGGCCTTAAAAAGATCTCACAACAAACTCGTCTTCAAAAAATTTAAAAAAAGCATTTGGGTTACAAAACATCCACAACAAAATATCCATGCCAAGACATACAAAAATTGGGCATTACAACAGAGTCATAAAGCAGCAGTCCTTTACGCAAGTGAAAACAAGAACTTGAAGATATCAAAAACGGGAGAGAGCAAGATACATTGACATTAGGAAAAGACGAATGAAATTCTTCGGTCACATCACTAGATTACCAGAAAATCGACTGAAAAAAAAAGAATAATAGATTATGTAACCTCGCTTAAGTTCATGGGTATAGGTTATGCTAAGATAGCAGCACAATCTAGCGGAAGAAATTTAGTACGATATTAAGAACTGAATACCGTGGGGCTTGACGAACTTCGAAAGGATCTCAAACAACGCAAACATAAGTTCAACAGACATTCTAGAAAGAGACGTCTTTATCTCACTTAGTTTACAAAAAGGAGTACATTTATTGTTCAACCTATTCAATACAATCAGTACCACGTTATGTGGTTAATTAGACATAGAAAATCTGAATATTATGGGGACATGTTTCGCTCTTCTTATTGGGCATCATCAGCCATATTAATTTAATCTTAAAACAAACATTGTTAAAAGGACAATGATATTTATAATTTGTAAAAATTGAACTTTGATTTGTTATTATATTAACTTTATAAAATAGTGATTATAAAATATGATATTGGGACATACAGCACCTGCTAAAATTATTGTAAACTAATTTAAAATCTTGTCTAAAAGAGAATTTGTATCGATATAAAGTTTTAAAAACGGAACATGTATGGTACTGAAGTGGATCCTCTTCGATATAAAAGTCAGCATATATTCGCTGCGACAGTTGCTAATGTAAACTTGAGGGTGAATTTGTTAATATTTTTCGTCCCAACATTAAAAGATTGGTTAAGAGAAAAGGCGAATGTTATGAGTTATCCTCAGTAAGTTGATTGGTCTAAAACATTATCTGATATAACCATTGCAAGCAGACGTTAGTGTGCTGGTTGAAGCTGCTGTGAGAAGAGTTTATTTGAACGTTATGTTTGATTTTCACGTGAAAATGTAGTCTTTCTAGAAGATGTAGAACATCGATGAATAGAGTGTGGTTATATCAAATGTCATATGTATATCTATCTTACTGTATTAGCAGCGTTGGTGTCTCTGGAATTCCTACTAGACCAGATTTTAAATTAGTTTACAATCATTTTAGCAGGTGTTGTATGTCCCTGTACTGGTTGGTACACATATACGCCGCACATTTGAATTTTCCGCCTTAAAGTACTCCTCTACTGCTGAAACTCTGAACTTTAAAACTGAATTAATTCAACCGTTTATCAGAAGATGTCACTGGGTTAATTTCGAATTGTTTTTGTTTACTAATTATCAAGAAGTGTGGACATTCTCTCACAGATGTCTCTACCAAAAACTATGATCATGCACCCTGGTGCGAAGTAAAGGAACTTTTCTTGAAGATATTTTGTATTCATAAGTTTGTTCTTTACTAAATGTTGTTCTTTCATTGGTGGGTTGACAATATTAATCTAGCTTTCCGCCAGTTTTGAAATTAGCCAATCGTAAATTTCTGTCATTAATTTTCAGCCAATGGCGTCTTTCTTCCCCAATGTTGATGTGTAACTGTAAGCTACCCAATAAACGACTGTGGGTGTGTCTTAATCATTCATGAAAGGTCTCGAATCTTCCCCGAGAGTATAAAAACTGCTGATTTTCCTGGCTCTCGGCCACTCGTACAACATCTATCTTAGTGTATGGAAGTATAGCAGGAGGCGGGAAGCGCCTCTTTCATCCGCCAGCAGCTCTTCTACAAGGTAATGGCCGTTTAACATCTTTATTTCTTGCTAGTTCAGCAGTTTAGCCCTCGGGGAAGGTCCGAAACTTTTTCAATGTAACCTACCTTTCGAAAAAATGTAACTTAGTGCCGGCTTATGTAAAAGTTTCTTATTACTTTAACTGTAAATTGGGGATAGAGAATGCTTTACCCTCTCGAGCTCCCCTTCATTTTGAGTTGAGGTGACTATGTTTTCATAACCGATTTTATACTCTAAATGTATTAGTTTTCTCATACGAGTCACCTCTCTAGTTTGGGAATAGCCCCTGTGTCATCGGCCTAGTGCCCCTTAGGTTTTATAAAGTTTCATGTAGGAGTGCAAGCAACGCCTCCATTCATCTTGGTATTTTTGGGCAATTTAATTAACCCATTAATTTTCTTTTAAGGCCCTGTAGGCTGGGCACGAGATACCCCTGTTTAATTCTTGTAAGTTGTGCCTCGATGGCAAGTTTGTGTAATAGTCTGGTATTGCCTTTAATAGGCTTGAAAAATTGAGAGCGGCTCAGCTCCTTCTTGTGTTTGCTATTTTTTTAATTTTTTTTTTTTTTTTTTTTTTGCTAGGGGCTTTACGTCGCACCGACACAGATAGGTCTTATGGCGACGATGGGGTTGGAAAGGCCTAGGAGTTGGAAGGAAGCGGCCGTGGCCTTAATTAAGGTACAGCCCCAGCATTTGCCTGGTGTGAAAATGGGAAAGCACGGAAAACCATCTTCAGGGCTGCCGATAGTGGGATTCGAACCTACTATCTCCCGGATGCAAGCTCACAGCCGCGCGCCTCTACGCGCACGGCCAACTCGCCCGGTTCTTGTGTTTGAAAAGTGCCTCTAGGAGGCTTGAGGTTAAAAGTTAGGAGCAAGTGCTCCTTGAATGAGGGGTTTTCTGCCCTTTGGTAATTTGTGGTTGTGAGTTGAGAGCTCAGGAATTATAAACTTGGGGCTCGAAGCCCAGAATTTGTAAAGACCCCTTAACTTGTGCTTTCGTTTGTAAAGTTATAATTGTACCTTATTTTTCATTGTTATTTCACCTAGTGAAAATTTGTTAAATCTTGTTGTCTATTGAAAATATAACCTTTATTTAAATTTTATTTCATCTTTCGGACTTGTAGTTAGACCCATTCCAGCCCACACCTTCTTTCACCTCTGCTGATCCACGGGTAACCCCGTAACAGTCCCAATATCATATTTTATAACCACTATTTTATAAAGTTCATATCATAATAAATCAAAGTTCAATTTTTACAAATTATAAATATCATTGTCCTTTTAACAATGTTTGTTTTAAGATTAAATTAATATGGCTGATGATGCCCAATAAGAAGGGCGAAACATGTCCCCATAATATTCAGATTTTCTATGTCTAATTAACCACATAACGTGGTACTGATTGTATTGAATAGGTTGAACAACAAATGTACTCCTTTTGTAAACTAAGTGAGATCGCTGTTTTCAATACGGACCAAAAATGAGAGTGATGGATGATTTCTAGTGAGAAGTCTTTAGACACAATGTAAACAATTGGGAAGCCACAACAAAAACAGTACAGACCAAAGTGGTCAGAAGAGCGTAAACAAACGTTCTCGGAGAGAATGAAAACCTCTTGAACAAAGGCCAATAAAAATGTTTATAAAAACACTCGCTCGGTAATAAAGTTCTTCAAATAGGAATAATAATGTATATTTTTTGTCTGTCTTCTCCTGCTTGCCCAGTACACTTTTTTTATAAATTACGTTCTGTGTTCATTTGCATCACAGTTTCATTCCATCCTCCCCTTGCTTTCTAGACCATGTTCACAAATCGTCCGGACTGTAGAATTAACCAGACCAATTTAACCACACACGCCAGCTTTCTTCCTTCCATTTTCAATTCCCGTATCAGTTCAAACTTGTTTTCTTCTTTTGCCGTGCCGTTCGGGACGCGCAGCTGTGAGCTTGCATTTGGGAGATAGTGGGATCGAACCGCAATGTCGGTAGCCTTGAAGATGGTTTTCCGTGGCTTCCCATTTCACACGCGGCAAATGCTGGAGCTGTACCTTAATTAAGGCCACGGCCGCTTCCTTCCTACTGTAGCCTCTCCCTATCCCTTCGTCGCAATAAGCTCTACAGCGACAAAAAGCAAATTAAAACACACACACCTCTTTTCTTCCAAAGACAGAAAATTTCTTTTAATGCCCATCCTGAACCTTTAAGAAGCCGTTAAGATGATTACTGTGATGTTAGAATGTGCGAATGCAAGTTTGACAAAATGTGTTGCGAAGCTTCTTTGCAGCAAGTTTGCAAACAAGAAATAAAATCCTTGGCAATGGACAGCAGACAACGGGGTGAAAATACCTGACAGATGGTTGTCCTGTTGTTCTTCCTCTTAAAATAATAATCACCACCATCATTTGTGCTTTCTTTCTTTCAACTGGCTTTACGTCGCACCGACACAGATAGGTCTTATGGCGACGATGGGATAGGAAAGGGCTAGGAGTGGAAAGGAAGCGGCCGTGGCCCTAATTAAGGTACAACCTCAGCATTTGGATGGCGTGAACATGAAAAAGCACCGAAAACCATCTTCAGGGCTGCCGACAATGGGGTTCGAACCCACTACCTCCAGAATGAAAGCTCACAGCCGCGCGCCCCTAACCGCACGGCCAACTCGATCGGTACGATATTGTTAATCGAGGATGGTTGTCCAGTTCTACTTCCCCTTATAATATTAATAATGAAAATAATAGCAATTGTGTAGTGGTTAGCGTGATTAGCTGTCACTCCCTGAGGCCCCAGTTCGATTCCCGGCTCTGCCACGAAATTTGAAAAGTGGTACGAGGGCTGGAACGGAGTCCACTCAGCCTCGGGAGGTCAACTGAGTACAGGGGGGTGGGTATCGATCCCCCCTCAGCTATCCTCCGGACACTGCCCTTTAAACGAATATTTGCCCAATGTGTCCTCTTGAATTCCAACTTTTTCTTCATGTTGTGATTTTTCCTACCTTTAAAGACACCACTCAAACTTATTCGTCTACTAATGTCATTCCACGCCATCTCTCCACAGACAGTTCGGAACATACCACTTAGTCGAGCAGCTCGTCTCCTTTCTCCCAAGTCTTCCCAGCCCAAACTTTGCATCAGTTTTGTAACGCTACTCTTTTGTTGGAAATCACCCAGACTAAATCGAGATGCTTTCTTTGGATTTTTTTTTTTTCAGGTTCTTGAATCAAGCAATCCTGGTGAGGGTCTCGTACACTGGAACCATACTCTAGTTGGGGTCTTACCAGAGACTTGTATGCCCTCTCTTTTACATCCTTACTACAACCCCTAAATACCCTCATAACCATGTGCAGAGATCTGTACTCTTTATTTACAGTCCCATTTATGTGATTACCCCAATGAAGATCTTTCCTTATATTAGCACCTAGGTACTAACAATGATCCCCAAAAGGAACTTTGACTCCATCAACGCAGAAATTAAAACTGAGAGGATTTTTTTTTTATTTGTGCAACTCACAACCTGCCTTCTAAACCCGTTTATCATCATACCATTGTCTACCGTCCATCTCACAAAATTATCGAGGTCATTTTGCAGTTGCTCGCAATCTTGTAACTTATTTATTACTCTATACAGAATGACATCATCCGCAAAAACCCCTATCTCTGATCCTACATCTTTACTCATATTATTTATATATATAAGAAAATATAAAGGTCCAATAATACTGCCTTGAGGAATTCCCCTCGTAATTATCACAGGGTCAGATAATGTTTCGCCTATTCTAATTCTCTGAGATCTATTTTCTAGGAATATAGCCACCCATTCAGTCACTCTTTTGTCTAGTCCAACTGCATTCATTTTGGCGAGTAGTCTCCCATGATCCACCAAATCTTATTAGATAGGTCAATCGCGACACAATCCATTTGACCTCCTGAATCCAGGATATCTGCTATATCTTGTTGGAATCCTACAAGTTGAGCTTCAGTAGAATAACCTTTCCTACACCCAAACTGCCCTCTATCGAACCAGTTATTAATTTCGCTAATATAATGTCTAATATAATCAGTAAGAATGCTTTCTAGGCAAAATCGACTACAAACGCAGGTCCCAATAAATTAGGGAAAAGGGCAGGCATAAAAGGATACAATACTTCTAGGTTTCTGCCTAACAGACACCACTTTAATCTTGAAAATGTTAAGTGTTCATAGCATTCAAAATATTCTTTAAGTCAATGTAAACTCTCCCTCCCTCTGAAACTAAGTATAATGGGGCTGGCATTATTTGGTCACTTCTAACATGAGATAACGAAAGTAAAATTCCGTCTTTTAATGAAACACGGGTTAATAAAATAGAATACAACTTACCTATGAAGCAGGTTGTAAATTCTGCTGTGATGGGCCGCATTCTTCTGCACAGCTGATGTTACGCGGCCAGAAGGAGGAAAAAAATAAGGTAGCAAAACAACAGAGCACCTAGTAAACAAAACACGCTCGCGCACCGCAATGAGACACCCACAACCAAAACCTGTCTTGCCGGTAGGCGAGAGTGGGCCCGACTGAACCCGCCAGCAGTTCGCTTCACAGGGGGCCGAACGTACAACCTACAGCGCGTGCGCCACCTCACTTCTCACATTAATAACAATGTCAATGCCGCAATATTTGACAAAATTTGTCACGTTTATTCATCAAGGCATTGTTTCTAGTGCATTTGCTTTGTAATTCTCAGGTGTATATAAACTAGTATAGTTAAGGACGTAGGCGATGTTTTCACCCCATTTAACCGTGAACGTTCGAGAGGAATATGTATGTGTGTTTTATTTTTCCATGTGCTTCAAGTTAATAGCTCTAATCATAAACTTGAGGCACAAGGATTGACCTTTCATCTTTTACTATTATAAACTCATCAATATGATCAAACATGCTATTCCATATTATCAAAATACAACTTACAAAGCACCTACTTTTACTTTCTTCTTTCATAATCGGTTTATCGTCCAGAGCTGGTTTTTCCCTCGGCCTCGGCGAGGGATCCCGGCTCTACCGCCTCAAGTGGTGGGGATGGTGGTGGTGTTGATTGTTTTAAGAGGAAGTACAACTAGTCAACCATCCTCTATATAATACTAATCAGAGAGAGAAAACGGAAGGGATCCGACAATTCGAAAAATGAGGGTATCGGCAAAAAAAAGCAAGGGCCACGAAGGGCGTGAACTACCTAGGCCTCGATATCTAATACCATGGGGGTCGGAGAAGAACAATGGTTGACCAAAGGAGTTCAGACAGGGTAGATGAAAGTGAGTAGCCTGGCACAAGTTAAGTGGCAGCAATGCGAGGACTCAGCCAAGGACCGCGTGGTCGTCAACCTACGCTCCCAAGGTCAGAGCTACTGGGGCCGCTTTTAGTCGTCTCTTACGACAGGTAGGGGATGCCTCAAGGGCAGTGTCCTTGAGCGTGAGACTTTCGGTCTTGGGGATACAACTGGAATGGAGGACCAGTACCTCGCCCAAGCAGCTTCACCTGCTATGCTGAACAGTGGCCTTGTGGGGGATGGGGAGATTGGAAGGGACAGACAAGGGAGAGGGAAGGTAGCGGCCGTGGCCTTAAGTTAGGTACCATCCCGGCTTTAGCCTGGGGGAGAAGTGGGGAAACCACGAAAAGCCACTTCAAGGATGGCTGAGGTAGGAATCAAATCCCTCCCCTCCCCCTCTACTCACTTGACCCCCCGAAGCTGAATGGACCCATTTCTAGCCCTGGTACCACTTTTTAAATATCGTGGCAGAGACGAGATTCGAACTCGGGCCTCCGAGTGTGGAGCTAATCACATTAACCATTATACCGCAGAGGCGGACACAAAGTAGGCTTACTTACGAAGGGACAGGAAAGGCCTAGCAGTGGGAAGGAATCGGCCGTAGCCTTAATTAAGGTACAGCCCCAGCACTTGCCTGGTGTGAAAATGGGAAACCACGGAAAACAATCTTCTCGGCTGCCAACAGTGGGGCTCGAACTCACTATATCCGGGATGTAAGCTCACACCCCCGCGCCCCTAACCGTACGGCCAAATCGTCCGGTAAGCAACTTGTAAATACATCTGTAATCTGTATTATTATTGTTCCGGGATATCTGTGGAACAGCAGAGGTGAAAGAAGGTGCTGGGATGAATGGGTCTAACTACAGAGTCAAAGTTAATTTAAAATTTTAACAAAAGGTTATATTTTTTCTTCTTTTGTAAAATTTACAACAATTAACAAAATCACAGGTACTAGTAGCGAAAGACAAGTCTAGTTAAGACAAGATAGGAGAAATAAACAGAACATGAGCTTTAAGTCCTCACTTAACAATTCCTGAGCTTCGCACTTATTTTTACAAAGATCACCATCTAATGCAAGGGCAGAACACCCCTCAAATACCTGGAGCACAAGCTCCGTAATTTTCAATGTCACGCCTCCCAGAGGCACAATTACAATACATGAAAAGAGCAGACACACTCTCAGTTTTTCAAGCCTACTCAAGGCAACACAATGTGAACCTTTAATAATTACTGGTCTTACCAGGCACTATTTACAAATATGAAGCAGGGGTATCTCGTACCCAACCTACAGGGCCTTCGTGTAAAAGAAATGACAGTAAATAAATGGCCCGAATACAAGGAGAAAGGAGGCGAATACTTGCACTCCTTAATGTAACTTCTTAAAACCTAACGGGCACTAGGCCGGTGAAACAGAGGCTATTCCCAAACTATGGAGGTGACTCGTGTAATGAATAAATTTTAAAACATTAAGGAAGAGAAGAAAATCAGTTACCAAAACGCAGTCACCTCAAACCAAAATGAAGGGGAGCTCGAGAGGGCAAAGCACTCTCTATCCCCGATTTACAGTTAAAGATATTTACATAAGCCGGCAGAAAATTACATTACAGAAAGATAGGTTACATGGTAAAAGTTTCGGACCTTTCCCGCGTGTAAACTGCTGAGCTAGCAAGAAATAAAGATATTAAACGGCCATTACCTTATTGAAGACCTGCTGCCTGATGAAAGAGGCGCTTCCCGCCTCCTGCTTTACGTCCACACACTAGGTTAGATGTTAATCGAGTGGCCGAGAGACGAGGAAGTCCGCAGTTTATAAACCCTCGGGGAAAGTTCGAGACCTTTCATGAATAATCAAGACACACCCACAGGTTTTTATTGGATACATTACAGTTACACACCAAATCGAAGAAGAAGCCGGTGATTGGCTGAAAATTAATTACAGAAATTCTGGATTGGCTAAATTCGAAACTGGCGGAAAGAAAGATAAATATTGCCAACCCACAAATGAATGAACGAAATTTAGTAAAGAACAAACTAATGAATACAAAATTTCTTCAAATAAAGTTCCTTCACTTCGCACCAGGGTGCATGATCGTAGTTTTTTAGTAGAGACATCTATGAGAGAATGTCCACACTTCTTGAGGAACGGAAAACAAAACAAGTTGAAATTCACACAGTACTGGCAACTTCATAATCACAAAATTAAGGTAGTGACATCTTCTGAGCAAAAGTTTAAGGAGGTCTATTTTTAAGTTCACAGTTTCTCCTGTAGAGGAGTACTTAAAGGCGGAAGATTTAAATGTGCGGCGTAGAGGTGTACCACCCGGTACAATTATAATATTTACAGAGTACCTACAGTATCATAAAAGAAATATTAATAATTTATCTCATTTAACTGTGATTTTATTATGGTACATTACACTCGTCCCTTGCCATTTGTACATTTTACTTCTTCTCAACGTCTAGTGAGCCTCCGTGGCTCAGGCGGCAGCACGCCGGCCTCTCACCGCTGGGTTCCGTAGTTATACCGGTCGCGCAATGCGAAATTTGTGCTGGACAAAGCGGTGGCGGGACAGGTTTTTTCTCCGGGTACTCCGGTTTTCCTTGTCATATTTCATTCCAGCAACACTCTCCATATCATTTCATTTCATCTGTCAGTCATTAATCATTGCCCCAGAGGAGTGCAACAGGCTTTGGCAGCTGGCACATTTCCTGTCCTCGCCGCTAGATGGGGGCTTCATTGATTCCATTCCTGACCCGGTCGAATGACAGGAAACAGGCTGTGGATTTTCACTGCTTTTCAACGTCTACAGGATCAGTGCAGTTCCAATTGTAAGTTGTAAAAAGATCTGCTTTGATCAATTCTACGCTACATTTGTCCCACTTAGGGAATTCGTTAAATCTATAACACTGATTGCTTGGTAAAAATCAAAATTAATCCATGGACAACATATAGAAGTGGGGACATTCTGCGTCTCGAAGGACATTTTTCACCCGGTACGCGGGAGATTTAGCTCAGATTCGGGGAAGTGCCGGGAAATTCGGAAAGGGTGGTTAACATGCTCGTACGTATAATGACAATGAAGGGTTTCCGTTCAGATTCTGAGAACTGAACCGTACACTGGGCATTAGTGGACTATGTAAATCACATTCTAAATAACCGGGCGAGTTGGCCGTTCGGTTAGGGGCCGAGCTTGCAATCGGGAGATAGTGGGCTCGACCCCCACTGTCGGCAATCCTGAAGATGGTTTTCCGTGGTTTCCCATTTCCACACCAGGAAAATGCTCCGGCTATACCTTAATTAAGGTCACGAATGCTTCTTCCCAATCTTAGTCCATATCTGTCCCATCTTTGCCATAAAACCTACGTGTGTCGGTGTGACGTAAAACAACTTAAAGAATTCATTGGCGGCAGCCCGTGGTTCAAATCCCGGTTACTCCATGCCAGATTTGTGCTGGACAAGGCGGAAGTGGAACAGCTTTTCCCTAGTCATATTTAATTCCAGCAACGCTATCTACAATCAGTTCATTTTTTCACTTTTAATTTGCTTTACGTTACACCGACATATTTAGTTCTTCTGGCGACGATGGGATAGGAAAGGGCTGGAGTGGGAAGGAAGCGGCGTGAAGTGGGATGAAAATGTGAAACCACGGAAAACTACACTATTGTCCAAAAGTTAAGCATAAGCTACGAGTAAGCAGGGCAACAGGACACAGACCGCAATCGCACGACATATGCACCTACCAACCTTACGGGCTCGCTCTATTTCGGAAAGGAGTGTTCCCTGCTTTGACTAGCGGCGTAACCACAAAGTAAGCACAGCCAGTACCTGCGCCCCATATTCTCTCAGTCGTATTTGCCCTGTTATAGTGTGCGGAGTGTAGCCTCGTTGTGAACGTGACAACATAATGGCACAACGACGCCATTTGAACCCTGTTTTGCAGGGTAGAATACTCGGCCGCCTGGAAGCAGGCCAGACACAGACCAAAGTCGCCGTATCCTTCAATGTGCCACGAAGTGTCATTTCCAGGCTTTGGAGACGATTTCGAGTCACATGACTTGTACCAACCAAGTCGACCAAGGGTAACCAGCCCACAGCAGGACCGATATCTGGCCTTAACCGCCCGACGAATTCGGAAGTGCACCTGCAAGACAATTGTCGGCGGAATTTGCAGCCGTCTCAGGGGTTGCCGTTTCCCGGCAAACTGTGTACCGGAGGCTCAGAACAGCAGGGCTGTTTACCCGACGTTCAGCGGTGTGCGTCCTGCTCACTCCAGCACAGAGACGGGCCCGTTTACTGTGGAGCCGTCACCATCGAATCTGGACTATGAATGAATGGAGGCATGCGCTCTTCACAGATGAATCCCACGTCAGTTTGCAGAACGATTACCGTCGCGCATTAATCTGGAGAGAACCGGGTAGCCGATACAACCGCAGGTACATTGTGGACCGGGACCAGTATGGTGGTGGTGGCGTCATGTGTGGGGCGGCATCATGTTGATTATCCGTACGGACCTGCACATTTCCATGGGTGGTCCGAGGAACACTGTTAACGCTCGGAGATACAGGGATGAGATACTGAGACTACATGTTCGATTCTTCAGAGGTGCGGTTGGTCCAGACTTCCTCTTAATGGGCGGTAATGCCCGACCGCACCGCGCTGCTCTGGTGGATGCACTTCTGGCTGGGGAAGACATTAATCGCATGGACTGGCCAGCGAGGTCTGCAGATCTGAATCCTATTGAACATGCCTGGGATGCATTGAGGAGGCGACTCGCATCCCGCCAGGCTCCACCAAGGATCCTCCAAGACCTTCGCATTGCCCTTTCGGAGGAATGGGATCGACTGTCACAAGAGCTCTTGGACCATCTGATAGAGAGCATGCCACGTCGCTGCGAAGCATGTGTGGCCATTAGGGTAAACCCTTTCACTCCTCTATTAACACAAACGGTGGTGGTGATTATTGTTTTAAGAGTAAATACAACTGGACATCCATCCTCTATTAACACTAATGGTGGTGTTGATTATTGTTTTCAGAGGAAATACAACTGGACAACTAGCCTCTATTAACACTAATGGTGGTGGTGATTATTGTTTTAAGAGGAAATACAACTGGACAACTAGCCTCTATTAACACTAATGGTGGTGGTGATTATTGTTTTAAGAGGAAGTACAACAGGACAACCATCCTCTATTAACACTAATGGTGGTGTTGATTATTGTTTTAAGAGGAAGTACAACTGTACAACCATCCTCTATTAACACTAATGGTGGTGATTATTGTTTTAAGAGGAAGTACAACAGGACAACCATCCTCTATTAACACTAATGGTGGTGGTGATTATTGTTTTAAGAGGAAGTACAGCTGTAAAACCATCCTCTATTAACACTAATGGTGGTGTTGATTATTGTTTTAAGAGGAAGTACAACTGTACAACCATCCTCTATTAACACTAATGGTGGTGTTGATTATTGTTTTAAGAGGAAGTACAACTGTACAACCATCCTCTATTAACACTAATGGTGGTGTTGATTATTGTTTTAAGAGGAAGTACAACTGTACAACCATCCTCTATTAACACTAATGGTGGTGTTGATTATTGTTTTAAGAGGAAGTACAACTGTACAACCATCCTCTATTAACACTAATGGTGGTGATTATTGTTTTAAGAGGAAGTACAACAGGACAACCATCCTCTATTAACACTAATGGTGGTGGTGATTATTGTTTTAAGAGGAAGTACAGCTGTAAAACCATCCTCTATTAACACTAATGGTGGTGTTGATTATTGTTTTAAGAGGAAGTACAACTGTACAATCATCCTCTATTAACACTAATGGTGGTGTTGATTATTGTTTTAAGAGGAAGTACAACTGTACAACCATCCTCTATTAACACTAATGGTGGTAGTGATTATTGTTTTAAGAGGAAGTACAAATGGACAACCATCCTCTATTAACACTAATGGTGGTGGTGATTATTGTTTGAAGAGGAAGTACAAATGGACAACCATTCTCTATTAACACTAATCAGAGAGAAATAATGGAAGGGATCGGTTACCGGTAGGTACTTCGAAATATGAAGACATCGACGAAAGAAAGACAAAGACGTTACCGTCTAATAGACCCGCCTCTCCCTTCAGGGAGAGTTGAAAACACTTCAGTAATAGAGATCGGGCCAGCTAGGAAGACATCCGGTGAGGGGAAGTGTGCGAGTGAGAAAGCAGAGCCGTGGGAGCGAGAACGCTGACTTCCCCTTCTCGCTCAGTGTTGTGGCGACGTACAGTTGATCCGAAATATTTGTTATAACTGACATGTAACATTCCGCAGATTTTCAGATCGTGGAATTCCCTTCCGGCTGTAAATTACCGACATACCAAGCCGAAATGAATGCATTTAGAAGTGTTACAGATGACAGATAGATTGAAGGAGTTACAACATAATTTAACCTCTCATTACAGTAGCTGTCAAAATCGTTTCCGTGTATCAATTTGCGTAGTCCTTATTTTTAAATTATAATTTGATGTAAAATTAACTTTACGACGCTGTAGATGTACAGTGTAGAATATGGTTTGCAATAACAGCAGGCTTCATAACCTGAGCCACGTCATGTAAAATAATTCGATAATAATAATAATAATAATAATAATAATAATAATAATAATAATAATAATAATCTATATATTAAAAAATTTATGAAAACTAAAGTCAGTCAGTCCGGCCATTCTATCCGGTCGATTTCCTTTATTCTTTTTTTAACTGAAAGGTATTCATGCACAGATTTGTCATTAGGTACTATAAATCACTTAACTTCCGCCTTCCTCAAATTATTTGATTTTTTCAATTTTTTGTCTCTTTGAAGCAATGATATCTTTGGTTCTAATTGAGGTACGGAGTTCGGTTTGGCCCAAGAACACTCAGTGGATCAACCTCTTTCATTTCAGCTCTTAATTATTCAAATTGGTTGATTCTGAGGAAAGTTACGAGTGCACATTCAATTTGACGTCTCATTTGTTCAACATTTGTTCTCAGGTACAGAAACAACATTGAAGAATTCGCTTGACACTAGTATTGGATTCTTTGAACTTTAAGTCTTTACCTAACTTTGCACGAATTTTTGAAACTGTAGGTAAACATTTTTTCATCTAAATAAAAATTGCTAGCAATACGACGTACGGCACCTTCGTCAAAGTCGTCCAATCCAGTAATATTCTTTGTGCGCATTCTATTTTTGTTTGGTGTTTCAAACAGACTATCCATAGGTTTTCCTAATTCTTTCGTTTTTCGCTCTTAATCCGTAATCCGTACCAAAGAACTTTCTGACACTCCAACAGCTGCTGCTACTCTTTCCTGCACTTTTTTACAATCTATCACGAACTTTTCTTCCATTGCCTCCCTTTCCATAAAGTCTATAACGTTCAAGATTGCTGCACGAGTCTGACTCTTTAACACCTTACGA
This sequence comes from Anabrus simplex, assembly GCF_040414725.1. Taxonomy (NCBI): domain Eukaryota; kingdom Metazoa; phylum Arthropoda; class Insecta; order Orthoptera; family Tettigoniidae; genus Anabrus; species Anabrus simplex. Next base: position 8,159,136 of record NC_090274.1, read on the forward strand.
TGCACGCTACTTTTAACGCCTTCCATACTGTCACAGATAGGCCTAACGTACACCACCACTAACCAAGTTACTACTCAACGGGAAATTAGAAAGCAGAGCGCGGCAGCTGAGTGTAAACTTATGCACTGAGCTGTCCTTGTAGCAGGAGCTCTGTTAGTAGGGGATACGCTACGCGAGACAGTCCAAAGTGCGCATGCGCTCCCAGATGTCTTCCTAGCTGGCCCGATCTCTAGCAGTGTTTGACATGCACATGTTCAAAAATGAAGAGACTACTCGCTAAGAAGGCGCATTTGAATATTTCGTTTTCTGTTAGAAACATGAAAGATACGACTTCGAACATTTTTCAGTTTCACAAATAAAACTGGCTTTACGAACGTTTAAAATATTATAAATTCTCATCGTCAGGGAATTCTTGGAAGGGGACAAACCAAACAAGGAAGATGGATACGGCGCACTCAGGCGGCGATGTGAGTAATCGCTATCTATTAGAAACTCACGTATGGAGCGTTTACGTCTTAGCCACTGCCTGCTCGATCTATCCGATGGCTGCTTATAATTTCCTTTGGCCCAGACAAACAAACTTGATAGAAATTCGTTGAAGAAGCAGCTGATTACTGATTACTGGAAAACTGGAACGTTCTTTTAATTTTGTTTACATATTTTGACTCAGGTTGTGTGCTGGTTTTGTGCGAAGAGGATATTGTGAATTCAGCGTTTCTTCGTAATTCTAGTTTATGAGTATTGTTATTTATCATAAGAGCTATTTTATATCTTAGGCAAAGGATAAACTTTTATGAAATGACTGCAGCTGACGAAAGTTTTGAACAGGTACGTTGTAACTTTTTATTCGAGAGACCATATGTTTCAAATGTCAGAAAAATACTGAGGAAAGGGTTTTTGCTATCTCTCGAATTGTCAACAGAGGCCATTGTGTTGTTGATAGTAATCTGCATTTAGGAGAGTCACCCATGTGACAGATTCCCTATCAGTTGTTTACCTTATCTTTTCTTAAGTACTGTAGTTTCAAACAAGTCGGAAATTTATTGAATAGCTGTCTTGGTCAGTTATTACAATCCCTAACTCCTCTTCCTATAACCGAATATCTTCCCCAATTTGTCTTCTTGAATTCAAAATTTGTCTTTCCTACTTCTAAAAACACCACTTAACCTTATTTGTCTACTAATGTCATTCCATGCCATATCTCCACTGACAGCTCTGAACATACTGCTGAGTCAATTTCATAATGCTACTCTTAAAAAAATAATTAAGTTTATACTTGTTCGACATATTTTAAAATTTCTGTCTGTTGTGAGTGCATGTAATTAGCTTGAAATACCGGACATGCTTCGACACTATTGGATATATTTTGATTAGTACTCCTAGTTTTGCCATGGTGTTAGGAACTAATATGTGTTCAGCCTTAGCTAATACTTTTGGGTCAAAATGCCATTTTGGCCATTCTGGAAGTAGTTTTTCATGGCTTTCTAGTTCATTGCTGGAACGGTAGCTAGGATACAGTAAGTAGTTGCTTCCTTCAAAATCTTGACACTAATTAAGATTACTAATGCACACACCAGAATAGAATAGGTTTCTTTACTTAAAGCAACGTCAATGGCTTTTATTTTGAATTCTAGCCCAGCATGTGAAATAAATATTTGTGTTCATGTTTCTCTGGATCAGTGGTACAGTGTCGAGCTCATGAACCTGTTACGTCTGGTTCAAAACTGGTAGAGGTAGTGGTAATACTACATGGTATAAATCTCAGCATAAATTAAATTATTTCAAAGAGTTAATTAATCTTATGTAGTATAACTTGTGGAGCATTCATTGGCAAGGCTAAGGGCCTACCAATCCACCCCTAGAAATATATTTACTATACTTTTGTAATTAAACAACTTACCATAAATAATGGATCTTTTTCCATACTTCATGCAGCAGTTATCACTACCATTGGCATATATTAACATAATTCAGCATGACTCCCAGAATTCAAGATTTCTCTACCAACTTATTGAAATATAACCATGTATTTGCTGTTAGGGCAGTGGTTTGATATGAAACTGTGCCTACGCTCCCTTTGAGAGGCTCTGTGCTACGTACCCATGGTGTGGTAGACCAACAGGTTTTGTTGCTGGCCAGGACGTACGCAGATCAATAAAGAAAGAGTACTTGTAGCTGAGAACAGTTGGCAACAGCTCATAGGAAGTAACTCTGCTACTAGCAACAAAAGAGTCATTCTGCAACCGGGAACATGCTACTGTGGATCGAGTAGTCTTTGGAGCACATTCTGGAGTTCTGCTGAAAGAGGTGTAGAGGATAAGAAGAAATTAGGGGAATATTTTGATAACAACCAGGAAAGGCTTGGTCAGGCAGCAGGGAAACCTTTCTGTGCTGTAATAAAAAAACCTTGCAAAAGGCTGGAAAAGGGTAATGAATTGCATTTTGGATAAATCAGGTGACCTCATCCTAGAACCTACAACTGTATAAATTTAATTGTGAATATCTAACATGCCAACAGTAATGATATTACAGTGTTCTCCCTAGGAACTTTTCGTTTTCACTGACCGCCTGGCTATCATAACCTAGATATCTGTTAGTTACATAATATTTCAAGTTGCTTTACGTCGCACTGACACAGATAGGTCTTATGGCGAAGATGGTGTAGGAAAGTGCTAAGAGTGGAAAGAAGGTGGCCATGGCCTTAATTAAGGTGTGAAAATGGGAAACCACGGAAAACCATCTTCAGTGCTGCCGACAGCGGGGTTCGAACCCACTATTTCTTGAATCCGAGCTCACAGCTACGCGCTCCTAACTCGCTTAGTTTACGTAATATTAATACATGTTTCAGTCATTGAAAACCTACAACCTGTTTTCCAGTCAGTGACTGGGTCAGGGATGGAATGAATGAAGCCCCATTTTGCTGCAAGGATAGGAATTGTGCCGGCTTCCAAAGCCTGACGCACTCCTCTGGGGCAATGGTTAATGACTGACAGATGAAATGATAGTGGAGAGTGTTGCTGGAATGAAAGATGACAGGGAAAATCGGAGTACCCGGAGAAAAACTTGTCCCGCCTCTGCTTTTTCCAGCACAAATCTCACATGGAGTGACCAGGATCTGAACCATGGAACCCAGCAGCGAGAGGCCGACGTGCTGCCGCTTGAGCCACGGGGGCTACACATATTTGTCATTATGTGTTCCAAATTAAAATGTAAACACTGTAAAACTGTTTATTTAAATGAAAAATCTTATATAGGAGTTCAGCTTATCACTTAGTGTCGTGCACTCGCGGTGTCTGGATTAGCTTGGAATCGCATGCGAGCACTCGATTCCACAGGACTTAACTAACCTGTCTGGCTCTCCACAGCAAATGAGTGATTATCAACGAGCAGTAGAACACTAGAAGTTCAAACTATTTTCGGCACACTTTATCTTGGTGCATTTACACCCTAGTGCTCAATCGGTCGACCTCGGTAATCTTCGATGTTTGTACTGGCAACCTTTGAAACACAAACTATGAATCGCTTAAGCATCGTTGTGCGACATCTGGCGTACACTTTACGTACTAGTACTATTGTTGTTTACACAGCAAAGCCAAACTATAGAATTCATGTTAGGAGCAAGATTCGCATCGAGAAATGTTATATAATGTGTATGTGACATAGTTGTTGGCTTAAGATTATAACGGTTTAGAAACTTCATATCCATCGATCATATTCTCGATTCAGTTCATATTTTCATTCAGTTGGCAGCACTATCGGAACGGGGACAGCTCCCTCCTTACTCCTCACCCCCGTACACAAATGCACCAAGATAAAGTGTGCCGATAATACTCTGTTATGTCTTCTTCGTGATAACACTAAAGTAGTTCATTTTTGCAGTTAATCTTTACTTGCCTAATATTAATGTTCATGGCCTGAGGGGTATAAGTTGAAATTTTATCATATTCATTTTCTACGTAGTGCAGTATTCCCCGCCCGGCTACTCATTCCTGCCACCCCACAAACAAAAATTTCTGGGGAGAACACTATATTAAGAAATAAACAAATCTTCTGGCGCTATCAGCCCCATCTGGCCATTGGTCTACCAAGCAACTGCTACTCAGCCCAAATGCTTACGGATTACATTGGGTCGTATGGTCTGCATGACAAATCTTCTCGGCTATTATTCTTGGCATTCAAGACTGGGGCTGATATCACATTGTTAGATGTTAGATTGTTAGGTGGAGGCACTTTCGTGTATGTGGGGCTTGCCCTTTCTCCATCTACCACCCCTTGGCTCACAGGAATTATACAGGGTAACAAAATTTGGCAGCCCTTTATAAATTAAGTTACTGTAGCCAAAGTCAAAGCTGCAAACTTATTCAACACGCTACCACTGATCTATGAAGGCAGCTAATTCATGTTAGGATATAGTTCCGTTGTGTACCAGACTGATGTTTCTTATTTTGCTCCACAGTTCGAAGAGGAAGAATCGGAAGCTCCTCTTGGAGCCACTCTCTCCGGCCGTAAGCGGCTCTTCTCCAAGGAGCTGCGCTGCATGATGTATGGATTTGGAGATGATCAGAACCCGTATACTGAAAGTGTGGATTTGTTGGAAGATCTCGTCATCGAGTTCATTACTGAGATGGTGAGATACAGGAGGGAACTGTCAGCTCAATGTTTGGACATTTCTTCTACCAGTATTTGTTGTTTAGGTGACATTGTGTGGGATGAATGTTTCTCTTTAAAGTTTTGAATTTTGTTAGTAGATGTTTAATGTCATGAATTCTCGATGAAATGAGTTTGCTGTTTAAGGATACTGCTTGTATGGCAGCTAGTGAATCTGACTGCTTTTTAAAATGAATTGATTCTATAAATTAGATTTTGTAGGGCAAGATAGATGGCTTCTGTTTCTCCATCAAAGTTAGGTAAAACTCCAGCCCTAGTGACAAGATATTTATAACGTTATAAGTGAGTGAAAATGAATCACATCTTACTTGGAATGCGTCTCAGAGGAGAGATGTGTTCATTGCGATGTCCAGGAACCCACCATCCCATCCCAAGAACTACATTTACTTTTATAACCTAGTGAAGAGTACTACACATCATTTTCATTTCTGATGTAGCTACTTGCATTCCAGTTGGCCAGCGTAAAGTGGCATGTGATCTCATTCCCGTCAGTAATGTTAATCATAATCCGTTACCAACCCCGGCACAATAAAACTGCAAGGAAATGTAACCTAACTCGAACCCCCCTTTGCTTGTCCCTTTAACACAGGTCTTGTCCAGATCCTATCCTAACCGTCCGCACAGCAAGAACCAGTCCAGACCAATCGTGTTGCCACTTGCAACTAGGGGCCTATGGCTGCTTTGCGGCTTCTAACCTAGGGCATACCTGCCAGCTTCCCGATTTAGGCGGGAGATTCCCGATTTTCGACAGTTTTTCCCGCCTCCTGATTATTCTATTATTTCTCCTGATTTTAGCTTATTTTTTTGTGAATTTCAAACATTTGTTTTCAAATCCCGCCATTTCGGCTTTGTATGCCAGTGGTCGTAAGTCCTTCACACTTTGGCTACTTTCAAATGAAATATCAATGTTTATTAATACGAGAGATGCGTGTGAATGTGCGATGTATATCGCAATGCGTATATCGATTGTCAATCTCTCATTCTCGTGTGCTATATTTGTGTTCGTTCATATCAGTCTAGTCTATTCTGGAGACTAGTCGCTAGATTTGGAGTTTTTAAATAATTCAGCAACAGAATTTCAAAGATATCGACTAGTGAATTTTCTAGAGATTTTAGGAGCTATTTGAAGACAATTCTGGCAAATTTTAATATATTACTTGATAAAAATAGCATTGCGCTTCGCATAATTGCGCGGGCGCTTGATGCAATATACAAGATGCGTTCCATAAATAATGCGACCAAATTCATAAAAAATAATTTGTTGAATATATTCGTACAAATAATCAAAAAGCTTCAAAATAGCACCCTCTTGTGTCGATACACTTCTGGAGGCAGTGTTTCCATGCCTGGAAGGCCTTTTCCGGAATGTCATTTAGAGCCGATGTAACATGCGCCTGGATTCTTTCAATCGTGTCGCAGTGTTTTCCTTTCATGACTCCTTTTAACCGAGGAAACAAAAAAAAGTCAGCGGGAGCCAGGTCAGGACTGTAGGGAGGCTGGGGAACCACTGGGGTGTTGGTCCTGGCCAGGAAGTCGTTGACGATGAAGGCGCTGTGACTTGGCGCGTTGTCGTGATGAACTTTCCACGTGTCCTTGATGTCGCTTCGGCAGCGCGAGACCCTCCTTTTCAGTCTTTTGAGCACTTCCAAGTAGAAAGCTGAGTTCACTGTAGTCCCGGTAGGTACAAATTCATGGTGGACAATGCCTGTAATGTCAAAGAAGACAATGAGCATGGTTTTGATCCTGGACTTGCTCATGCGTGCCTTCTTGGGACGGGGCGACGATGGGGTGTCCCACTTTGAACTCTGCCTTTTTTTCTCAGGGCCATACTCAAAAATCCATGTCTCATCACCATTGATAACTGAGAGTTAAAAAAATTAGGATCATTTTCACACAATTCCAACATTTCTCGGCACCGAAGTACTCGCATGTCGGTCAACACTTTTGGGACCAGTTTGGCACACACCTTTCTCGTGTTCAAATCTTCGGTCACAATGTGGAAAACGGTTGTTTTTGCCATGTTTAGAGTTTGTGCTATCAATTGAAGGCTCAGCCGTCTGTCAAGAGTTCAAACAATCGCGCACATGCGTCACATTTTCGTCGATTAATGAGGTTGACGGCCGTCCACAGCGAGGTTCGTCGGTGATCTCTTTTCGGCCCTCCATGAACGACTTGTGCCATCGGAAAACTTGTGATTTGGACAAGCAATCAGTCCTAAAGGCCTGCTGAAGTAATGGAAACGTTTCGGTGGTGGACTTCCCAAGTTTAACGCAAAATTTGATAGCGTACCGTTGCTCTACAAAACGATCCATTGTGCCGTGTTACATGAACTCAAAATGGGCTTGACGGAAACGCACGTCCTGACTCTCCAGCAGCTCGCTGCCGAATGAGACAAAGAGTGTTTGAAGCTAACACCCCCCCCCCCTCCACCTAGCCCAGCAGGTTAGAACACGCTGCTTGTACAGTTGCTTCAGAAAAAAATTGGTCGCATTACTTATGGAACGCACGTTGTATTACGTATATAGACAAGAAAGATGTTCCACCTATCAATACTTCATTTATTATAAACAGATTCAGGTCAGTACCGGTTTTGGCCTCCTACTGAGGTGAATGTGTTTATAATAAATAAAGTATTGATAGGTGGAACATCTTTCTTGTCTATATACGTGCATCCAATCAATACGGAAATGAAACTTATAATGGTGCAGTATATTAATTTATGCATTTGCTAAGTAATGGCATCTAAGTGCATGACTGATTCACACGTGTGAAGCATGAGTTCATACTATTTTCAGAAGGCTTATCAGAGACCGATCATCTCACATATATACTTCCTTTGGGGGGAAAAGAGACATGTAATTTTTAGCCTTGTAACCTCGTATAGCAACAGTCGGGTTTGGAGACAATAAGTGTTATAATATATACGATAGTACTCCTGTACTGCTCAAGACACGTAGAATAAGCAGTTTTGACCAATTGTATCTCCTGATTTTCATATCAGAATCTTCCGAATTGTGGTTTTGTTAAGTTTGCAGGTCAGACCCCCTTTGCTTGTTTCTATATCACAGGTGTTGTCCAGATCCTGTCCTAACATCCGCACGGCATGAACAAGTTCCCACCAATCGTGTAACAATAATCACCACCACCAGCTATCGAAGCACCACTCACTCGTTAGTTCCTAAGTACAGAGGTTGGCAGCACTGAGCACCACTTGACAACATCCTTCTTGAGAAAGGCCACGAGTGTGTAAACAAACGACAGTTGTTCCACGGGTGTGAAAGTCATGTCACTAGGGCTCAAGTAATGATCGAAGTTATTATATCTGCCTACTGGAGCATATTGTGAGAATAATTGGCAGAAAACTCCAGCGCCTTCTCCTTTGTCATCTGTTTGTGAGCCGCCTGTGAAGACTTAACCACTGATCTTCAGGATATTCTTCATTTAGCATACCAAGTGCTGAGCTCAGCATTACTGACATACCATCTCTTCCTTGAGATTAGCTGGGAGAGATCAGTTGGTTTGTATTGAGGTGTAGTCCAGTGAGATTGATTCAGGGGTGGTTTCAATTTCGGATGATATACTTAGTGCTTTTAAAATATTTCTACTAGCGGTTATAGGCGTTTCTTGAGTTTTTAGTCATTCATTGTGTTTTATTCTGGGTATCCAGTTTGCTTTTTGTGATGCTTGCTTTTTAACTAAGTTTTTTGCAGCTTGTTTCTGTATTTCTCTTTGTATTGGTGAGTTATTTGTATATAGCCGTAGTCTGTGATTGGTGTTATTTTAACTGCTCCTGACATTAATTTTAGGGCTTTTGATTGTATTCTTTCCAGTTGTTCTAGACATGTTTTATTTCCTGTGACTGTTACCTCACTTCCATATTTAATTTTAGGTTTCACATACGTGTTTCAGGTGATGTTGAGTGTGCCGTGTGTACATCCTCATTTAGTGCCTGCTTGTCTCTTCATCAGGTTAATCCTTTTATTAGCTTTGCAGATGTTTTGCTCACTTGGTTTTCCCAATTTAATTTGTTGTCCAGTGTCGCACCTAGATATTTAGTGCTGCTGCTCTATTCTAGATGGTTGTCTTCCAGTTTGAGTTTGAGCTAGGAAAAAAAGAGGGGGGGGTTGCACTAGTACAGTACGCGAAACTTTTAGTGATACTTCGGCTCCCTAGTGCTGAATCGTAGACCTCGGTTATCTTTGAGATTCATATTGGCAACCTCTGATACAAGAATTATGAAACCATTATATATCGCCGTGAGATATCTGGTGATATAATTGCAACGCTTTAAATACTGTTGTTATTTACACAGCGAAGTCAAAATACAGGTTAAGCTTGAACATGAGTGAGGAAAATCGAGGTACATCACAGGAACAACCTAGAACTCCTATACAGAAACAACAGTTTAGAAAATTCATATAGATCGATCATACTATTCAATTGAGATTTCATTTCCATTCAGTTAGCAGTATTACCAGAACTGGAGTAGCTCCATCCTTTAAAAAAAAAATTATATTTGACTGCACATCTAGCTAGAATCAAAATATACCCGTCAGAAAAGTGTACCATCTGCAAAATTACTGGATCAGTGATGCACTTAAAAAAACATCTACTTCAGTGTACATCCAGGAACGTGATGAAACAAGACTGTTCCTAATACATCTGTACTTTATTAGTGTTATTTGTATATTACTGTTGTTTACAGATATCAATTTTGTATTGGAGTTACCTCAAGTGATAGGTTACAACACCAACAACAGCAATAAGGTAGGCCAAACTTTCCCGGCACATTCCTCACACGTAGAAGAGGAAGAAGAAGGAAATATGTTACATGGACATGGCTTTATTTCTACAACTCTACGTAGTAGATTCTTCCTCTTGTTTTATGACCGCATAGGATCACTTTAGTCAGTCCATCGTTCAGGTCTCTTTGAAGGGATTGTTCGGGCTTTGCAGTCCTCCCAGTACTTCTTCAGACGCTCCAATCTTCGTGCCTTTTCCTCGGTTGAAAGTGTGTGTAAAGGGTAAAGCGGAGGTTTGTATTCTTGAGTTTTGTATTCAATTTTATCTTATTAGTGGTGTCTTGTGTTACAAGGCCTATTTCCTTCAGATCCTCCCTTACTTCTGTGATCCATTTACATCCTGTTGTGGTATTTTTTTGAGACGAGATTGTGGTCTTCTCGTTGTTTCAGAAGTCTTGAATCCTGCATCCTCATGATGTGACCAAAGAATCTCGGTCTCCTCTTATGCATAGTATCTGTAATTGAATACGACTTTGTTAGGTATTATCCACCACTGTCCATCTTTCTGGTATTTTTTGTTGATGCAGGTTCTTCCAATCCTCCTTTCAATTTTCTGAAGTCTCTCTGTCTGTTGATTATTAATTCCGATGAAAAAGTGCTTCTGCTTCATGTGTAGCTTCTTGCTTTATAACTGTGTGGCTACAGCTGGATAAAGGGAAATGATGATGTAGTGTTTTATTTTTGCATTTATAGACTTTTTTTTTTTTGCTAGGGGCTTTACGTCGCACCGACACAGATAGGTCTTATGGCGACGAAATAGACATTTCTTTTTGTCCCATATTCATTTTTGTGCTTTAGCTAATCTATTTGTTCTTGTTTGGGTGTTGTTTACTTCTCCAAGCATACTTCTCTTAGCATAAAATCCCGAGTATACTTGGGATTTTATATATTTATATAAAATAAAAACCCAAGTATACTCAAGAATGTCACTCGCTGATCGGTGCGTAATTTAAAGGCCCGAATATACAGTACTTGTTTCTTGCTGTTTTTCAGTATTTCCACCAGATATTTATAAAATTATTACTTCAGGTTCCTATTTTTGTCAAAAGATGTCTTACTCAACCGTAGTAGATGTCTGCGACTCGGGCAGCTCGTTCCCAGCCTTTCCGTATTTATTGCTATCTAAGTGTACTTTGTCTGTTAGGTGAAAATGGAAACTGAAGAAGAGTTCGATATGGAGTTTAGTGAGTCTGATAGTTCTGTGTGTGCGATGATAGAGGGAAGAGGGCACGAAGGTAATCCAGGTACATGTGTAAGTAGTGTGATGTAGCATTGTGTGTTGATCCTTGTCTTTCTTGTACAGTATTGTCATATTCTCTTACTTGCCAGCTGTTTAGTGCTGTGTTATTTATTTTACATGTAAGTTAAAAGAAGAACCCATAAAAATATCACGAGTATACTCAGGATTTTAAAACAGGAACTTTTCAGCGGCTTATATTTCGTTGTTCACAAAATTTACTTTCATTGTTATCACTGTCACTGTTTTTCAGTCAAGAGTCCATTTTAACAATAAAATATTAGATAATCACAATTTTGTAAATAATTGCTATGTTAAGAGGTTAAATTGAGTTAGTATTTTGATTTTATTACCATTTATGGTAATGTCTTTTAGTTGTGTTGGTTTTTGAGACATAATTTCTGTTTTGTTCAAATTATATTTTGAGGCCAATTTTATTTGCAATGTTTTGAAGTTCTGATATATGGGTTTTTGCTTCTTTTATGTCAACTGATAATAATGCTGAATCATTGGCAAAACGTAGTACATTGATAATAGGAAACACACAGGAACAGAACATACCAACACAACACATGAGATGTTCAAAGTGCCCTCTGTTATCAGCTCGTAGTTACACTGAATCCTGGAGTACATGTCAAATGTGTTCTGACTGTTCCCAGACTCACAAGGCAATGGAGGTGGGCCGCACTGGTCGTGTTCAGGTGGAAGACATAGTGTTCATGGTGAGGAAGGACCAGCGTAAATATGCCAGGGTAAAGGACCTCCTCACGATGAACGAGGAACTCAAGAAGGCGAGAAAGGCTTTTGACGAGGTGAAATATGCAGGTGAGTCTCGGTGTTACTTCTCAAGTAGACCTCAGAGTAGTTTTTGTGTGTTCAGATCTTACTGTTGTTTGTGCAAACCTGAAATAACAGACGTTAGAGATACATGACCTATAGAATCAATTTATTAATTTATTAGTAAACTCTCCTTTGGCTTTGCATGGGAGCA